>NC_133618.1:213826482-214167732 GCF_048593235.1 Sminthopsis crassicaudata | reverse complement strand
TGAATAAGACCATAAGGATCATCTATCTACCATTTTCTTTAGTTATAGACAGCCTTGAGATTAGCCCTAGATCTTCTAACTTCCAAATCTATTGTTCATTTTATTGAACTACAGCTGCCAATGCCAATTCATTTTGATTCTCACATACTAAAAAAATGACAGTTTTTGATTCCCCCAAGTTTTGTTGGCTTTAGGGCAAAAGGTGGAAAGGGGGATAATCTAAATTCTAAAGGACACCTGGCTTTCTTGAATTGTGGATTCCTTCAAATCCTTCTTTATTCAGTCTTATTCCAATAACCCTCTGAGGGCCCCACTTATCCTTTTACCACTAGGAACATGATCTTGCTTCTGAAGGAATAATATATTTTATGCTTTCTTTTCATCAGACCTTTTCATGTCAACAAATCTTTTCAGCAAGACACTCTTTCAGGAAGTCAGCAAGAGCAAGCTTTATGGCAATTATGATCCACTGGACTTGATTTATCTCCTCGCCACCACAACGCACAGTTTATTGTTTTGATATCCTCCAAGGGCACTTATTAATAAAGAACTCCATTTCTGCCTCTCAAATCTACTTTAAATTAAATAAAATGTAAATCATCTTTGTCACCTGTGCAGTTTTGTGTGATTTTAGCCAAATTAAAAAGTTTAGGTTTTGTTGATTGTGTGGATACTGAGATCAATTTTAGGGTTGACATGTATGTTTATAAAAGCCATGGTATTTAAACTGAAGAAACATGAAAAAATATGCATTTAAACCAAGGGACCTCCTATCATGCCCTTACTTTTCTTAATTATAATATATAGAATGACATAGGCACCCAAAGTCAGAAATATATACTCATTTGGTCAATGGTTAACAAAAATTTATTAAATGTCCTATTGTGTGAAAACAGCTATACTAGGCACAACAGAAATTAAAAGCATAGGCTTTGCTCTCCCAAGCTTTTAATTTAATAGGGAAGATTAAGTATACCCATGTGAGAAAAGGGTAGTCACCTTGATGCCAAAAGAAATTTTACTGGGAACACTGCTCAGTTTTCTGCAAGATTTTGAGTTGACGTGGGGTAGGAAAGTTTATGTTAAAAACAGATTGATGGACTCATAATTTTAGACACTGATAGGCAATTACTTATGTGATGAAGGAGACATGTTTTGAGACCACAAGCTGGCCAAATTCTATTTTACATTTGCTAAAAATCGGCTTTGGTTGAAAAATCATGTGTTTTTGATCACAGATGTCTGGATGATTTTCACAAGTCTTTCAGCACTTATTGATTATTGAAAAAAATCTTTTTGACATCATAGTCTATATTGGGTCCAATTTGATATTACTAGCATAATTTCCTTCCTTGTGGTCCCTGAAGCAATTTAGCTTCAAGCCTGAAAAGGATTTAAAGACAGAGACAAAAAAGAAAATGTCAGCTTATTCTGATAGATTATTTATTCTATTTTTGCATTTTGCTTTCTTGATATATTATTCTATTTATTACAAAATCCCAATATTTTTGCATTTGAAGCTATGGACACTGGATTTTGTGAGATCTTTGAAATGGATAATTAGCCACTTTTTCTAGCTCAAGCTGCAGCCCATTATTGAATAGGTTTTTACACAACTAGATCATATTTTTCTCCTCTATACCATTTCTTTCCTTATGTTTCCCCACAATACTAACATCTAGGCAGTAGCTTTAATTTGTTATAAAGTCTCTCCATCTCAATTTTCCCCTATTTCTGGCTCTATATGTCTCTGTGTGTCTGCCAGTCTGTTTCAGTCTGTCTGTCTCTCCCTCCCACCTCTGCCTTTCTCCCTCTGTTTTCTTCTCTCCTTTCCCTTTGGTCTCACTCCCTGTTTCTATTCTCTCATTTTTTTTTTGGTTGTTGTTATTTCCCTTCATTTAGTGTTGCCAACATTTGGTTCAGCAGCATTTTGAGAGTACATAATTTAGTATCTTAATTTTCACTCTTTTCCATTCAATGAAAGATAATAGTTGGGAAAGTTTTTTTTTTAATCTTTTACAACAATACAACATTATCATTGGAGTTTTCTTCTGCTGAGAACACAGAAACAGTTTATTTTATTTTATTTTTTTAATTATCTCCACTATCCTTATTTCCTCCAGGGCTACTATTTCCTTCAGCATTATTTCTAACATGGTAGATGTCGATAGTTTGGTTTTTTTTTTTTGTTTGTTTGTTTGTTTTTTTTAATTTCTCCTGGATAATGCATTCTCCACTTATTAAAAATGGGGAAATTTGCAAAATATGAGAGAAAACTATTTGCTTAAATGGTATTAGAAACCCAGTTCTACTAAAAAGGCATTTCCTACTATTCAATGAATTACATAAGAATAGAGTATAAACAAGCCCCAATCCCACCAGGAAGATTAGTATTAGAATATCAGGAAACAGCTCATAACCCTTTTTACTGAATACTCCCTGGCTATAAGAGACATAGGAATCTCAGTGGCTGCCAGCTTATAGGGATACAGTGAGAAGAATTAATATTCAACTAATTTCTAGGGTATGTTAATTCTGCCTCCACAAATCTACTTTTCTCCACTCACATAGCCACTAACCTAGTTTAGGTACTCATCTTCACTTACTTAGATTATTGAAATAGCCTAATTGATTTCTCAGTGTCCAGCTTTTACCTGATCAAATCCATTCTTTGTATAGATGCCAAAACGAAATTTCTAAAGCACAGGTGTGATTATGTCACTTCACTGTTCAATAAACTCAAGAGGTTCTCAATTACCTCTAGGGTCAAACTTCTCTGCTATTTAAAGTCCTTCATGCTCCTTCCAATATACCTCCTTCTCATGAATTCTTTAATACTGAACTTCAGTATTCCTTCTGTTTTTGCTTGTTTTTTTTTCTATTTCCCATTAGACTGTATTCTTCTAGAGTTCCAGAAATTCTTAATCTTGGAAGATAAGATATAAATTTTTTGACAATATATATGCATGAGTAATTTTTTTATAACATTATCCCTTGTATTCATTTTTCCAAATTTTCCCTTCCCTCACTCTACTCCCTCCCCTAGATGACAGTCAATCCCATACATTTTACATGTGTTACAAGTATAACCTAGATACAATACATGTGTGTAAATCCAATTTTCTAAACAAGTACTTTTTAACTATCTGGTTTATCAGGCACAGTTTTTGGCAGTATATGAACAAAGGGGGGGGGGATACTTGCTCTAGAGAAACTATGCTACTAGATTTGCAATAGGCAATTAGCACAATGGATATGGTATCAGGTCTAAAGTTAGGAAGACATCTGTCTGAGTTAAAATTCTGGCCCCAGATACTTATTAACTGTGTGACCCTGGGTAAGTCATTTAAACCTGTTTGCCTCAGTTTCCTATTCTGTAAAATGAACTGAAGAAAGAAATGTCTAAGCAGTCCTTGCTAAGAAAGCTATAAATGGGGACATAAAGAATTGGACATGACCGAAAAATAGGTGAAGAACAACAACAAAGGCTTGCAATACTTTAAAAAATTGAATTTTTATCAATCGGTGAGAATATATTCAGAGCTCTAAGTCCTAGAGGGCTATCCAGTATAAGAATCATTTTGCAAGTTTTTCTCTCTTCCTAGAAAGACTCTCTTTTGATGACTCTCAAACTTTAACACATCTTGTCCTGAATGGCTTCTTCCTCTGATTTGTTAGTATCCCCTAAATGGATCTGGGGAAGCACTTGTACCAAGTCTGGGCCCTGTACATTTCTCCTTTCCCTGTTTGATTTTCAAGCTCCATTTTATATGTTATTTGTTCCCACTAGAATTTTAGCTCTTTGAAGGCATTTATTACAGTGATTGGCTCATTGAAATGGTTAGAAGATTCTTTATTAATCTATCAGTAGAATTTGAATCTCCAAAACTGCAATATCTATCTGGAACTATTTGGGTCTCTGAGTATTAGGGGTTAGAGTGGTCATCCCAATGAGCTTGTTCAACTTGCTTACAACAAAATGAAATTCACTAACTCAGCTAGATACAAACTGTATTTTGATCCTGGTGTGTCTTGCCCTGTGTGCTTGCTCTCTTCCTTTCCCCTCTTCACTAACAGGACACAATTCTGTTTTGGAAAAGTCTGCATACCTTCAGAGCCAAGAACCATCCAAGGGATATTTGTTGCAACCTATTATGCATCTTCTAATTTAATACTAGGATCCCAGAGAGACAATACCTCCTCACCTCATTTCCCCCAAAGGCTCATATTTCAATTTAATTCCCTTGTCTGTCAATGTTGGCAGAAGTGGAAGATATTGACATTTTTCCTGTGGTTACCCGGGGAGTTTCTAGAAGAAGGAAAATAGAATTCAGGAGGAATTTCAAGCCTTGTTTCCCTTCTTTTCAACCACAGAAATTCAGAATTTCCCTCAAAAAAATCTAATTGATTTAAATTCAAAACAGGACAACTTAAATATAAGCTTAATGAAGCTTTTATAGGCATTTGCACTGTCATAACCATATATTGTTCTTTGCCTGATGTTTCTGATTTAGTCTATTTTAATGTATATGTCTAAAGATAAGGCTGCTCTTATTTACCATTTTCATGATAAAATGCAGAGATACTTGCAGGAATAGCTAGATAGATAAACATAATAGACAAACAAATTAATGGATGTATATATGTACATATATATTAAATCATAAGTGGTCATAGTATTTATCCTTTTTATAAATGCCTTCTTGAGCTTACTCCACAGAGATATAGAATCATAAGATCATATATTTAAATCTAGAAAGAATTTTAGAGTTCATCTTATTTTACTGATGAGAAAAATGAATACTCTTTTGTCTTTACAACCCAATGCTTAGAATAGTGTCTGGTACATATTAGGTGCTTAATAAAAGCACATGGACTGATTGATTTAAGTGACTTTTCCCTGGAGTCACAGAGGTAATATCTGAAAGAAACTAAAACCACATTGCTTAACTAAGGACCCTTCTTATTAGAGGTTGATGAGCTTTCCTATTGCTAAAAAGATAATTGATTTTACTTTTTGCATTTGACTTTATACTGAGTGATAAATTAATCAGTAAAATTTTATTAAACATCTACTATGTGCCAGGTTCTGTCAGGTGCTGGGAATAAAAAAAAAAAAAAAAAAAAAAGTCACATCCTGTCTTCCAGGAACTAATGGGAGGAGACAAAGGAAGTTGAAAAGCAGAAGGGAAATGTAGAAAAGGTACCTAATGTGGGGGAATGGTGGAGAAATCAGAAAAATTCTGAGACAGTAGAGCTAGATGAGAAATGAAATATGTTCTTTTCTTTTTAAACAGTGAGTTGAATGAAGGCAGAGAATGCATATTTGATAAATGTTCAGGTGATACAAACTAGGGTCAATATGCAATATGCTGGATGACAGAATCAAGGTCTAAATCAATCTTGACAGGTTAAAAAATAATCAAAGCTAATTATAATAAGAATAAATGTAACAACACATGTTTGTATTCAAATAATCACTTGTACAAATATAAAATGGGGAAGGTATGATATGTAAAAACATGTAACTTTTACTACAAGTAAACTCATTTTGATCCATTAGTATTTCATAGGTGCTAATGAGATTATCATCTTATGTATATAAATGGAGCTGTATGACTTTAGATATCTAGCACAACTACGCAATTTTCTATAGATAAAACAGCAGAGATTCAGCAAGGTTAAGTGTTTGACCCCAAATTATGTAAATGAAGTGATAGAACCAAGGTTCAAATTCAGTTCTCTAGTCCAGAAGTCTTTCCATTCTACCAACATTGCTTCATAACATTCAAAGAGTCATAATGGGAATAATGAAGAAAATCAGAGTTCTGTCCTTGTTCAGTTCTAGGTTTTACATTTTCAAAAAAAATTTACTGCTCTCAAGATTCCTATGGAAGTATTTGAATATAGGACAAAAAGCTTTTTGAGTCAGTCTCCAGTGGTCCTCAAACTTTTTAAATAGGGGACCAGTTCACTGTCCCTCAGACTGTTGGAGGGCCGGACTATAGTAAAAACAAAAGCTCACACACTGTCTCTGCCCCTCAGCCCATTTGTCATAACTTGGTGGGCCGCATCTGGCCCATGGCCTGTAGTTTGAGAACCTCTGGAATGCTGCTGCCTGTGTAATACAGGTGACCAAATCTTTGAAATAGTGTTTGTATATCTTTCCATCTCTAAAAGATTTGGCTGATTTCAAAACAACTGTGTGCTTCATATATGTCTGTTTATGTAACTTTTCAAATACACATACGTGAGTCAGGTTGTTTATTGGCTTGGTAATAACAACAAAATTTTGCTTTTTTTTTTTTTAACAATGTCAATTTTACTAATGCAGAAATGTTTTACATGATTTCATATATATAATGCATATTTTATTTCTTGTTTTCCCAATGGGTGGCTGGAGAAGGGAAAGAATCTGGAATTAAAAATAACACAATTTTTAAAAATTCAATAACCATCACCAGTAAATATAAACTTGCTTAGGTCATGAAGATTCCTTAGACATGTCCAAAATATAAGTACCTTTATGTTCTCTGGGTTACATTTTGTTGTGATATGTGATCCATATACCTGAGAGAGCATCTACAAAGCTGCTACTTACCAATAATGATTTAGATCACTTTATTCTGACTGATACAACACATCTATCATTGGAAAGAGATTCCAAAATAAAAACTCCAAGGAACATTATAGCCAAATTTCAGAACTATCCAGTCAAGGAATAAAGTAAAGTAACCAGAAAGAAACCATTCAAGGAGCCACAATTAAGATAAAACAGAATTTAAGAGTTGAAACTTTAATAGGTCAGATGTCATAGAACATGATAATCCAGAGGGCAAAGGAACTAGAACTATAACCAAGAATTACTTGTTTACAAAATTAAGCATACATGAAGGAAAAAAAAAAAGATCATTCAATGAAACAGAAGGATTTCTAGGTTTCACAAGAAAAACAAAATTAAACCAAAGTTTTGATCTCCAATACCAAAAGACAAGAGAAGTTAAAAGAGAAAAGAAAACAAAAGATTCACTAGAACAAAATTGTTAATATTTCTACATGGAAAGATGTTACTTGTAATTCTTTTAAAAAATGTATCACTAATAGTACAGGTAGAAGGAATGTACACAGACAAAGGGTATGAATATAAGGTGAATTGGAGGGAATGACATTACTCTTCTTAGTTTTGACTCCATAAACCCCATGACATATAGACAATTCCTCGCTTGCTGGGGTGCTGCCTGTTTTTGATTGCATTCCTCCTTTACCTGAGTAAGACAAATCTTTCTTTTCTGCTGATCTTCCAAGTTTTTGGGGCCCAAAGATTGTTTTACCCTGTCTTTTTTTTGCTGATTTTGTTATTCCCGAATTTGTTTTGAGTGCTATTTTATGGTCACATAGAGATAAATATGAGACAGTCATGTTGATTTACTACTTACTCCACTATTTTGGTTCCCAGAAGAACCATGGCAATTATTTTCAAATATTTAAAATGCTATCATACAGAAGCAGGATTAGGTTTCTTCTTGGCTCCTGAGAGCGGAAATGGGGCCAAAATATAAAATTTTCAAAGGTAGATTTAGGCTTTAGGTAAGAGAAAGCTAGATTTTAGTAATTAGAATGGTGCAAAAGTAGATTGCTCTATTACAGTGGAACCTATGTTATCATATGCCAAGATTTCATATAGAAAATCCCCATCATGGTGCAAGTTGGACTAAATGAGCTTTCAGGTACCTTTCTACACTCAGATTCTTTGATTCTATGTTTCTAGGGAAGAACATTCCAGCCTATAATTTATTGATCAATGGATGATCAGTAGTTTACTTTTGGGGGGGTAATTTATCTTTATGTAATACCCTACTCCTTTAAGTAACATTATACAAATATTCTTCAAATTATATCCTTTCCATAAAGAGAATTTTCAATGATTGATTTGCAATTATAAGTGTATTCAAGTTTATGTTCTTTTCCTTGTCTTTATACTTTTTCTCTTTTTTTCTAAGTATAAATATAAACCCTTGTGATTTACCTCCTTTAATCTTTCAATAGATATCCACTTCTTTATTCCTCTTATCTACTTGTACCATGCCTGTATTCGTTCTAATTTTTCAATGCCTTGTTATAAGCTTTAGATTTAATTTTGTCTATAGCAAAATTCTCACTATTTCATAATTGTTTTATTTTTTAAATTTCTCTTAGCTAATGAAATTTTAGTTTCTTTTAACATTCTTAGTTCCTTAGCATAGCTTTTTTACAAGGCACCTGAATATATTATTATGACACTATTCTAGAAAATGACATTTATATCTAGAACTTAGTAACTTTTATTCAACTTTTATAGATCTATTTTGTAAGGAACTCATTGAAACTCTAAGTTGTATTTCTAACAACAACCCTCCATGCCCTATCTTTGTGACTTTACACTAATCAATATACTCAAGAATTCATTTTACACTCACGGTTGCATTTTGAAATCATCAGGTTTTTTTTTTTTTTAATCAACTACAATGCTAGCTTTTGTACATAATTCTTCCTGGTTCCTTCTTCACCCCCCCCCCCCCCCCAATTGCAGTACCTCTTTCCAATTCTCAAATGTGTAGGTATGTATATGCATATAGACAGATAGCTGTTCATTTCCATTATGTCCAACTCTCTGTGATCTCATTTGAGGTTATTTTGGGAGAGATACTGAGATGATTTGCCAATTCCCTTTTTAGATCATGTTACAGATCAGGAACTGAGACAAATAAGTTAAGTGACTTGCCCAGAGCCATACAGCTAGTAAGTGCCTGAGTCTGAATTTAAATTTAGGAAGATGTCTTCTTGACTCCATGCCCAGGGCTCTATCCATTATACTCCCTCTCCCTCTCTCCCTCTCCCCCTCTCTCCCCCTCTCCCTCTCCCCCTCTCTCCCTCTCTCCCTCTCCCTCTCTCCCCCTCTCTCCCTCTCCCTCTCTCCCCCTCTCCCCCTCCCCCTCCTCCTCTCTCTCTCTCTCTCTCTCTCTCTCTCTCTCTCTCTCTCTCTCTCTCTCTCTCTCTCTCTCTCTCTCTCTCTCTCTCTCTCTCTCTCTCTCTCTCTTCTATCAGCTACTCTTCTTAGTTTTGATTCCACAAACCCCATGATACACAAACACCTAAACACCTTCTGGTAGCATTCCCTCATATTTCATTTTCTTATTTACATAATAAGTTTTTTAGCACAATGCCTGCAACATAATAGGTACTTAATAAGTGTTTCTTAACTATAAATGACTATCTTTCAATCTATTCATTTTATCTATATCTATAAAATAGGTAGACACATGTATAGGAGTCCTGTGATACTGGCTGTCTTGCACCTAAGAACCTCAGAGTTATATTTTCTTTCCTTCTAGGGAAGAAAGATAATTAACATTAAAGTGCTGGCTAAATGACAAAGTTTTTGACTATAGTGGAACAGAAATAAGAAGCTATGAAGGTGAAGGGAAGAAAAAAATCACAAGGAAAGGAAAGAAGTAACTATACTTTGCCCCATGAAGCTGCCACAGGATTGAAGATTCAATCAATAAGACTGGAGGCTGGACTAACTTCTCAAAGGAAGTAGCTTTCTTGTCATAAAAATGAATGGAACCAAGAAGCATTAGGGATCTGGTCAGTCAGAGGAGGTTGCTTGCAAGAGATTTTTATAGGAAAATGGCTATCCCCTCATGGCATTTCCATTGGTTGGAAACTCATCAAGACTTTGAAATTATCAAAGCTCTATGGGGGTTCCTCCAGATTTAGAAACTTTTAGCATGATCCAAACTTCCTACACCTGGCTAAGTAGTTAGCTGCATCCTGTTGACCACATCCCAAGCCTCCTGCACCTGGATGGCTGGGCAACTACATCCTGTTTTTTCTATTTCCTATATACAAATGCCCACAAAGGAGGCCTTGTTGGAGTCTATTCCAAGGTTATATAGAACAGAAATGGCCACTGATAACTATAACAGATAGCAATTATAACAATTATATAATTTTCCTTCTCTTTCCTTTCTATCACAGGTGGTCTCAGGTAACTGAAATATTTGAGGTAGGATTAAGATGGGGATGAGATGAAATAGAAAGGAACTTATAGTCTTTGTCTCCTATCCCTGTCTTACTTGATAGAAACAATTGCTAAGTTCATTTTTAAAAATTGCTAACAATTACATCTGAATTATTTTATCTTGTTTCATAAGCAACCTTTGTTGATACTATCCATGCATCCATAGATTTTCTTGTGTATTTTTGTTTGAGATATGAGGATACAGAACAACTTTGGGAGCTGAGTCTGGAAGGACTAGGAACATAATCATGAACTGTTTGTAAGTTTCATTATATTTTTAGGGAAGAATTACTAGGAACTTGGGGCTTTTAAATTGTATTCTCAGAGTTTAATCTCAGAATAGCAATACCTACAAGTAAAAATAGTATTTTTTAGAATTTAGGAATATTTATTTTTTCAAAACAACTTTACCTACTATAAAGTCTGATATTTCAAGCTTGATGCTATAGAAGAAAGTGACATAAATATTTGTGTAATTCTTCCCCCTCTCAAAGGGAACACCTTCCTCACTTTTCTCAAGATTGGAACTGGAGATGGTAGCATAAAATGAAGAGGAGTGATAGCTGAGACAGATGTCAAGTTCAAGGTCAAAGAGGGAAGAATGATCAGGAATAGCAATGGTCACATTTTCCCTTTCCAGGGCTGACTTTTAATTTCATTAATCCTATTCCATGATGGGCTAGTAAATAGAAGCAATAGTAAGAAGTCCTTGCCAGTTACCTGGCAATTGACACTAAGGAAAATGCCAATCTTCCTTAGTTTCAATTTTAATGTATTCCAAATTCCATTCTTCTGCCCAATGAGCCCTAGATTCAAAGTTCCCTTAGAGTGTCTGTCAGTCTCTGTTATTGTTGACTGGCCCCACTGGAAGTATAGAAACTGGATTGTTTAAACATTTTTCCATTGGGGATTGAAGTTAGAGACTCTTCTGTGTAAGGAGGAGCACATTCAAAGTGTGCATGTCCTTCAACTTCTGCAACCATATCGATCTATGCATGGGAGGACTTAGGTGCTTTAGGAGAGCTGCGAGCTCACAGATGCTCAGGAGATGTTTTATTGCTTTATTCTGCAATATGTTCTTGTTGTTATGTACTTTTTATTTACTTATTGATTCTATAATGAGAATAAACACTGCTTAGAGAATGCAGGCATGTGTGTGTGCTTTCATAAAGAGCCAGCTTCATTTTGCCAAGGTCAGAGTGCTATTTAAAATACAGCGGATTCATAAGAATGGGGCAGATGTTGCCAGTATAAAGGATCTCAAAATGAGTTCTAATCGGGCAGAATGATAAATCTAGGTACTCCTTGACAATGAGATAGACCAATTTAAAGATAGAAAGTTCTAACTCTCTGAAAACAATAGAAAGTAAACCACCTAACACTTCTGCACCACAAGCAATATAAAGATTTCTATAGTATTTGTGGTGGGAACTGTTTAACTTTTTCTTTCTTTCTTTCTTTTTTTTTTTTTTTTTTTTTTTTCCCTGAGGCTGGGGTTAAGTGACTTGCCCAGGGTCACACACCTTGTTAGTGTTAAGTGTCTGAGACCACATTTGAACTCAGGTCCTCCTGAATTCAGGGCTGGTGCTCTATCCACTGCGCCATCTAGCTGCCCCCTGTTTAACTTTTTCTTTGTTTCTTTTGCATTTAGCAAAATGCCTGATACATAGTAATCACTTAATAAATACCCGTTGATTGATAAATTGGGTAGAACAAATTCAGCTCCTAATCCAGAAAGTAAGTATAAATTCCACACTGTGATTAAATTTAAAATGTCCCAGAGAGAGGTCACCTGAAAACAAACTTCATCTACTTTTTTATGTCTGCAGGCAGCAACAGTATATGTCACCATTAAGGTACATTTTGAGTAATGGTGACTAATAAAGGTTTCCATTATCTCTAGTAATTTCTTTGTAGGATATTTTCCATGAGGAAATTAATAAGTGTATTTGAGTGGTTTGTGCTAACAGCTATGGGGAGGATAAAATAATTGTGAGCTGTCTGCTTACCATTTCCAATATCCATGTCTATTAACAAGAAGGTGCTAGTCTCAATGGTTAAATTTTCTATTTTATCATTTATATCTCAGAAATTAACAACAAAGTTGCATTTATCATGTTGTAAATTGTCTAGACCTAAGAAAATGTTAATGAACTAAGCTTAAAGTGTGTGTGTGTGTGTGTGTGTGTGTGTGTGTGTGTGTGTGTTTGTGTTTCTGTGTGTATAATATATATTTAATTATAATTAGACTGGAGTCTTAGTACTAGAGGATTACAGAAGCAGTACCAGCAGTAACAACTGGCATTTAAGGTTTGCAAGTGTTTAACATCCCTTATTTCCTTTCAGTCTCACAATTCACTTGTAAATCTCTCAAATGTAGTATATCCAAAAGGAAATTCATTGTATTTTCCTCCTAATCTAGTTAGTCTTCATTCAAAATTTCTCATTCCTATTTTTAATGCCGTTATCTTTCCAGTCACCCATTTTATTACCTAGAATTCTTCCTTGATTTCTTGTTCTTCCTCACCCCACATATCCAATAAATTGACCAGTTTTATTACTTTGTGTTTCCTATTTCCAGTCAGAGTTTTTATGAAGGCAGAATTGATGGATTTTGGCAACAGATGGATAGAGTGAGTGAGACTGAGATGTTGAGGATGATACTTAGTTTTCAAACCTGAGTAACTGTGAGGATGGTTGTGTGTTTAATAGTAAATTTCTCACTTTATTGCCATTGTCTGAATAAATTCAATAGTCTTCTAAGTAGTCTTACCTCTAGCCTTTTCCTCCTCCACTCTATCATACAACTAGCTACCATATTCCTAAACAGTTCCAAATATGTCAATCTTCTTGTCCCTCAAAAATCAGCAATGGAACCTTCTTCCCCCAAAATAAAATTTAAAATAATCAGTTTGTCATTTGAAATCATTCACAATTAGGTTCACATCTATATTTCCATTTATTTCCTATTGCTCCCCCTTTCCCTTCCAGTTAAAGTGTCCTGCTAGTTGTTCCTCATATATTATAAACCTGTCATACAACCTATCTCCTGTGTGCCTATCCATAAGTGGTCATCTCTGAAATAAACTTCCTTTATCCTTTGAAGCATAGCTGCCCCTCTCTATACAAAACCCTTCCTGATTCCCCCTTAGCCCTAGCATTCTCTTTCTTGTGAAATTTCTTCTCATTCACTTGTCTTGCTTTTGTGAGAAGATGTATAGATAGTGGGAGGAAAATGATGGGATTGAATTAAGAAAATATGAATTCAAATTATAGCTTCGACTCTCCTATCCTAATTGTATGACTTTGGGGAAGTTACTTGAACTCTTGCTACCTTATCTTGAAAAATGATGTGATTAGACTACATCAAATCTTTTTAAATTGTGAATTGCAACCCAATATGAGGTCGTATAACTGAATGAAGGGGTGGAGAACAATTTGGCTGCATTAAAAAGGTTTCTGAATGCAATAACCAAAAACTAATTCAAAATCAAATTGTAATGAATCCAAGGTATTTCTGGCAGCAATTGCTTGTATTGCATAATGTGACTTTACTGAAGCTTTGGTTCTGAACATATAACATGCATACGTTCTGTGCAAGCAGGAATGCTGCCAGAAACACCTTGGCACATATTGAAAATGGGGTTGAGTAAAAGTTTCTTGGGCAGAATGGAGTTGAGAGTGGAAAAAAGTTTAAGAAACCTTGGAATAGATGACCTCTAAGCAAAGTTCTTTTCCAAATCCATATTTTTGATCAAATGAAACTATGTTGTATTCCACAAAGGAGACATTAGTTCCTTGTTTTTGCTTTTGTAACCACCTAGTATAGTGTCTTGCAGATAGTATTTATTGTATTCAATTGAACAGAATTTAATTGAATAACTAATAGCCCATAAGTTATTCCAAATGGGGAGAACAAACTAATAGACTAAATTATAAGAGAAGATTTATGTATTAAACCATGTGGCACCATGAAAAGCCAAAGAAGAAAGAGACCAGTATAAACTTGGATAACTAGAAAAGACTGACTGGATGATATAATTGATCTTTGAAGGCTTTATCTAAATGAAGTTCAGTGAAATGGGATCTGGATTTGAAGTCACTAGTTCTAGGTTCAAATTTTGGCTTTTCTACATTCTTACTCATATAAACTTGAACAAGTTGTGTTATTTCTCCATACATTAATTTCTTTACCTGTAAAAATCATTAGGATCAGAATACAAATAGATGATTTTTCATCTCTAACCCCTATGAGATAGGACATTCTAGGTAGTACATAGAAGGAAAATAGGCAAAATCAGAGACCATGAACAATACCCAATTAAACTTGAGTCTGGACTGTATATGATTTCATGATCCTCATTAAAAACTATTGCTAGCAGCTTATGCTTTTGTAATGGCTAGTTAGTTCTTTTTGTCAAAGCAGCATGTGACTGTGGCTAAAGACATGAGGGGTGGGTCAGCTTTATTCTATCTGATGACCACTTTGTCTTATGGCCACAGGAAAAGTCTCTAATCTTAACCACCATTTTAAAATGGAACTGGGTGAGAAAATATTCACTGATCAGTTTGAACTCTTTACAACAACTAGAAAACATGATATTTTGATTGCATTTCTCAATTATAGGTCAATATGGACCATCTTTGCCTATAAAGGTCATCCAGTTTCTGTCTGCTTTATCTGTTTTAGGATCCAAAAGAGCTGAAGACTAAAGAATACAGAGTCTACACAAAGCATACTGAAAATTGCTTTTCATTATCTCCTGACTCAAAGCTATGTCATTTTTATTCTTTCCAAACCCAGATTCAAATTAAAGTGTAAAATATCTTTCTTTACTTTGGCAGGCATATGTTAGCTGTGACATTAGTTAGGTCTTAGATTATAAACTCCTCAAAGCCAAGGTGAGTGCCTACTTAACTTGCCTTTTTAGAGTTCATGTAGGTAGGAGAAAGAGATGCTTGTTCCTTTATAGAAAAAAGAACTTTGAATCATTGCTGGATAGAAATCTTGGAACTTAGGTTTTAATCTTTATATTACTTTAAAAGGAATGTGACTTGGATACTCATGTGATAGGGGTTGAGGTCCCTTTAAGATTCCTTTCTAATTGCCCAACCCATGGCTGACCTTGATTCACAAATCCTGGTCAAAGGCACCCTTTGAATATCTTGGCCCAGCCCCACCATCAGCTCAACTTCCCCCAGCCCTCACCTGATCTGAGCTAACTGAAAAGCCCGCCGAGAACTTGGAACTGCCCACTGGGTATAAAAGAGGTGAGCCGGAACTCCTTCATTGCAGGAGCCTTCCCAGCCAACACATGGTATCCTTCCAGCCATATAAGGGTTCCTGCCTGCCCAGCGGCCACTTCTGGCCCTGGCGTCTTTCTAACTGAGCTTTACTTCCAAATTACTACAATAAACCTTTTATTTATCAATCTAGGTTTTCGGGCCTGTAAATTCATTTTACAGGGGACACTGCACCTCATGGGATTATCTTATTATCTATGCACCGAGAAATGGGGTTCCTCCTTTCCTTTCTCTCATTACATGGAAGGGAAAATTAAAAAAAAAAAAAAAAAAAAAACCCAAACCTGTGATTTTTAATAGTGACTTGTAATCCTGAAGTGATCTTGTTGTCATCTATTAAAATGAATATAAATATTGTATACTTAAATGCATATAAATGCCATTTCTCAGAACTAAAGTCTGTAAAATGCTTCAAATATGTAATTTCATCTGAACCTCATAAAAACTCTATAAAGTAAGTAAAATATGGCTTAGATAAATTAATTACTAATAGTCACACAATTACTAAGCATCAGAAGGAAGTTCTAAACATAAATCTTTCTAACTTTTGAATTTATTACCATATATCATACATCTACACAAACATGTGTCTGTGTAAGTATACATACTCATTTTAAGATATTGTAACGAGATCAATATCAGATTGCCATCAGTCAAATATCACATTTCAAATATTTATTTAAATCTTCTTCTACTCTCTTTGTCCCACTCTCTTCTACTCTTTTTTCCTTCCCCTCCCTCTTTAACTTTTCATCTTCTTTTCTCAATGGATTTCCTTTTTTCTGTATTTCTATATATGTATCTCTCATAATAGATATATATATATATATATGTGTGTGTGTGTATATGTATATATACATATATATATATTATATATTATACATACATAATTCATTTTACAGCTGAAAGGTCAAAAAGCCATCAAAATCAACTTTTACCTCATTTTATATTTGGATTAATTAATTTAACCAAGGACATATAAGTAACATATTAGAACTCAGATTTCCAATCACTCTCTCCTATATATGCATATATGTGTATTCATAAGTATGCATATAAATATATGCGCATGTATGTATGGGGAAAGAGAGCAGGTGCAGTTTTTAAGCAAAATAGAAAGTGGTGAAAAAATGAGTATTTTTTTACATATTGCTCTGAGACCCAAAGTTCCTTATTCTTAGGACTTTGGACTTACATTAACCTGGATTCATCCTTTGGTCTCCATTTTTATAGTAAAATTCCAAGGAAATCTCTAAAAAACAAAGCTTAAATGTGTTTAATTTATTAAAAGGGGGACTCCCTTAAAGCAGGAAATAGGATCTCATATCACAGAGTTTCTCATTGTATAAATTAAGTTTTGTGTATCACACCTAACTTTTATTTGTTCCACTATAGAAATTGTTTAAAAAGGAAAAAACTCCAAGGCATAAGTGAATACAAACAATATCACAAAAACAAAACCAAAACCAAAACCCAATCCATTATATGCATTCTACTCCTGAGAAATTTAAAGATCCCTTAAAAGAGTAGTTAGTGGTTATTTTGCTTTAACCAGCAGTTGTACTATCAGGATTGCAAAATGAATTTCAAGGAGGATTTGAAAAGTCTAGATTCTCTGGCCCCTCACATGGCTTCAGTTCTTTGGCTTAGATGTGACCCTGGATATGGTACTCTTATCTGAGAACTTTGGTTTTGATAAGTGTCTCCCCATCTTAGAATCTCTCTATACACAAGGCTGTATAGCATCAAGGATGGAAACATTTGTTTTTCAGGATCAGAAATGTTGATTTCCTCAATATTCCTCAGTATAAGACTTGAATTTATAAAAGAAAACAGAAAAGTAGAAGACAACAGCTGGGAAGTTTAAGAATAATAACTAGTAACTCCAACTTCAGCCTCATTTGGAAAAAGATGTGTTTTCCTCTGCCATGGACTTCTGTTGCAAATTGAATTTTCTGTTAAAACTTCCTGTAGGAAACCTTTCATGAAATTCAAGGAAGAAAAAGCAGTGGATAGGTGGGAGAGATTATGAAAGGAATTCTTCCTTCTTCCTCCTTCCAGTTGCCAATCATCTTTGATGCATTCTTTCCCAGTCCCCAGTGACTAATCACAAGAGTTCCCTGTTATCCTCTCCTTCAGTGAGGAATTATGGTTCATATCCACTGCCATGGAAAATGTTCCAGTCCTGAAAATTAATAAATGGTTTACCTGATTATCTTTAATATACAAACACAAAGAGGAACATGTATTTTAAAGTATGTATATCAATCTACCAATAAGTAAGTTACTTAATCTCTCAGGCTCAGTTGCCTCATCTGCAAAACAGAGATAATAATAGCATGTACTTCACAGGATCAAGGATCAAATGAATAGTATAAATAAAACATTTTTTAAACTCTAAAGTGTTTAAATATATGTTACATTTATAATTATTGTTATATTTACATGAATATGATCTTTTATTATTAAGCATTCATTATGCATTTATCACTTGCCTGAGGCATTGGGTGTGTATAATTATATACAAATTTGTGTAATCAATTATGTAGAGAGCTAATCA
Source organism: Sminthopsis crassicaudata (assembly GCF_048593235.1). Classification (NCBI taxonomy): domain Eukaryota; kingdom Metazoa; phylum Chordata; class Mammalia; order Dasyuromorphia; family Dasyuridae; genus Sminthopsis; species Sminthopsis crassicaudata. Next base: position 214,149,805 of record NC_133618.1, on the reverse strand, counting down.
ATATCTGACACATTATAATATTAGAAAGTTTCTGAGTGAACTATCTAGTTAACTGGCTTTCTCACAGTCATATAACAGGTAGGTATAGGAAGCACTTCTTTCTGATTCCCAGGCCACCATATTATAATGTCTCTCATTAATGCAAAATTAGTAATTTTCATATAAAGTGTTATCATCATTATGTATATGATGACTTAAACATTTATATAGTGCCTTCTAGTTTATAAAATATAATCACATATATGTGATTTTATTTCAAGTGTATTTGTCTGCTTATATATACATTTCTGTAATATATGCACATGAAACAAAATCATATATATGGATTCCAATAATATATGTGATTATGCTTTCTGTAATTATGTACATATGCACACATATATTATATTTTTATTTTAAACTCCTTTTATTAAAATAGATCAGAGAAATGATATTTAAGAATAAATATAAACCATGGATGATAAAGTTCTCTTATATTATCTGAGAATGTTAAATGGATTATACAGTAATATTACTGTGGCAATTCTATATTTGAGGTTTAAAACGTCATTTCCATTTTAAATCTCTATTTTCTGTCCCCCATAACTTTTCTTTTTTCAAAAAGGTCTCTTCTGTTGAATTTGTTTTCATGCTTCATCTCTATCTCAGGAACATATTGGAAAGTTTCATTAAAAAATCCATTTGGCAATTTGTGAATTACCTGAATGTGAAAGGGGACATTTTTGAGGTTGGTGAAGTTTTCTAAAATAATTTATTTTAAAATTCCATCATTCAGAAATATCTTGGCCCTTACCTTAAGCAGGGCCTTTTACGTTACTTGAAAAAAGATGTTTTGAAAGCACAAATACATGGCCTTTGGAAATGATTTGCTGCACAGGAGAAATAAACAATTTCTCCTTCAAGTAGATGTCCTAGTGAGACATTCTCAAATTCATATATTCTAAAAGGATAAAATCCAGCTGGCAATCAGTGATACAATGGAGATATCATTCAAAAGCTATTTTTCTGCAACTTTTTATTTTGGTAGCGGTCCCCAATCTATGGGCTACCGTATCCTGTGGGGGCCATGAGGCTTTTGTAGGACTCTGATTTTTTTTTTTTTTTTGCTGAGGCAATTGGGGTTAAGTGACTTGATCAGGGTCATTCAGCTTGAAAGTGTTAAGTGTCTGAGACCAGATTTGAAATCAGGTTCTTCTGACTTCAGGACTGGTGCTCTATCCACTGTGACACCTAGCTGGTACTTTTATTTTTATTTAAAAATAAATAAAATTTATTTTTTTGAAGTTTGCAAAGTGCTTTAAAATATCTCATTTTGCCCTCCTCATTGTATACATAATGAAACTTTGAAAGGCAGAGTTTAAATTACTTTTTCAGGGTCACACAATTTGTTAAGTGTGTGAGTTACATTTGAACTCAGATCTTCTTATCCCCAATCCAGTGCTACCAAGCTCACTTTGTTATTGTTTCTTGTTTTTTCTTCTCCTTTTTTTATTATACCTTTTTATTTACAAAACATATGCATTGGTAATATTTCAACACTGACCCTTGCAAAACATTCTGTTCCAACTTTTCCCTTCCTTCTCTCCATGGCCTCTCCTAGATGGCAGGTAGTCCAATATATGTTAAATATGTTAAAGTATATGTTAAGTCCAATATATGTATACATATTTATACAGTAATCTTGCTGCAAAAGAAAAATCAGATCTAGATAGAAAGAAAAAAACAAAAAAATGTAAGCAAACACCAATGGAGAGAGTGAAAATGCTATGTTGTGTTCCACATTGTTCCCGTGACTCTCTCTCTGGGTGTAGATGGCTCTTTTCATCAATGAACAAGCGAAACTGGTTTGAATCATCTCATTGTTGAAGAGAGCCACGTCCATCAGAATTGATCGCTGTATAGTCTTCTTGTTATTTTCTATAATGATCTCCTGTTTCTGTTTCTTTCACTGAGCATCAGTTTATGTAAGTCTCTCCAGTCCTCTCTGAAATCATGTTGTGTTAGGATTACTAAGTGAGAACTCGGGTTGTCTGGATAGTGACGAGGTGAGAATTCAGGTTGGACAATTACAAGGTGAGAACTCAGGTTGACTTGATGGAAATGAAATGTTGGTCATTTCTTATAGAACAATAATATTCCATAATATTCATATACCACAATCTATTCAGCCATTCCCTAATTGATGGCATCCATTCGATTTCCAGTCTGTAGCAACTGCAAAAAAAAAGGCCTTTGCATGTAAATGGTCCCTTTCTCATCTTTAAGACCTCTTTGGGATATAATCCCAGCAGAAACACTGCTGGGTCAAAGGTTATGCACAGTTTGAGAATTTTTGAGTATAGTTATAAACTGATCTACAGAATGGCTGGATTCATTCACAATTCCACCAACAATGTATCAGTATTCCAGTTTTCCCACATCCCCTCCAACATTGTTCATTATCTTTTCCTGTCATTTTAGCCAATCTGAGAGGTACATAGTGGTATCTCAGAGTTATCTTAATTTGTATTTCTCTGATCAATAGTGATTTGGAGCACATTTTCATATGACTAGAAATAATTTCAATTTCTTCATTTGAAAATTGTCTGTTCATGTCCTTTGGCCATTTATCAATTGGAGTATGACTTCATTTCTTATAAATTCGAGTCAATTCCCTATATATTTGGAAATGAGTCCTTTATCAGAACCTTTGAATATAAAAATATTTTCCCAGTTTATTGCTTCCCTTCTAATCTTGTCTGTATTAATTTTGTTTGTACAAAAACTTTTTAACTTAATATGATTACATTAAGTTAATTTTAATTAATTTAATTTTAAGTTATTATTATAATTATTATTAAAATAATATGTTAATTTTGATTAAAATTTTCTATTTTGTGATCAATAATGATATCTAATTCTTCTTTGGTCAGAAATCCCTTCCTCCTCCACATGTCTGAGAAGTTAACTATCATATCTTCTTCTAATTTATTTATAATCTCATTCTTTATATGTAGATCATCTTGACCTTATCTCGGAATGTGGTGTCTTGGTATGGGTAAATGCCTAGTTTCTGCCATATTAGTTTTCAATTTTCTCAGCAGTTTTTGTCAAATAGTGAATTCTTATCCAAAAAGCTGGGGTCTTTGGGTTTATCAAACACTAGATTGCTATAGTTATTATTTTGTCCTGTGAACCTAACCTATTCCACTGACCAGATAGACTGTTTCTTAAACAGTACCAAATGGTTTTGATGACCGCTGTTTTATAATATAGTTTTAGACCTGGTATAGGTAGGCCACCTTCATTTGATTTTTTTCTTCATTAGTTCCCTTGAAATTCTTGACCTTTTGTTCTTCTAGATGAATTTTGTTGTGATTTTTTCTAGGTCAGTAAAATAGTTTCTTGGGAGTTTGATTGGTATGGCACTAAATAAATAGATTAGTTTAAGGAGTATTGTCATCTTTATTATATTTGCTCAACCTATTCAAGAGCACTAAATATTTTTCCAATTGTTTAGATCTGACTTTATTTGTTTGGAAAATGTTTTGTAGTTTTGCTCATATAGTTCTTGACTTTCCCTTGGCAGATAGATTCTCAAATACTTTATACTATCAGCAAGTAATTTAAATTGAGTTTCTCTTTGTATCTCTTGTTGTTGGATTTAGTTAGTGATGTATAAAAATGCTGAGGATTAATGTGCATTTGTTTTGTATCCTGCAACTTTGCTAAAGGTGTGGATTATTTCTAATAGCTTTTTAGTAGAATCTCTAAGGTTCTCTAAGTATACCATCATATCATGTGCAAAGAGTAATAAATTGGTTTCCTCATTACTTGCTCTTAATTCCTTTAATCTCTTTTTCATCTCCTATTGCCAAAGCTAGCATTTCTAATACAATATTGAATAGTAATGGTCATAATGTCAACCTTGTTTCACCCCTGATCTTATTGTGAATGGTTCTAGTTTATCCCCATTACATATGATGCTTACTGATGCTTTTAAAAAGATGCTACTGACTTCCGGCCAAGATGGCGGCGTGGAGGCAGACAGTTGCTTGAGCTCCTCGTTTTCTCTCAGAACTTACTTCATGACAAGCCTCTGACTTAATGCTTGACCCAGAAAGAAATCCACAAATTATCACCAAGAGAAGACATCCTTGAAAGTCGCCAGAAAAGGTCTGTGTTTGTTCGGGGGAGGGTCAATCAGACTGGGCGCAGACTGAGGGCAGACAGCCAGAGCAAGACAGGCAGCTCACACAGCTCAGACCGGAGGGGGAGGGGTGTGATCTCTGTCGTTTTTGTGAAAGGGCTTTTGCCCCAGTGTGGATGCTCCGTCTTGGCAGCAAGCCAGGAGCGGTGGAGAGGGTGTAAACACTGGAGGTGAAGATTAAAACCCCAGAAAGCCAGCGTCTCTCAGAGCCCGGCCACCCCCAACCCCCACCTGGACTGACTCGGTGCGTTCTCGGAGCCTCAGAGCGCAGACTCAGTACAGTCATTGCTGTTCTGTTAGTGGCTCTCTGCTGCCCTACCCCCAGTCTGTAGAGGAAGCCCATTAATGCCATCCAGCCCTATCCCCCGCAAAACAGACCAATTGTTTCTCTTGTCAGTTTGTTTTCTTTGATTCCTACTCTGACAAAATGAACAAAAAATTCAAAAGGGCTCTAACCATTGACAGCTTCTGTGTGGAGAGGGAGCAGACTTCAAATGCTGAAGAGACTAGGAACAGAATGTCCCCAGATGTATCCCCTGGGAGGGATATAAGCTGCTCCTCAATACAAAAGAACCTCATAGAGGAAATCAAAAAGGCTCTCACAAGAGAGCTGGAAGAGAAATGGGAAAAGGAAAGGGAAGCTTGGCAAGAGAGCCTGGAGAAGTCATCCCATGCATTCAAAGACAGAATGGATAAAGAAATCAAATCATTGAGAAACAAGATTAGTGAGCTGGAAAAGGTAAACAACTCCAAGGAAAACAGGATTAGAGAGCTGGAAAAAGAAATCAGCTCTCTAAAAAATACAATGGAAAAAAATTCCATAGAAGATAAAAACTCAATTGGACAATTACAAAGAGATATAAAAAAAGTGAGTGAAGAAAATACATCATTGAAAATTAGACTGGAACAAGTAGAAATGAATGACTCAAGGAGAAACCAAGAGGGAGTCAAGCAAAACCAGAGAAATGAGACAATTGAAAAGACTGTCAAGTACCTTACCAGAAAGACAACAGATCTGGAAAACAGATCCAGGAGAGACAATTTGAGAATAATCGGACTCCCTGAAAAATGGGAGGAAAAAAAGAGCTTGGACACCATTTTCGAGGAAATTATCAAAGAGAACTGCCCAGACGTTTTGGAAACAGAGGGTAAAATAGACATTGAGAAAATTCATCGATCACCTACTGAAAGGGACCCTAAAATCAAAACGCCAAGAAATATAGTGGCCAAGTTCAAGAACCATCAGACAAAGGAAAAGATATTGGAAGCTGCTAGAAAAAAACAATTCAGATATGGAGGATCCACAATAAGGATAACACAGGATCTAGCAGCGTCCACATTAAAAGAACGCAGGGCCTGGAACATGATATTCCGAAAGGCTAAGGAACTTGGTATGCAGCCAAGAGTGACTTACCCAGCAAGAATGAGCATCATTTTCCAGGGAAGAAGATGGACATTTAACGAAATAAATGAATTCCATCTATTTTTGATGAAAAAGCCAGACCTACATAAAAGGTTTGATCTTCAAATACAGAACTCAAGAGACTTCTAAAAAAGGTAAAAAGAAATCTTGAGAACTATACTTCTGTCAAAAAAATATGTAAAGAACATATGTACAATTTGTCTTAGAAACTAGAGGTGGAAAGGAGATTATATCATAAAAAAGTATAAAGTGGTGGTACTACATCTCATGAAGAGGCAAAGGTAACCTATTATATCTGAGAGAAAGAAAGGAGGGAGATGAACATAGCGTGTATCAATAGACATATTCGATTTATGGTGAAACTTCTTCCACTTCATTGAAAAGTGAAAGGGAAGGAGTAAGCTAAGGGGAAGGGAATACAGTAATTTCGAGGAAAAGGGATAAAATAAGGGGAGGATCTTTAAGGTGGGGGAGGGATCCTAAAAAGGGAGGGCTGTGAAAAGCAAGTGGTGTTTACCAGTTTAATACTGGATAGGAGGGTAAAAGGGAAGGAAAGGGGAAAAGCATAAGCAGGGGTTAATAGGATGGCAAGCAATATAGAATTAGTCCTTCTAACCATAAATGTGAATGGGGCAAACTGCCTCATAAAGAGGAAGCAGTTAGCAGACTGGATTAAAAGTCAGAATCCTACTATATGTTGTTTACAGGAAACACACCTGAAACAGGATGAGACATTCAAACTAAAAGTAAAAGGGTGGAGCAGAATCTATTATGCTTCAGGCAAAACCAAAAAAGCAGGAGTAGCCATCCTCATCTCAGATCAAGCAAAAACAAAAATTGATCTAATTAAAAGAGATAAGGAAAGGCATTATATCCTGCTAAAGGGAAGCATCAATAGTGAAGCCGTATCAATATTAAACATGTATGCACCAAGTGGTGCAGCATCTAAATTCTTAAAAGAGAAATTAAGAGAGCTGCAAGAGGAAATAGATAGCAAAACTATAATAGCGGGAGATCTCAACCTTGCACTATCAGAATTAGATAAATCAAACCACAAAATAAATAAGAAAGAAGTCAAAGAGGTAAATAGAATACTAGAAAAGTTTGATATGATAGATCTTTGGCGAAAGCTAAATGGAGACAGAAAGGAATATACTTTCTTCTCAGCAGTTCATGGAACCTATACAAAAATTGATCATATACTAGGGCATAAAAACCTCAAAATCAAATGCAGTAAGGCAGAAATAGTAAATGCATCCTTTTCAGACCATAATGCAATCAAAATAACATTTAATAAAAAGCCAGGGGAAAATAGACCAAAAAATAATTGGAAACTAAATAATCTTATACTAAAGAATGATTGGGTAAAACAGCAAATCATAGACATAATTAATAACTTCACCCAAGAAAATGACAATAATGAGACATCATACCAAAATGTGTGGGATACAGCCAAAGCAGTAATTAGGGGAAGTTTTATATCTCTACAGGCCTACTTGCATAAAATAGAGAAAGAGAGGGCCAACGAATTGGGTTTACAACTAAAATTGCTAGAAAAGGAACAAATTAAAAACCCCCAGACAAACACAAAACTTGAAATTCAAAAAATAAAAGGTGAGATTAATAAAATTGAAAGTAAAAAAACTATTGAATTAATTAATAAAACTAAGAGTTGGTTTTATGAAAAAACCAACAAAATAGACAAACCCTTAGTAAACCTGATTAAAAAAAGGAAAGAGAAAAAGCAAATTGATAGTCTTGAAAATGAAAAGGGTGAACTCACCACTAATGAAGAGGAAATTAGAACAATAGTTAGGAGCTACTTTGCTCAACTTTATGCCGATAAATTTGATAACTTAAATGAAATGGAAGAATACCTTCAAAAATATAGCTTGCCCAGATTAACAGAGGAAGAAGTAAGTAGTCTAAATAGTCCCATCTCAGAAAAAGAAATAGACCAAGCTATTAACCAACTTCCTAAGAAAAAGTCCCCAGGACCAGATGGATTTACAGGTGAATTCTACCAAACATTTAAAGAACAACTAACTCCAATGCTATGTAAACTATTTGAAAAAATAGGGATTGAAGGAGTCCTACCAAATTCCTTCTATGACACAGACATGGTACTGATACTTAAACCAGGTAGATCGAAAACTGAGAAAGAAAACTATAGACCAATTTCCTTAATGAATATTGATGCTAAAATCTTAAATAAGATATTAGCAAATAGACTTCAGAAAATCATCCCCAGAATAATACACTATGACCAAGTGGGATTTATACCAGGAATGCAGGGCTGGTTTAATATTAGGAAAACTATTAGTATAATTGACCATATTAATAATCAAATTAATAAAAACCATATGATCATCTCAATAGATGCAGAAAAGGCATTTGATAAAATCCAACATCCATTCCTACTAAAAACGCTTGAGAGTATAGGAATAAATGGACTATTCCTTAAAATAATAAGGAGCATATATTTAAAACCTTCAGTAAACATCATATGTAATGGTGATAAACTAGAACCTTTCCCTGTTAGATCAGGAGTGAAACAAGGTTGCCCACTATCACCATTACTATTCAATATAGTACTAGAAACTCTAGCCTTGGCAATAAGAGCCGAGAAAGAGATCCAAGGAATTAGAGTAGGAAATGAAGAAATCAAATTGTCACTTTTCGCAGATGACATGATGGTATACTTAGAGAACCCCAAAGACTCTGCTAAAAAGCTATTAGAAATAATTCAGAATTTTAGCAAAGTCGCAGGATACAAAATAAATCCACATAAATCCTCAGGATTTTTATACATTACCAACACAATCCAACAGCAAGAGATACAAAGAGAAATTCCATTCAAAATAACAGTCGATAGTATCAAATATTTGGGAATATATCTACCAAAGGAGAGTCAGGAATTATATGAGCAAAATTACAAAACACTTGCCACAAAAATAAAGTCAGATTTAAATAATTGGAAAGACATTCAATGTTCTTGGATAGGCCGAGCGAATATAATAAAGATGACAATACTCCCCAAACTAATCTATTTATTTAGTGCTATACCAATCAGACTCCCAAGAAACTATTTTAATGACCTAGAAAAAATAACAACAAAATTCATATGGAAGAATAAAAGGTCGAGAATTGCAAGGGAACTAATGAAAAAAAAGTCAGAGGAAGGCGGTCTAAGTGTACCTGATTTAAAGCTATATTATAAAGCAACAGTCACCAAAACCATTTGGTATTGGCTAAGAAATAGACTAGTTGATCAGTGGCATAGGTTAGGTTCACAGGACAAGATAGTGAATAAAAATAGCAATCTAATCTTTGACAAACCCAAAGATCCCAAATTTTGGGATAAAAATTCATTATTTGACAAAAACTGCTGGGAAAACTGGAAATTAGTATGGCAGAAACTAGGCATGGACCCACATTTAACACCACATACTAAGATTAGATCAAAATGGGTCCAAGATTTAGGCATAAAGAACGAAATCATAAATAAATTGGAGGAACATGGGATGGTTCACCTCTCAGACTTGTGGAGGAGGAAGGAGTTTGTGTCCAAGGGAGAACTAGAGACCATTATTGATCACAAAATAGAACATTTTGATTACACCAAATTAAAAAGTTTCTGCACAAACAAAACTAATGCAAACAAGATTAGAAGGGAAGTAACAAATTGGGAAAAAATTTTTACAGTTAAAGGTTCTGATAAAGGCCTCATCTCCAAAATATACAGAGAATTGACTTTAATCTATAAGAAATCAAGCCATTCTCCAATTGATAAATGGTCAAAGGATATGAACAGACAATTTTCAGATGATGAAATTAAAACTATTTCCACTCATATGAAAGAGTGTTCCAAATCACTATTGATCAGAGAAATGCAAATTAAGACAACTCTGAGGTATCATTACACACCTGTCAGATTGGCTAAGATGACAGGAACAAATAACGATGAATGTTGGAGGGGCTGTGGGAAAACTGGGACACTGATGCATTGTTGGTGGAGTTGTGAAAGAATCCAACCATTCTGGAGAGCAATCTGGAATTATGCCCAAAAAGTTATCAAAATGTGCATACCCTTTGACCCAGCCATACTACTACTGGGCTTATACCCCAAGGAACTACTAGAGAAGGGAAAGGGTCCTGTATGTGCCAAAATGTTTGTGGCAGCCCTTTTCATAGTGGCTAGAAGCTGGAAGATGAATGGATGTCCATCAATTGGAGAATGGTTGGGTAAACTATGGTATATGAATGTTATGGAATATTATTGTTCTATAAGAAATGACCAACAGGAGAAATATAGAGAGGCTTGGAGAGACTTACATCAACTGATGCTGAGTGAAACGAGCAGAACCAGAAGATCATTATACACTTCAACAATGATACTGTACGAGGATGTATGCTGATGGAAGTGGATTTCTTCAACATAGAGAAGAGCTAATCCAATTCCAATTGATTAATGATGGAAAGAACCAGCTACATCCAGAAAAGGAACAATGGGAAATGAATGTAAACTGTTATTTTTACCTTCTGAATCCAATTCTTCCTGTGCAACAAAAAATTCGGTTCTACACACATATATTGTATCTAAATTATACTGTAATATATTTAACATATATAAGACTGCTTGCCATCTGGGGGAGGGGTTTGGGGGAGGAAGGGAAAAAATCTGAATAGAAGTAAGTGCAAGGGATAATGTTATAAAAAAATTACCCATGCATATGTATTGTCAAAAAATGTTATAATTATAAAATAAAATAAAAATAAATTAAAAAAAAAAAAAAAAAAAAAAAAAGAACCTACAGTCCAGTAGGTGTGATAAGACACATAAAAAAAAAAAAAAAAAAAAAAAAAAATAAAAAGATGCTACTGACTATTTTAAGGAAAATTACATTTATTCTTATTCTCTCTAGTAAAACAAATATATCTTATAAACATAATATTGCATGCTATTTGTTCTTTACCTTTCTACCAAGAGGAGAGCTATATATTTTCTATGAGTCCATTTTTTGCCATTGGAAAGAATTTGAATTTCACAGCAATTTAGTTTTGTTTTCATTCACATTCTGGTAGTGGATGTATATGCTATTCTCTTAGCTCTATACTTTTGCCACTCTATTACTTGATTTAAGACTTGTTATATTTCTCTGTGTTCCTCATATTTGCCATTTATTATGACATATTTTATTACTCTTTTGTGCTATAAATCTTATTTAATCCTATATTGGAATGATATTCAAATAGTGATGTTCAAGATCTCCAGATGAGGCAAGGTTTTTTTTTCCCCAAAAAATAATTTGGGTATGTGAGCATGGCTACATTTTATAATTTCTCACTTTTCTAATTTTCCAAGTCATATGAGGGCATTCCAACTGGGTTGTGATAAGCTACTGCCATTCTTCCATCTACAGTGTCATAAAAGAAAATAAAATTTGGATGCAGCAAGAGGGGTTGAGGTTATATAACCAAGAGACCTTACAGATTTCTGATCCCCCTCTAAAAATGATATGTATATAGCAAAGTATTTGAGTGACATGTCGAATACATTTATCTAAATCTAAATATACATCTATTTCTTGTCCAAATAATATAAAAAGAAAACACTTTTATATGATAAATTGTTTTGACTTTTTTGATCAAATTTTGGCCCTTTATTCCTTGCCCTTATGCAATCTAATTTAAATACCTTTTATAGTTTTAGACACTTTTCTATGATAAATTGTTTTGACTTTTTTTATTGAATTTTGGCCCTTTATTCCTTGCCCTTATACAATCTAATTTAAATGCCTTTTATAATTTTAGACAATATGGAAGAATTGGATTGCCTAATTAGACACAGTATATTAGCATTTCTGGAATTTAGGCTGAAAGGAGTTTGCATAGATTGTGAGTCCAGAAATCAAATGGCCATAGTTTTTATCCCATATTATACTTTTTTTGAAACTCAGTTTCCTAATGTATAAGAAAATAGAGAATAATAATATCTAACTCTGATTCTTTTATAGGGTTGTTATATATATTGATTGAGGTAAAGTTGGGCAAACATTTTGAAAACTTTGAAGCATTGTAATATTATTATGTTACATTTTATAAAATTTTAAAATTTTCAAAGCAATTTATATTCATTGTATCTATATAAATTTATTAAAATATGGGAAAGATTTGTATTTTATCTTGTAGCGAATCCTTCAGATGGGAAACCCTTCTACTACCAACTTATAAAGTGAATGAAAACACAATTATTAAGTAGTTCTCATTTATCAAAGAAATATATTAAGTGTTGGATATCCAAATAGAAAATTGAGATTGCCATTGTACTGAAAGAATTAGTTAATAAGAGAGATAACACATATAGGAAATGATAGTTGTATATTGAATGGACAAAATCATTCAAATTCAAGGTTTGGTGGCAAAGTAACTGGTGAAGTCCAGTGGTTTTATTGGAAAGTATTGTTGCTATAGGAAATGATAGTTGTATATTGAATGGACAAAATCATTCAAATTCAAGGTTTGGTGGCAAAGTAACTGGTGAAGTCCAGTGGTTTTATTGGAAAGTATTGTTGCTAATTATTTCCTTTTTCTTTACAGTGAAGATTCTGTGTCTGAAGAGATAGAAAGGCAAGATGCCAGTAGGATCTGGTTGGAGGTCAGGCTAGGGGTGAGGGAGGACAGGAAATCTACTTATTGATCAACTGTATCACCATGTGGATAAATCCTGGTGAGTTGCTTGACATATTTACAGATTAAGGGACTTCATGAGGTCACTTTGTAAGTGTAATTTAAACCAGGTCATCTTCATGACAAGTTTAATACTCTATTTGATATATCATATAGCTTTTGTATATGTATTATATTCTTGTTTTTTGTTATCCTCTCTAGATTCCCTACTGTTTGTGCAGGTCTGTCGATGGGTCATAGTAAATCTGATCAATTCAAAATTATACTCCCATACAATTGTGTTTATAATTTAGTAGGTCTCCTATTCAAGCTAAATAAGCCCCGCTTTCTTTAGTCATGATTTATAGGTCCTATTTCCCACTCTATAATAATTTTCATTATTACAATATATATAAATAGCTTTTTAGCATATTCTCTGGGGGTCCTTAAGTATGCCATCATATCATCTGCAAAAAGTAATAAATTGGTTTTTTCATTACCTACTCTAATTTCTTTAACCTCTTTTTCATCTCTTATTGCCAAAGCTACCATTTCTAATACAATATTGGATAGTAATGGTGATATTGGGAAACATTGTTTCACTCCTGATCTCATTGTGAATAGTTCCCATTTAATCCCAATATATATGAAGTTTACTGATGATTTTAAATAGATACTATGATGATTTTAAGGAAAAGTTCATTTATTCCTTTACTCTCTAGTGTTTTTTAATAGAAATGGGTGTTGGATTTTATCAAATGCTTTTTATGAACTATTGAGATGATCATATGTTTTTTGTTAATTTGGTTATTGATATAGTCAATTATGCTAATAGTTTTGCTAATATTGAAATAGCCCTTCATTCCTGGTATAAATCCTACTTGGTTATGGTGTATTATCTTGGAGATAATTTTCTGCAACCTCTTTGTTAATATTTTATTTAAGATTTTTGCATCAATATTCATTAGGGAGATTGGTCTATAATTTTCTTTTTCTGTTTTTATCCTACCAGGTTTAGATATCAGTACCATGTCTGTCTCATAAAATGAATTTGGTAGGAGTCCTTCATTCCCTAATTTTTCAAATAGTTTATATAGCATTGGAGTCTTTAAATGTTTGGTAGAATTCACATGTAAATCCATCTGGTCCTGGGGATTTTTTCTTAGGGAGTTCATTAATAGCCTGTTCTATTTTGTTTTCTAAAATGTGAATATTTAAGCAATTTACTTCTTCCTCTGTTAATCTGGGCAACCTATATTTTTGTAGGTAATTATCCATGTCACTTAGGTTATCAAATTTATTGTCATAAAGTTGGGCAAAGTAACTCCTTATTATTTCTCTAATTTCCTTTTCATTAATGGCAATTTCTCCCTTCTCATTTTTAAGACTAACAATTTGATTTTCCTCTTTCCTTTTTCTAATTAAATTTACCAAATGTTTATCTATTTTATTGGGTTTTTAAAAATAAAATCAACTCTTAGTTTTATTTATTAATTCAATGGTATTTTAAATTTCAATTTTGTTAATCTCTCCTTTTACTTTACAATTTCAAATTTAATATTTAATTGCAGGATTTTATTGCTCTTTTTCTAGCTTTTTAAGTTGCAAGCCCAGTTAATTGATCTCTTTCTTTATTTTATGAAAGTAGTCCTCTAGAAATATAACATTTATCCTTTTTACTGCTTTGTCTGCATCTCACAAATTTTGGAATGTTGTCTCATTATTGTCATTTTCTTGGATGAAATTATTAATTGTGTCTATGATTTGCTGATTCATCTATTCATTCTTTTTTATTTAATGTATTTTTATTTTATTTTATTTTTTTCCCTCTTTTCCTTTTGCATTTGTGTTGGATGTTTTATAACTTCTCTGCTGATCTACTGGCTTGCAACCAGGGCAAAATAGCCAACCCTATGGTAGCATCTTCCCTGTAGATGCTCTGCCCTGTAGAGACTGCATCCCGCCCTTAGTCTGCTCAGTGTGTCCTGGCCTCCTTCCATTCCCAATCAAGACAGACCTTTTCTGGCAATCTTTGAAATTATCTTCTGCTGGTAATTTGCTGCACTCTCAATATTAATGGATTCTAAGCACTATTTCAGGGGATGAATTTCATAATTGATAGTGAGGGTAGTAGGAGAGCTTAGAAAGAAGCATGTGTCCTCTCCACCATCTTGGCTCTATCCCGCTAAGATTTATTTTTAAAATGCCTTTCTATATCTGAAAATAACACACACACACATTGCATATTACTATTTTTCAAATGTATATAAAAGTTTCTGTCATTAATAAAATATACATCAATTGACAGCCTAATGATTAACAGTAGCTTTTTATAATTAAATACTTTTTCAGGCAGCAGATATTAATATTGTCACTCCTGCAATATGGGAGGTTTGTGGTATTTATTTTAGTATTAGGAAATTATTTTAATAGTCAAAAATGTATGAGACTATTGCTCCCATGGATTGCTCCCTGTTCTTTTACTTCAGTCTTGTACTGTGTCACTCAATCAAGAAATCAGCATCCCATGCACTGGCCAAAGCTAGGCATAGAAATGCATTGGAAGAAACATTTTCGACACTGAAAGAACTGTCAGGACCTATTTCTCAGTTTTGTCACTTATATTATACAAATAATTTTAGGGACTAATATAGTACACATAAGCACAAGCCATATGGTTCCAGGTATTGGTCTAAAACAGATCTGACAATTCATTTTCAAACTGACTGTATAACATTAATTTACTCATTGTGTGAGGGAATAGGAATGTGGATATCTCTCCCATAGGTATACACATACATATACAAACACATACATGCACATATAAGCATACACATTTATAATATACATATACAAACCTATACATATCAAGCAAATGCACTGAAAATAAAACTGATAAACTGGGACAGTTTCTGAATAATGTTCCAGAAATAACAAAGTGCATTTATAATACTTAATTATATATTAAATATCCTTTAATATTTCTTTTTTTCCCTTCCAGAGTCCCTATCCTTTAGCTTAACTAACTTTCCAAAGGCTCTAGTGGATTGTAAATCTATTCTTTAAGCATCAAGGGTCAAAGTCAGTCAAGTGCATAGTCCATGCCTTGCCTACTACTTTTATCATAGTTTTGTGCCTTTATTCATGATGGGAACTTATCTTCTTCTCACTTCTCACCTGCCTAGAGATGAACTGAGGATGAGCAATCTATCCAGGGACAAACCAACCAAATAAACTGAGAGAGCTATTCACTGATCACCTAGACTTTAAGAGACACTCTATCTAAGCTTTTGGTCAGTTTGTGTTACAATTTAAAAGAAAGTAATTTGTCCCTCAGTTTTCTTCCCTAGGGAAACATGGAGTTAGATTCCTTGACCTTTATGATTCCTTCTACCTCTAATTTTAGAATGATATGCTCAGAAGGAAAAAGAGGACAGGTATCATACTTTCTGTACTGATTTTTCAGCAATGTACCAAGCTCAAAGGGAAAATGTGGACTGATATGTGTACATGTAGATAAATAAAGCAAAGGAAGTCCACCAGAGTGGTGAGAGTAGTAAATATTTTGTTACAAAAGGATTGGTCAAAATAGGAACTCTATACTAAATTCTGTTAAGTTACAAAAGTAAGCAACTATTTCATTATTGTTGGTTTCCTTTATAATTCTATGCATTTAAAATTTTTATGCATTTGAAAACTATCTCAGAATGGGTTTCTCAGGCTGTCAAAGGAATCTGTGTCATTAAAATGATTAAAGACTCCTAGGTTAAGGAATTGGGAATATTTTATCTGGACAAGAGAAGGTTTAGAAAAGACATTATAGCTGACCTCAAACATTTGATGATTGATTTGTGGAAGAGTGATTAGGATTGTTCTTGTTAATCTGACATAGAAAATCAGATATACAGAGTACAAATCAAAAAAGGCTGATGTGGGCTCAATATGAAGACAAATTTCATAACAATTATTACTGTTCAAAGTTGAAATGAGATGCTTCAGAAGAATAGAAGTTCCTCACAACTGGAGGTAGTCATGTAGAAGCAGAATGATTACTTATTGGTGGTCCCAAAATATCAGGGATTAAAAGATTACATTTTGAAGATGAGATTTTAGGATCTTAGAAGTCATTTAGTTCAACCCATATCAGTAATAAAATAATTCTGTCTACAACATTCTCAACATGGGTTATGTATCTCTTTTGGATGGTCTTCAATTTATTGATGTCCTTTCTAAACTTTGTCCCTTAGAACTATATATAATACTCTAGATGTGGACCAGATAAGATATGATGAGAACTTTAGTTAAAGAGAGTCTTGATCAGATATGAAGTGGACTAGATAAATAACTTTTAGATTTCATCTAAGTCCAAGTTTTTATAATTCTTCAAAAAAGTTTGAGTATATGTATATATATGAACATATGAAAAATGGGAGCACTATATAAAGATAAGCTTTATAATGTCAGTTTTTCCCTTAAAAATATGGGAGTTCAGTTTCAGTATTTGTATATCAACATGTAAGGTTGCAGAAATGGCTGCATTTCTCCTGGATTGTAAGGTAGAGATGGAAGCACAAGAACTACTACCTGTACTTACCCTTGGACTACTTACCTGGAATTATCACAAGCTTGTAATAGAAAGGGATTAGACATTACTTTCCTTGCTGTAGAGTGCTTTCTAAAGCCCCCAGGCTGGGGTGTCAAAATGTAGTGTTCAGAGTAGCTCTCTGGAGGATCTCAGGATCAGCCTGAGTCCTTGGTTTTAGTGGAGGAGTGATAAGAGGCAAGGACTAAAGTGGATGGTCAAATATGGAATTGATTGATTTCAAGTTCTCTCAGCCCTAAATACCTTAGTAAAATTGCATTACCACAGCACATTGAGCATGTGCTAACTCTAGTATGATTACATCACTATCTCACACTGGGCATGTGCTAACTCTAAGCACCCTGCCATTATTATGTAAATGAATCTTTTACTGCAAGTTATCTCTGCTTCAAGTAGAACACAGGTTGTCAAGCCCCTCCCTCTTGGCTTCTCAGGAAGGCTGAACTGCCCCAAAGGGAGATGGAAGCTGAACCAGTCAGGGCCAGCAGGTTCCTTCTGGGCTGAAGGGTCTTATACCTCACCAAGAGTCCCCCACTGTCTGTGGCTCTCTCTACACCCTCCTTTTTCCAACAGAGCACAATTGCCTCCTCTAAGCAATCCTGTTCCTAACAACAAAGCCAGGCTGTTAAGACAGAAAGTCAGGGCATGGCAGAAGTCAATGAAACAATTAAAAGGAAGAAAAGTGAGAAAATAAAGTTAACCCAATTTCCATTCCTACCAACAACTCTTCCAGTGTCCAAGGCTAACCTCCAGCAAATAGTTTAGCCAAAAAAAAAAAATCTCTTCATGCTAAAGAGGGTAGCTCAGTTCTGTCCACCTCATTCTGAATGCCAAACACTATATATTTGGAAACCATCATGGTAATAATATATACTTTCTGAATTAAGTCATACAGAGTTACATAACAATAATTTTTGAATCATCAATACAGTTTTGTTACAAGGACTAGGGGCTACATGGATATATCTCACTCTTTGTGGACAAACTTGATTTTAGAATTAACAGACTTCAAGTGTTGATGAGAGTGCCTTAAAAAGTTTAATTTATCACCTTCATCAGGGTCCAAGGAAATTTTATAATCTTTACTTCCTTAATGCTCCATGCAATCTACTTTTATTGAATGGCTATCCCCAAGAATTTCTCTTCTTTTTCTCTCCTTGCTGTTTTTTGGGTGTTTAACAGTTCCCTTAGGGCATTGCCAATTATTTATGACATACTTGTCCATGTAAGATCTAGCTGGAAAACCCGTTCCTATGGAAACTGCTATTTTCAAACAGGCTGGCACCAACTTCAAAACAATATTATCAAATGTACAATAGTGGGGACATCTTTAAATGGAGACACACTCTAATAATTCAGACAACCCCAAAGAACATGGCAAACTGAGAACAAAATTATGCTCATGTTATCTCTAGACCAAGTAGAGAGTGCAGTGGCAATTAGGAAATACAAGGAATGATTTTGCCTTGTTACATATAGGAAATCTAGAAAGATAGCAGGTTAAGCTTTGAAAATAAAATTTCAGAAAATATCTGCAGAAAAGACATAACATATTTGGGATTGGATTAGCAGAAGTAGGTAGAAAATTATAGATTAACATCATTATTTAATTTTTATGTCATTTTACATTTTAGCCTGAAACTCTCCTGAAATCCTTTGTCTGCAATCCTTGCTACTGAAAACACAGCGTTTGAAACTATATTTTATAATCAGGGTATTTATTAGCTCATTATCCATTCCTAGTTTGTTTCCTTTGTCCCACTGTTTATTCATTTTGACACCAAGAGAAATAAAGCACAATGGAAGTGCTGAGTTAGACTGCTCACAAAGAGTTTGGTTAATCAGGTTACTAAGGCAGAAATCATTCTATACCCTAGACTGAGATTTTTTTTCTTTTGTTTGTTGGAAGACACTCATTTCCCTCTGCTGCATTTAGAACCAAATTTCACTAGTTGCCATGGCAATATTTTTGAAGTCAGTATCTCTCTAATGTTCTGTCATGACCTATTATAATATATAGCCGGGATTTGCTCTAGACTTCATTTGTCCATCAGTCATAGCAAAGACTGAAAGGGGTGAGGAGGAAAGAGAGAGTTGTATTTTATTATTTCACACACACACACACACACACACACACACACACACACACACACACACAACAACAACAACCAACACAACAACAACAACAACAACAACAACAAAAACTATTCTACTTTTCTTTAGGGTGGCATGAGGTATGGAAGAGTAAATGTGATATAAAAATTAACTTCATTACCTAGTAAGGCATTTGAAATTTTGGTTCAAGTGTTAATTAAATCTGCAGGCATGAACATACTTATGCCATAGTTTTATACTTCGTAAACTGAGTGACTAACTGGAATAGATAGGAACACTTGAAGAAAGCTCAAGCATGTACAAATTTAAGATGAAATACAAGAATTCCTATTGTAAAATTTAAGTTTTAGGTAAAGAAAAAAAAAAGAAACCAAAATAAATTTGCTCATTCCAGGACCTGATTCATGGTTTGTATGCCTTGTGATTAGTCATCCTGCTCTAATTTGTACCCTTCCTGTGAGCCACAACAGAAGTGTTGGTTCTCTTGGGAGATAAATGGGCTAAAATGGAAGGCATTGCCAAGGCAATGCTGTTACATCTAATGTTGGGAATGAGCAGAGAGGCAACATTAGGATTCAGAACAGATTTGAAGCTAGTGGTCTGACTGACCAAAAGGTGATGGTTAAGCCTTGAATTATGATGAAGAACTGGATGTGACCAGAATGGGTTTTGACTTTGACTCAATTTCTGCATTACCGTCAACCCTAAAGATCACTTGGGGAATACACCAATTCTTCTTCCACCCTACTATATGTGAAACATCATTCTAATTGCTTAGAAGATTAGGTAGAGATGATCTAAGATGCTGATTTTTAGATTGGTATTTGTTTATCCCTTTTTTCTGGCCCCCAGTTATTAGAGTTCTTTCTCCTTGAATTAAAACAAATTCCTTTAAAATTATTATGTAGCCTGTATATCCCAATTATGTATTTAAGATTTCCCCCAGTAGGATATAAAGACATTGATGGCAGGCAGGAACTGGTTTTGTTTTTTTATCCACATTATTAAATAGTTCCTGACACACAGTAGGTGCATAATAAATATTTGTTGATTGATAATACACAGTTTTTATTTAAAATTCTCTATGTGCTAAGAGTACATATACTGTATACTTTCTCTTTTGACAATTTCATTCATTCTCACCAGTCAAAATAATACCAGCTCTGTGAATAGAATTCTCAAAGGTATGTGTGTGTATACACACACACACACACACATGCCTCTGTTATCTCTAATCCTAGATGTTTCCCTGGAATCTTAAACATAATAAGTTTAAAATTCAGTTATTTTCTCTCATCCTGAATGATCTCTACCTTATGACACCCTATTTCCTGTTGTGATACTATCTTGTATTTAATATTAGTAACCTTTTGAATTATCTTTGCTTTCTGGGTGAAAATAATTATACAATCCCCTATTGATTAAATTATGTAAAAATCATAATTTACTAATCTTGTTCCTATTATATTGCCTTTATTTATCTAGCCTTATCCACCTCCTCAAACATTTATCAAATAAGTACTATTTTCTCTCTTATCACTGTCTGCTTTCTTAGTAAAGGCTGTAATTACCATAGTGAAGGACTGTTACAAAATTCTGTGACTCTCTTCTTTCATTTTTTACCAAGCCATTTTTATACTACTTCTAGAATGAATGAATGAAAAATATTTATTAAGTTCTTAATTAAATTCTGGAGCTACAAATACTACAAGTAAAAGTATCCCTTCTCTAAAGAGATTAAAAGAGCTTATATCCTAATAGAAAAGAGTGTTGACCAGGTATTGGTATTTTGGTTTAGAAAGTCACAAGAATATGAAATGATTTCTTATGCTTTTATTTGCTCATATCATACTCTACCCAGACCGCCCCCAGCATCTCTGTATTTCCCGTTGAATAAGGTTCCAACTGCTTTGCCTGACACTGAAATTTTCCACAACCTAGCATGACTTTGTGTTTCTTCTGTGTGGGATGGGTGCTAGACCCCCTTTCCCAAATTAACTAATCAGAGACATCTTCAAGTACAAAGAGAAAGCATTTATTTAATCCCTGCTGGAAGAGGGCCAGACACACCTGGGAGCCATCCCAACTCCTGCCATGTGCTCCAGAACCTGGCCAGCTTTATCCTTGTCCAGGACTTAACAACAAAAGACTTAAAAGCAATGGAGAGAGAGAGAGAGAGAGAGAGAGAGAGAGAGAGAGAGAGAGAGAGAGAGAGAGAGAGAGAGAGAGACAGAGAGAGACTGAGAGAGACAGAGAGAGGGAGGGAGAGGGAGGGAGAGAGAGACAGAGAGAGACAGAGACAGAGAGAGACAGACAGAGAGAGGGGGAGAGAGAGAGAGAGAGAGAGAGAGAGAGAGAGAGAGAGAGAGAGAGAGAGAGAGAGAGAGAAAGAGAGAGAGAGAGAGAGAAAGAGAGAGAGAGATGATGATGATGATGATGATGATGATGATGATGATGATGATGAGAGAAAGAGATTATGTTTCATCTAGATCTGTTTCTTTTCCAGTTTTGAAGAAAGTGTTCTGAACACACTAAGCATTTTATGTACATGCATATTCAAATAAAAACAAAACAAAATTAAAAACAAATAAAAAATACATATTGTCAAGATTGAAAAATGAAATTGAATAGAAAGCCTGTTGAACTTATCCAATGATGTATATGTCTTGGACAGTCACATGGATGGGAAAGCAATTGAGGCCAACATTATAAAGGAAGAGAGAAAACTTGATTTCCTTTGGGAAATTAGAGATTTCCTTTAGTGACTCCAGATATCTACAGGAATCAAAGGTACACAGTGTAATACTCCTTTTCTTTTTCTACTGTGTAATTGTAAAAACTCTGAGTACTTTGATTTTTGAAGAATTTAAAATTCAGAATCTCCAAGAGGACAATGAAAAGAAGAATGATGAGTATGATTAGGCTGTATACTGTCACATTACAAAGGATTACAAAAGAGAAGTAAAGGTTATTAAGATTATTATTAGAGAAGTAGAGATATTAAAAATATCTAAAAGAAAAATAATATGCAATAATCATAAGATGAAAGAGAAAGATAATGAGGATGTTCTGACAGTACTGTTAAGGCATTAAAAAAAAGACAAGAAAGGCTCTCAGCACACAAGGCCCTCTTGTAAACTTGAAGGAGAAAAATGAACAAGTGTTGCATAAGAAGGCTTAGATAGTGTTTGAAGGAAGCACCCATATCAATAAGTTGTATGAAAGATCCATTTGAATATGCATGTGTCCATTTATGTATAACAATGTTCCTATCATTAATGATGATAATGTAATCATGTCTATCACTAACAAGTCACATTACTGTTAGGATTGAGATTTGAATTTAAATTTTCTATAGTTCTTTTTAATAGCCTGCATTTGTCTGTATACTATGCTATTTTGCACTTGTTGAAAGGTTGCTCTTGTGATAACATTCATCTGGTGCTCCAGAGTTGTGTTCTCCTTTCCCTTTTGAGGATTAGGATCAGAACTGTATCTTCTTTTTTTGAGCTTTTCTCTATGATGTCCTGTATACTAATAAAAAGTGCTCTCTTATGTTAATTACTTGACGGTATCTGATCAGAAAATGAAAACATTTCTCTAGCCAATCACTTAATGATTCTCTTGCAGGAAAATTTTCTGCCAATCCAGGGCTCTTTAGACTGCTGGTAATTCACAGTCAGGACTGCCAACTCCCTAAAATGCCTGCCACTCTTGCTTATGCCAGTCCTGAGTCAGACTCTGGGATATTTGATAGAGGAGTGGAAAAGAGATTGGTACTAGTTACTCTTGTGGCACAGCAGGAAGAATGCTAATTTTGAACTCTGAATAACAATGTTTAAACCATTGACTTAGATTTACTAGTTGTGTGATTTTGGACACATAATTTAACCTTCCTTTTTAAATGATAGGGGTTAGACTGTTAAGTTTTCTTCCAACAGTCCTCTGATCTTATGATTTATATGAGGGTTAAAACCAAATCTGATCGATACATCTCTTTAGAGACTAAATAATGAGTTGACTTTATTGCCTGTAATAGGAATTACCTACAATTTAATTAATCTGTATTGGAAATAATAGGAATAATCAAAGGAACCTTCCCCCTCTCCCATCTGCTTTATTGGAGTACAACTCCTGAGGCTGAGAATTCAGCTTTGTGTCTTGTTTTTCTGGTAAGCAGTATCCTTGCTAAAGACATATTTGTTTGGTTTCTAAGTAAACTCTTAATTCTGAACAGGTTGCTATTTCAAAGAGAACTTGCCAATAAATAGCAGGAAATACCTACTTAGTAGACTTGAAAAGAAGTGACTTTTCTGTTCACTCTCTCTCTTCCATTTTGCATGTGGGTTTGGGACTCTCTTTTGTGGTAGTTTTTTTGGGGTGGTTCTCTTTCCCCCTTTGCACACATTGCTACTAAGAGTACATGGCAGTACATGCTCACTTAGGTGAATCTGGGTCTCCAGCTAGCTTTTTGGCTTCTCCTTCCCTCCTCTCATTACAGGTAACTGCACTATCATCTTGAAATTTTTTTTTCCCCCTAGCCTCGTGGCCATCTTCAGATATTAGGAGCATCTGGATCTTTGTACTGGTTGCCTAAGAAGAGAGAATCTCTGGAACAACTTCTAGGAGAAGTTCATTAAGAATAGGAAAATAAACCAATGCACCATACACAGACTTGTCAAAAGAATTGTTTGAAAAGCAAAGAGCAAAAATGAAGGTGAAATGCTAATTCAGCAATCATATGTGTTATTTCATTTTTTGATATATAAACATCAACCCTCAAAGTATAATAGAAATAGTGGATTATTTTGTCATATTTTAAGATTTTATTAATGTATGTTTATGAATTTTTTATGCCTTAAGAATATCAGGTGGTAGAGGAAACAAAGTACCCTGTTAATTTCTCTTGTAGAAACCTTAAACATGAGCCACATTAAGTTTTGTATAAGAGATTGTCCCTAAAGTTCTACTCTATGGTGAGGGTCTAATGAATCATAGATAAGGGAAAAATAATGCCTTATCGCCTATCTTTTGAGGTTAGTCTCTCCTTACAAATAAATCAAATCTAAGTGAACATAAAGTTAGAGCACCTAGCTGAGAGAGGATGCCTTTACAGACAGGAAGGGGAACAAATATTTTGTCCTGATGTCAAGATTGCTAGAAGAGGACTTATGGAAAAGCAATATGGCAGTGGAAAAGACCAAAACAGAGAGATCATTTTTTGGTTCAAAGAAATGTCTCCAGTGATCCAGGTTGTTTGTGTGGACCTCTGTCTTGACCCTGAAAATACCTTACCTTAATTTAAGTGGGAGTCAATACTGAAGACCTTCTGTGGAAATACCTGTGAAAATACTTCACTGCAACTAAACAGGTACTACCTAAGAGGTAGGTAATAATCCCTAGGTCAATGCCTTAATTGATATGTGAAAGAGTTAATTCTTGGGAGATAAACTCAATCTAAAAGAACTTTTACCTAAAGCGGAAACAACATAAAGAGGAACTTTATCAGAAAGTGACAAAGCCTGAGGTGAGCAGTGGTATTTGCTGGTTGGGAAGCAGTTAGGTAACAGAGTGGATTGAGCAGGACTAAGGAGGCCCAGAATCCAAATTTATCTCAGATACTTGTTATCTGTGAGATTGCAAGTGAATCACTTAAATGCTATCTGCTTTAGTTTCCTGAACTATAAAATGGCATTAAATAGTACTTATCTCCTAGGGTTGTTGTGATATGAGATATTAATTGCAAAGAGCTTAGAACAGTTTCTGGCTCATAAAAGCAGCATAGGACAATGTCAAGTTAAGGAGCATTTATTAAACACTATCCTAAGCAAAGGGAATCAAATACAAACAGAAAAATAATTCTTGTTCTCAAGGAATTTGCATTCTGATTGGGGAAGTCAATACTTAAAATCAGTGGACCTCAGTTTCTTCATCTGTAAAATGAAGTAGTTAAATTAGATCTCGTTTAGATTTTTTTTTTTTTTCTAGTTCTGATCTGTTCTGTTCTAACGAGTTCTGGCTGAGGAGATGATGCTTTGGTAAGTGATGGTAGAGAGTTAATTTTAGGACTAAGGGAAGGGATTAATCCTTTATATAGTGTCTACTGTGTTGATTAGTGCTATGTGCAAATGAGATCCCATAAACAAACTTACCATAACGAAATGATCCTCAATAACATCCTTGGCTATATTTTGAATGGGGACAGTCTGTTATATTTTTTACTTGATATTGCTGTTTTGTTGGGCTTTTGAGATGCAAGCTGTTAGTACTATCAGACAAAAGTCAGTACATACAGTTCCCTACTCTCCATTTTCCCTACTTTTTTGTGGGGGCTTGTATAAGTTAAGATTGTACAATCAAGCTAATGATTTCTGTACTAACACTGTAAAGTCTCATTGAGATATTATTTTTCTATCTTCTTAGTTTAGGCTGTAATTTAGTAACTTTTTTTTTATTTTCAGGATTTTTCTGGGTAAAATCCTATTAGGCAACTTGATTTAGGGCACAAGTGTTGATAAACACAACACAATGATATATTAATAATCTTTAAAGTATAATGATATACTTTGTTGCACTGTTATGGTATATTTGAATAGCCAACAAGACTAAGTAATGATTGATGAACTAGCTATCAGTGGAAACCTTTATCTTGATGTAGATAAAGGGTTTTTTTTTAATCCACATCAGGATGTTTTGGGAGGAATATGTATTGATGATAGTGATGAGATGGAAAACATTTGAAATCATTCACTCTTTTCATAGCCATGTGAGTAAAATAAACAGAGAAACTAGATGGCATAGGAAATATGTTTGGACTATATACAGATTGTTAAAAAAAAGAGCCAGAGAATTGGATAGTTGGACGATTCCTAAATCTACTGTCAAAAAAAGAGGCAGCATGCTGTAACAAAAAGATGACTGAATTTAAAATCAGATGACTTGGTTTCAAATCCCTGTTCTGCTACTTACAACTTGAGAAAATCATTTCAACATTGTGGAATGTGTTTTCTCTTCT
The DNA here is from genome assembly GCF_048593235.1 of Sminthopsis crassicaudata. Lineage (NCBI taxonomy): Eukaryota > Metazoa > Chordata > Mammalia > Dasyuromorphia > Dasyuridae > Sminthopsis > Sminthopsis crassicaudata. Next base: position 214,123,791 of record NC_133618.1, on the reverse strand, counting down.
AAAAATTGTCAGATATAACTAACATTTATAGGCCTTTTCTGCTCTAAATCTATTATCCTACAATCCTAGATAAGTTGATGAACTAAGGGACTTAAGACAATACTAGCTTGAGGAACTGACAGTATAGACTTAGGGATAATAATATAGACAACAGGTAAACAGAGAAGTGTAGCTAGTGATCAGGTTGACATAGATTGTATCTAGGTGAAGAACTTATACACCAGATAGTATCCTTTAACTAACAAGTTAGGTAATGTATTTGAAGCTAACCTCTCTTCCTGCTTCACCAAATGCATCTTGGGATGCATGGTAGGTACTCTATGTGCTTAAGATTTATGTTTTGCTAGGTTGTTTACCATTTTAATTTCTAAATTAGGCATTACGTTGGTACAATGTGCATGGAGTCCAACTATATGAGAATGAATGGGCAATATGACAGATTACAAATGAAAAACATCAATCAGTTATTTGAAGAACCGCAAATTTTACCTTGAGGAGAGTGTAAAGAGGATCAGGACTTTACTATGCTGTTAGAAGAGGATTCACTGCTTATATCCCTTTCTGTTTTGTTGAATTCTTGAGGCTTATTGAATGGTTAGAAAAATATGTGGAAGGCAGGGTATCTTAGAATGCATAACTATAAAGAATAGTATATGAGTGTGTGAATGTTTATTCCCAAACTCAGGAAAAACCAAACCAAACTAAAAATATAAACAAAGATATGGAAAGCTTGGACATTTGAGAGAAAGATGGTAAGTGAGGTGATACTGTGTGGCTCAGGGGCTAGATCCCCTTCCCCAAATTTAATAATTAGAGATATCTTCAGATACAAGAGAAAGCACTTATTTAGGCCCTGCAGGGAGAGGCCCAAGCATACCTGGGACACATTTCAGCTTCCTACATGTGCTTGTCCACCTGACAAGCTGGAAGCAGGATGCTGGTTAAATAGCAAAAGACCCAAGCCTTTTCATTGGATAGTAACCATCACTTGACCAATGATTACCAATGTTGTCTGCTTCCTGTGAGTCATGTCACTTACTGTCACTTCCTATTAATGACCTAGGGTCTTGACATGTAGAGACCTCTAGACCTAGGGATCATGTGACTTCCTGCAACCTGAGCCCAAGATCCGATCTTCTAGCTCTGCAGACCTCTGGGAATAGGGATCACATGACTTAGGCCTAGCCTCATAGATTTTGAGAAAACTTCACCCAGTCAGTCCCATTCAATACTAGTTGTTCCTGAGTCAGGGAAGAAGTAAAAGAAGGCATCCTGTTCTCAGTTTTCAAAGAGCAATAGGTTGAGGCAAATTATTGCATCAGTACCAGTCAGAAACTTTCCTTTCATTATTTTTTTAAAATGAGTAGCCTCCCTCCTCAATCTCGGAGATTATATCCTCTTCTTTGTCTCTCCTCCAGCATAAGTCTATTAGGAGATTGTTTTCCTTCTATTTATGATAGATAAAGAAAACAATTGCTGAAAGTTATATTATTCTATTTATATTATTTATATTTTGTTAAATTATAAATTTTGTTATTTGATATCTAATGATTTGCAAATAGAGTTTGCATTAGATAATGATTCAAATTAAGAATACATTATCCTCTTACTTGAAATCTTAGGGGAGTATAAGAGAGTTCTAGAAGGAGAATTCCCAATTACAAAATGTTAGTCATGAAAAAACAAACAAGGTAGACTTAATTGAAACATTAAGGAGATTAATTTTATCCAGGCTCAAAAATTATGTTTGAATATTACAAAAATATATTCTCCAATGACCTTCACTGAAGACATATAAGTAATCATCTTTATTTACTAACAGGATGAAAATGATCATTGTTAACCTCTAGTCTGTTCTTATGTTTATGCAGATTGTATTATTGCTTCTGTAGAATGATTGGAAGTATAGGCTTATGCAATTATAGTTTAGAAATTGTAAGGTATATTAGAGTTATAATCCAATCCTCTCATTTTATAGATGAGGAATAGAGACTTGGAGAATCAAATAATTTGACCAAGATCACATAAGTACTTTGATGAATGAAAAGCCTGAGAGACAGTTTCTGGGTAATAAATAATCCATTTATTAATTAGACTAGCAATAATAAATTGATGGCCTCTCTTAGTGACTAAAGAAAAACAATGGGAATCATCAAATGCTTAAATACTTTTGGAAATGTGGGTACTTCTGACAGGTGAAGATCAATCTGGATTGGTGAACAATCAATGAAAAAATGGACTTTAAAATGAGGAGATGTTATATATTGTATTATGTATATTCTGTGTTGCCTTGGGGTACAAAGAACAATATGATCGTCCTAATCTCAAATTTACATTCTATGGGCAATAAAAAAGTCACAAAATGTTAGTTGTTATTATCTTCATTTTTTTTCACTTAAAGAAAATGAAAAGTAAATTTTCTCAGCAAAGAACTACATGGTCACATTAGAATGAAAATACTCCTGAGAGAGGTAATCCTGAATTGCTAATCAGCCATTCCTACATTTTGGGGAACATGTTTTGGACCCTTTTCTGGTGAGTATGTATTGTAAGAAAGGGATAGTATCTTAGAAATGTCATGTACCTATGGGGGAAAGAATAATTTGAAAACAAAAGTTATTGAAGCATAATTTTATTTACATTATCAGCAGCTTTTTTTCCATTTGAGAGTAGAGTCAGACTGAGCAGCATAATGTACTGTCATAGGAGGTTAGTTTAAATCCTCACTTGCGGTGTTGGCTAAGTCCATTAGCCTCCATTATCCTCACATTTCTCATCCTAAAATAAAGGACTATTCTAGATGTCTTCTAAGGTCTGTTCCACATCTAATGTGGATCTGCTGATTATCCTGTGCATGGTGGAATACATGACAATTTACAGAGATACTATGCTTGCTGTCCAGAATCTTTATGTATTGGCCAACAGTTGGAGGTGGTGATATGAAAATCTTAGGTAGCATAATAGAGTTCTAGACAACAGGAATCCTATGTGTTATATATTTCACCAGAGATATTAACTTACATATTCACATACTTAGATATTTTTGCTCAACCCCCATTTAGTATATATGGATATAACATGTATGAGTATATATCTGTATCTGTGTAGAAATATATCTATAAATACATACATATATATGTATATATATGTATATATATATATATATCATTTCTATATATACATCACATGTTGTATGTGTGTGTATACAAGATGGTCAAAGTCAATAAAGTTTTATAGTATAAAGTTTTTTTGAGAACAGAAAAAATTTTATGTTAAACATGTTAAAATATATGTTAAATCTAATATATGTATGCAAATTTATATAGTTATCTTGCTGCACAAGAAAAATCAGATCCAAAAGGAAAAATAAATAAGACAGAAAACAAAATACAAGCAAACAATAACAAAAAGTGAAAATGCTATGATGTCTTCCACACTCAGTTTCCACAGTCCTTTCTTTGATGTAGTAGGCTCTCTTCATTACAAGGTCATTGGAACTAACTTTAATCATCTCATTGTTGGAAAGAGGCACATATAATCTTTTTGTTGCTGTGTATAATGATCACTTGGTGCTACTCATTTCACTTAGAATCAGTTCATGTAAGTCTTTCCAGGCTTCTCTAAACTTATGCTCCTAATCATTTCTTATAGAACAAAAATATTCCATAACATTCATTTGCCATAACTTATTCAGCCATTCTCCAAGTGATGAACATCCACTCAGTTTCCAGTTTCTTGCCACTAAAAAAAGGGCTGCCACAAACATTTTTGCAAATGCGGGTCCCTTTTCCTTCTTTAAAATCTCTTTGGGATATAAGCCCAGTAGAAACACTGCTAGATCAAAGGGTAGGCGCATTTTGATAACTTTTTGAGCGTAGTTCCAAGTTGCTCTCCAGAATGGCTGAATCCATTCACAATTCCACCAACAATGTATCAGTGACCCAGTTTTTCATATCTTTTCCAACATTCATTATTATCTTTTCCTGTCACCTCAGCCAATCTGAGAGGTATGTAATGGCATCTTAGAATTATATTAATTTGCATTTCTCTGATCAGTAGTGATTTAGAGTAACTTTTTGTATGACTAAAAATGGTTTTAATTTCTTCAGCTGAAAATTGTTCACATCCTTTGACCATTTATCAACTGGAGAATAGTTTGAATTCTTATAAATTAGAGTCAATTCTCTAAATATTTTAGAAATGAAGCCTTTATCAGAATCCTTAAATGTAAAAATGTTATCACAATTTATTGTTTCCTTCTAATCTTTTCTGAGTTAGTTTTATTTGTACAAAACCTTTTTTTTTTAACATAATATAATCAAAATTATCTATTAGGTATTCAATAATGAATCCCAGTTCTTCTTTGGTTACAAATTCCTTATTCACATATCTGAGAGGCAAATTATTTTATATTCTTCTAATTTGCTTATAATATTACTCTTTATGTCTAAATCATGAATCCATTTTGAACATGTCTTGGTATAGGGTGTTAGGTGTGGGTTAATGCCTAGTTTCTACTATACTGTTTCTAATTTTCCCAGAAGTTTTTGTCAAATAGTAAGTCATTATCCCAAAAGCTGTGATCTTTGGGTTTGTCAAACTGTAGATTGCTGTAGTTATTGAATATTTTGTCCTGTGAACCTAACCTGTTCCACTAATTGACTACTTCATAGCCAATAACAAATAGATTTGATGTTTGCTGCTTTATAATATAGTTTTAGGTCTAGAACAGCTAGGACAATTTTTTTTTCATTAATTCCCTTGAAATTCTTGACCTTTTTTTCTTCCAGATGAACATTGCTATTATTTTTTCTAGGTCTGTAAAATAATTTCTTGGGAGTTTGATTGGTATGGCACTAAATAAGTAGGTAGTACTGCCATTTTTATTATGTTTTCTCAACCTAGTTGATATTTTTCCAACTGATTAGATCTGACTTTATTTTTGTGGAAAGTATTTTGTAGTTGTGTTCATATAGTTCCTGACTTTCCCTTAGCAGATAGATTCCCAAATATTTTATACTATTGACAGTTATTTTGAATGGAATTTCTCTTTGTATCTCTTGCTGCTGGACTTTGTTGGTAATATATAAAAATGCTGATGATATGTGAATGTATTTTGTATCCTGCAACTTTGCTAAAGTTGTGGATTATTTCTAGTAGTTTTTCAGTTGTTTCTCTGGGATTCTCTATGGATAACATTATATTATTTGCACAGAGTGATAATTTGGTTTTCTCATGACCTAGCTCTAATTCCTTTAATCTGTTTTTTTCTTTTCTTGTTGCCAAAGTTAACATTTCTAATACAATATTGCATAGTAATGGTGATAGTGGGCAACCTTGTTTCACCCCTCATCTTGTTGGGAATGGTATTAGTTTGTCACCATTATATAAGATAATTTATGCTTTAAATTTTAAGCTTAAAGCTGCACTAAGAAATTTGGAACATCTTTTGTAGGCAGTATGTACTTTAAATATATGTATATATATTTATATACACCTGTGTGTGTGTGTGTGTGTGTGTGTGTGTGTAATAGTTTTATCTATTTGCAAAATGCCTTATAATGTTATTCTCATTTGGTTTTCTTAATAATCCTTTGAGATGTTACTATTATCCATATTTTACAAATGAGAAAATTGAGGCAGAAAGAGGTTAAGTGACTTACTTAAAATAACTAGTATTTACCTGTAGTAGGATATGAATCAGTTCTTTTTGACTCCAAGACACATAACTAGGCCATCTATCCATTTATCTATCTATTCATTTATCTATCAATCCATCCATCTGTCTATCTACCTGTCTATCTATCTGTCTATCTATCTATCTATCTATCTATCTATCTATCTATCTATCTATCTATCTTTCTATCTGTAGTTTTCTTGGGTCTAGGGACCAGTCTTCGATTCAGCAGATTAATCACCACGAGCATAGCCAGGGATACAGTCCAAATTCTTCATTATCACCTTCACATCTGTCTCCTTGCTTGGGGCTTGGGCTAGCTTTCTGGAGATCTTTCAGAGGGGACTTGGTTTCAGTGGAGAAAAGAAGGAGGACAGGCCAGCACAAAGGTGGGAGATGGAAGGAATGGCTCTTGTCCAGTCCTTGTTGGCTCTATATACTCTATTATAATTACATCATTGTAGGTGTGGATCTTGTAGAATAGGTGTCAATCTTGTAGAACTATATTAAGTACTAAGTACATGTACTGAACAAGAGAACTCTTAATCACCATGCTAAACTAGATAACCATTGTCATATCAATTCCACAGAATTAACACCTTGTTGTAAGAATCCTTGTTTCATGTACAGAGTTCTGGCCCATTACATCTATCTATGTATTATCTATTTAGCTAGGAATGGTGTGAAGAAATCAATAGACTAGGAAGCCCCATGTTAATTGTAAGCTGCTGAAATTTTTGAAAACCCAAGTCCTCCTTCATAAAATCTTTCTTTACCTTTCTTTCTTGCTTCCTTCCTTTTTTTCTCTCTTCCTTTCTATTATTTTCTTCCTCTTTTTAATTTGTCAAAATTTAGATAAGCATTTCAACTGTCCAATTTCAGTTCAATCTTTGAAGTTATAGGCTACTATATAAATATATTCTCATACTAAATGCATTGATCAGTAGGGGAATGTTTCTAGGTTAGAAATACTACTACTATTCAAGAGACTGTCAGGAAGAAGTACAGTGAATCAGAAAAAAAAAAAAAAAACAAAAAAAAAAAAAAAACAAAAAAAAACTGATCTTCCCGTTGCAACCAATCCAGTTAAGCACAGACAGACAAGTATGTAGAAAGTATACATTTGCTGTGGCAGAATTAAGGATATGAAAAAATTATCTCTTGGCTGGAAGAGGAACTGTTGTAAATATCAGGTAATGAGATTCAAATGTAACATTTCAAAATTGTCTTGAATTTCATTGTGAGCAAATGCATACTCCAAAACAGCAAGAAAGGAAATTAGCTGTTCCAAGGTACCACATTTTCCTTTGTGGCAAGCACTTGCAAAAAGGGGATCCGCCTTCTTTAATTTTCAGATAGAAAGTTCTTGTTTCTTTAAGGGGGAGAAGCAAGAAAGTGAATACTAAATGGCAGTACAAATGTCAGAGCAAAATTGCCTACCTGTGAATCCTTTAGTATTTTAATCTTTGAAAATTACAAGATTCTGAGCTTGAAGTGAGTCAGTATATAAAATTCTCATCTCTTTAGTTTTGGCTCTTACCACAAAATTATGACATTTGTTTTGCAAAATTATGGCTTTGTCCTCTGCATTTTCTGCTCAGTAGCAGAAATACCATATTGAATATTTAGTCGCTGAGGATGACAAAGGATTTGCCTGATACTATGATGATTTTACTTGTCTTTCTTCTGTGATCTTTGCTGTCTCTACCATCCATTCCCCAAAGATGGGATAGTTCATGGATAGGATAAATAATTATGTCTCAATATAATTGTTAACACCTAAACAGAGAATGTTTTTGGTAAATCAGATTTTTTTTATGTATGAAGAAATGAATATTTAACAAACAAATGAACTTAATAGTCTTTGCCCTAAAGGGACAGTGAGAATGTTCTGGATGTGTGTGTGCATGTGTGTGTGTGTGTGTGTGTGTGTGTGTGTGTGTGTGTGTGTGTGTGTGAGTATGACTTCTTAATGAATAAACTAAACCACTTTAAATTCAGTTGTGGTTTTTTTCTCTTTTATTCTTTATTTCTCACAAATTAGAGTAGATTATGTAAACCAAGCATGCCAAAAACTCTTCCAAATTGAAATGACAGACTAAATCTGAGTCACACTGTGATGTATGAGTGCTGAGAGATATATAAAAAGATAGAAAGACATTTTAAGCTAGAATCATATTAATGAAGCTCCTGAAAAAAGTTTTGTGGCTATTACATAAAACTAATTTCAGAATATTCAATTTTGCTCTTCCCACATAGTTCTAAGTAGCACAAGGGCAACCTCCCTTCCTAGGAGTCATGGAAAAGTGAATCTTCCTTCTCTCCCTCCAAGATTCTCAGCATGATTTCATAAAAAAATTCTGCACATTTTGAACGGGGAGAGAAATATCATAGAAACAAAGCCTGTAGACATAAATGTGCTACTGCACCAAATTCTTTGTCACCTCTCTCTAGGAGAAGGATGTAAGAAGATAGCTATGAAGTATTGCCTCCCCCTCTCACCCCAGGATTCCTGGGAGATGTAAATATATCTATCTGTCTAGTGGAAAAGGGGAAGGTGTCAAATACTCTTAGTTCTGATGTGTTGCATTTCTGTGAGTAAATTTTAGCATTTCCCCATTCTATACATAAGTTCATGGAGTTTCCACTTGAAAATTAAGTAAATATGTGTGTCTGTATATGTGTGTGTGTGTGTGTGTGTGTGTGTGTATGTATGTCTATGTAAGAGTGGGGGATGGGAAAGTGCTGAATTGTTGAATAGGAAAAAAAATAAAGCAAAGTGGAAGTAATGGAAACTAGAAAGGACTAATTGAAGGATCTGAAGAACCGACAATAAGAGCTGATATTATGAATTGTTATATAGCTGCATTCTTTTGAGAACAAGGGATAAGACCTTTAATTCTCTTAAATGCTCTGAGGAAATAGGAAACAACAATAGAAAAAAAAGAACCTCCCCCTCAAAAAATACAGCAACTGTAACCAAATCAAAAGCTAAGAGTAAATAAACAAAAAGAATACCACCAAATCTGGAAGTAAAGTGGGGCCATTAGGACTTTGTTCCAGGTAAGGGATTTAGAGAGATTTTTGTAGCTTTTTCCCTACTCTTTTACTTTCTGTAGCATCAGCCTTGGATGATTTCCTTCCCTTTAAGTAGCTTTGAAAATTCTTGGTGACCTCAGGGTCATTCTCTGATCTCAATAATCAATCTTGATAGACTATGGAGTCTTTTTAAGGCAATTTCAATAGACTTGTGGTGGAAAGAGCCTTGCATGCAGAAAGAGTATGGTGTATACTGAATGTGGACCAAAACATAGTATTTTCACATTTATTATTTTGTTGTTGTTTTCTCTCATTTTCTTTTTCCCTTTTTGCTCTGTTTTTTCTTGCATCATGAGGAGTCACCTCACTGTTAAAAAGAGGCAAGCCCATCAGAGTTAATTATCACATAGTCTTATCATTACTTTGAAAAATGTTCTCTTGCTTTCATTCACTTCACTTAGCAGCTATTCATGTAAGTCTTTCCGCATTTTTCTGAAATGAACCTGTTTGTCATTTCTTATAGAACAACAATATTCCATTGAACTGTAATGCTGGAGAAACTGAAGCAAGTCAGAGATTTTTAATATTTTAATAGTGGATAATTTGGATTGACGATTGAACAGAATCCATGTCTGATCTCCCAGCCTGCTGAATGGACCTATTGTCTCAAAGCATATAGTAATGAGCAAGTAATTCCGGAGACTTTTGTAAGGCTCCAGAGATAAGGGAAACAAAGGCAATGGTGGAGGCAGAGTACTGAGTGAGTGAAATTCCAGGAAATATCATAATTCAATTCTGAAGTATTTGGGGTAAGAAAGAAGGATCATACATTTTGATACGAAGGTGGTCAAGCAGGAGTCAGGAAATCTGGGCCAGGAATATAGAGAGTGCCATCTAGGTATTTGAGATAAGCCATCTGGAGTTTTATAACTCTTTGAAATGCCAGAGTGGCATTGTCCTAGCCTTAATTATCTCAGTCCTAATGGCCAGAAAAAGGAGGGTTGCCACCAGAGAAATTGAAACAGAACAATTCAGGGAAACTGAGGCATAACAATGTTCATATACCATAACTTATTCAACCGGTCCCCAATTGATGAGCATCCCTTCAGTTTCCAGTTCCATGCCACTACAAAAATGGCTGCTACAAACATTTTTGCACATGTGGGTCTTTTTTTCCTTTCTTATGATCTCTTTGGGATACAGATCTAGTAGATCCTATTTATTCTTTTTTGCCTTTCTCATTATATAGATATTTTCTCTTTGTCTGAACTTAAAATTGGTAACTCCCAATGTGGAAATTCCCTTTTTCATGGCAGAATGAAAACTTATTGCTAATTAACAGTCCTGCTAGTATTGAAAGGATTACAAAGTGACTTGTCCATGGATGACTATGTATCAGATGACTAGATTACTGTATAAAATTTTATTTTCAGTTGTATTTCCAAGATTTTTCAATATAGAGATACAAATAAATTTCCCCTTTGAAGTTTGTATAAGCATTTCCCAAAACTTTGAACACCCCATAAATAATAAAGTTTTGCCCATATTTAGGCTAACATTTGACAATATTGACCTTGTTCAACATTTTGTTTAACTCATTTTTTTTTACCTTATGTTCCTTGTTGAATTTGGTCTTTCCTCATATTTTAATGAAAATATCATAGCACACTCTTATTTGTAAAACCCACAGAATATAACATCACTCTAAATTTTGACCTGTGTATTGAACAATCTTAAAATATGAGATCCCTATTTTGAAAGGTAGATGACATAGTATATAGAGAACTGATTCTGAAGTCAGGAACTCATCTTGGAGAGTTTAAATCTAGTATCAGATACTTACTTGCTGTGTGATCCTGGTCAAGTCACTTAATCTTGTTTATTTTAGTTTCCTCATCTTTAACATGAGTTGGAGAAAAAAATGTCAGATTACTCCAGAATCTTTGCCAAGAAAATCCCAAAGTCACAAAAAATTGGACATGGCTGAAAAATGACTGAACAATAACATTTTAAGAAGCATCCATTTAATGTTTAGAGATACAAAGAAATAATTCTTATCCTAGAATGAGAATGACACAAGCCTTCTGACCCTAAAATATTTTTGAAACTGTTTTCTTAAACATTGCCATCCAAAAACCAAGTCCAGTGACTTTTTCTCATCCTTTTTCCTATTCAAATGCTCTACAACATATGACAAAAATAATTATACTCATTTCACACACCTATAAAGTTATGCTTACAATTCTACAAGTTAGCTTCAGCTACATGTATACTTAAAATTACATGAAGAACAGGTTGGTTTTGGAAGAGGCAGAGGAACTAAAGACCAAATTGTCCATGATCACTCAATTACAGAAATATAGGGAATTTCAGAGGGGGAAACATAAACAAACAAAAATCTATTTCTCTTTCATTGACTTTAATAGTCTTTGACTGAGATGAGAATATAAGATCTCTTGAAAACCTGTATTTGGGCCAATAAGCAATAATTAGAACCAAACATGGAAAAACTGATTGGTTTATGATCAGAAAAGGAGTACAATAAAATATATATCATCATCTTGTTTATTTAATTTATGTTCAGAGCACATCATATAAAATACAAGGTTGGATAAATAAAAAGTTGTAATTGAGGTTGCTGGGAGAAATATCAACACTTTTTGATATGTAGATGATACTATTCTGATGGAAGAAATAGAAGAATTAAGAAGCTCTTGATGAAGGTGAGAGAGGAGAATGAAAAACAAAACTGTCTTGAACATTAATGTAAAAGGAAAAAAAATTAAGATTTTGACAACTAGTACCATCAATTTTTGGTAAATAGAGGGAGAAAAAAATGGAAGTAGTGTCGGATTTTATATTTTTTGGCTCAAAGATTACTGCAGATGGTAACTACAACTATGAAATTAAAAGATGCTTGCTCATTGGAAGGAAAGCTATGACAAATCCAGACAGCATGCTAAAAAAGCAGACATCAACTTGTTAACAGTGTTATAATTTTTCCAGTAGTAATGTATGTCTGTGAGAGTTGGAATATAAGGAAAGTTAAATGCTACTGAACCAACTCTTTCAAATTATGTTGCTGGAGAAGATAGCAAGTAGATCAAATCAGTCACTAAAGAAATCAATTCAGGCTGTTCACTAGATGGATCCATACTGTAACTGAAGTTTAAAAACTTAGACCACATAATGAGAAGATGAGATTTATTGAAATAAAAAGCCTTTGGCGTTGGGAAAGATTGAGGGATTCTTGGTGTTGCAGACCTTGGAGACAACTTAAATTGTTCTATAATTTCTGTTTGGGAGACTTTGAGAGATCTTTGGGATCACAGAAAATTTCTAGTACACTATCTTGTTGTTTATGTGACCCAAAAGTCTCTTTGATACATTGGTTTAATGTTTAAGGATTCTTAGCATGTAAATTTTAATGAATATTGATTACTCATTCTTAATTTATCACTTTTGGTATTAAAAATATGGATAAATTTAATCACTTGCTTGAGGGTACATGGTTTGTTTGTCAAAAGTAGAATTTAAACCTCTTTCCTCCCCATTATTTTGTGTCTACCTTGCATACATTTTGAATTTACTTTTTTGTTTATATGTTGTCTGCTCCTGAAAAGAATGTAAGATCATTAAGATTAAAGACTATTTAATTCTCCTCATTGTGTTATCAGTAATGTATAATGTATGTGTAATACAATCTAGTTGAGCATAATACTTTGGGGTAATTCTAGCCATGGGACTTCTAGGTTACTTTGTCTCAATGAGAGGGTGGAGTATGAATAAATAGTACAAAAGTGTTTATTTTTGAATGCTTATTTTTGAGTGACTGACTAAATGAACCTAAATCTTTCTCACTCCATAGTTGGCCTTCTAAACTTCAGTAGAAACAAACAAACAAAAAATTAATGTTAGAAAATACCTAAAAAGAAAATAATAAACTCAGAAGCCAAATATTATAATAAATTATACAATACTATATTTAGATTATTTTTCCATTGTATTGCAATTAAAAAAAAAACCTCTTTCCTCTTAGGCTTCATCTTTCACATGAAAGAGTATTGATTTGTTTGCATCAATTTGTATATCTTAATTAATTAATTCCGAGCAGCAAAAGACAGGAAATCTGTTTCATTTGTATTAATACAGATTTTTTCTTACTTAAAATAATTCATTCTGAATGGGGAACAGGGAAAAAGAGAATCAGATACTTAATAACTTAAGACCTTTGTTTAAAAACAATGTTTTTTTTTTGTTTTTGTTTCTTTCTTTTTTAACATGAAAAAAATTCAAAAGATTTTACACTGGATTTCAGAAGTAGAGAATAAGATGGATGTTATCTGAATGTGTTACAGTACAACAATAACAAAATATAAAATAATAAGGCCAGAAGGGACTTACCTCACTGTATAGTTCCTTCTTTATTCCTTTCCAGAAAAAAATAGGTTCAATACCTCATTCTTTAATATTTCTAAAGAGATAAAAATTTAATGAACTTTACACATTGAGTATAAAATGTATTGTATCTCATCCAAAAGTAGTTCTTAATTTTGGTTCAGTTAATCACTGTCCAGTTTGCTCTTACTCCTTAGTGTAACTTGCTTAAACTAGCAAGGATAGTTCTTTAATGCTTGTTTGCAAAGGCTTTAATTGATACCTTTCTAGGGTTTATGCATAATACAGTCCAGCATAATGCTATGGGGTAATTCTAATGATGGGCCTTCTAAGTTAGTTTGTCTCAATGAGAGTAAGGAAGTTGAATAAATATATATATATATATATATACAGAGAGAGAGAGAGAGAGAGAGAGAGAGAGAGAGAGAGAGAGAGAGAGAGAGAGAGAGACTTCAGAAGTCCTGAGTTTGAATTCTGATTCTAATAGATATTGCTCTTGTGATCATATTAGCTCTAAGTGTTCTGGGTAACATGATTATAAATGGCAAGGTAATTGCCTGGGAATTAGAAATACCAAGATCCTCTAATAGACTGAAGTTCAGAGACAGATGAAGGAAGAAGCTTGTAGTAACTTTTTCTTCACCCACAAGATGCTATTTGATACTCAATACTTCCAACATTTACCAATTATTTCTTGAAAAAAATATTCATGATGCAAAGGTTGGAACTTTTTTTTTTTTTTTTTTTGATAATCTTTCAGTTTTTGACCTTTCTAATTTTGTTCACACCCACTCTTCAGAGTCCTTTTGTTCTATTTTGTTTACTTCTAGTTGGCCTATTATACACACAGCTATACATTTAATACCTTATTGGTGACTAGTTGTACATAACTTGATTTACATCTGACTTGGTCAGGGAGTAACAGCAAGTACAGCATTCCTGTGAACAAGATCTGAACATAGTACAGGTAACTGTAGCACTTGCTAATATAGGGTAGGCTTGAGGTTCCTTGGGTTAAATTTTCCCTCAAGGATATGATACCATAGTTTAAAAGAGCCAGGGGAAATAGGATAGTTCTGTTGACTCCAGCTTGGCTCTCTATTTCTCTTATCCTCAAATCTTGGTACCTCACATTTTTTCCAACTCTTATTGAAATGAATAATAATGATTTTAAGTGAGGAAAAATTCTTATAAGTATATAGAAAGTTTTTATAAAATATTCCCATCAGAAATAATCACATATGTTCTGCTCTAAATTACTTTGTACATATTTTATATGCATTTTAAATTTACTTTTTGATTAAGAAACAGTATAGTATGATGAAAATAGAAATATGTTTAGAAGAATTGCACACATTTAATTTGATTGTCTTGCTGTCTTCTTAGGGAGAAGAAAAGGAGAGAAGGAGAAAAAAAATTGGAACAAAAGGTTTTTAAAGGTGAATGTTGAAAATTATCCTTATATGTATTTGGAAAAATAAAATACTATTTTAAAAAAGGAATAGGATAGTGTGGGGAAGAAAAACTGGCTTTGGAATCAAGGTAGCTCCTGCCTTTTACTTGCACAGATTGTATGACACTAAACAAGTCTCTTAGTCTTTCAGTGACCTAAGATAACTTTCTAAAAAGCTAAAAGTACAAGTTACAGGATCATTGTCAATTTGTATTGATGGATGGAGCTCCTCACACTGAAGAAAGACCAAAAATCCAAAATAGATTTTATGTACAATATGGTTTTATTTTTTATTTTCAAATGGGAGATAATATGGTATAGTGGAACTAGCATTGGCTTCAGAATTCAAGGACTTTAGAAGCCCTGAGATCAAGTTCTGCTTTTAATAGATAATGCTCCTGTGATCATATTAGATCTCAGTTCTCTGGATAACTATGGTTATAAATGGCAAGGTAATTACATTGCAAGAAGTGGTTTCCTCATCAAGATCTTTCTACACTCATGAAATCACATGTTTGACTTAAAAACATATATATATATGTGGTTTTTTTTTCCTTTTAGAAAACAATTTTCTGAAGGCTGGGAACAGTTTCATATTGTCTTTCCATTTGTTAGATCCCTGAAATATACTACTATGGTTAGTACATAGTAGGTCATTATTAAATTCCTCATGGATTGAATTATTTGGAAATGTATAACTAATACAAATACTTTGGAGAATCTTACTTCATAGTATTTCCATTTTGTATTATTCAACTCTACAAATATTTCTCAATTTTTATTCTGTGAAATATTGAAAAAAATGGCTTATATAATCTTGATTGACTCATTTCCCATTTTGTCCATGTAAAAACTTTGTGAAGTAGAAATGTTTTGAATCATTAGTTGTACTTTTCAGATAAAAAAATATTCAGAGATGTTAAATAATTGGTCTAAGGTCACACAGCCAGGAAATGTTGATCTAAGATTTGAATTCCTATTTCTGGCTTTTTTGCCTCTAAAATCAGTCAAAATTTCATTATGCTTTGCAAACATAACATTCTTACAGGTCAGGAATCAAGATAAGGTTTTTTTTTTTTTTTTGGTTTGTTTGTTTTTTGAGTACATCTTACCCTCTCTCCCCAAATACTCCCAACCTATCAGAATTAAATGACAAATATATTTTAATATGGTGATTAATAAAAGCAGGGAAATCAACCTTCTGAATTTCTGATTGGATATAATTAATATCACAAACCAAATGTACTTCATAATTAATGTTCAGATTAATTTAAAAATGGAGAGAAAAAATTATGTGCTTCAACCATACATAGAAACTAACAGAATTTGAATTGAATTGTATAAAGTTGAAAATTTAAATCTGGTATTTGAATCTATAAACAAAAAACAAAGCTTTTATCACTCTATATAGAAAATATTATGGAATTTTTATAATTTGTAGAATCTAGTTTCAAAAATTATTTGAAGTTTGCTATTGTTAGTAAATATTGCTTATGACTTTTCCCATTGTATTCACTTATCATTTTATTTACATTGTTAGTTTTTATTTCTCCTGCTCTTATTTACAAAAATTGCAGGGGAAACAATTGACCAATATATCTTTTCCTTTCCCCTATTTGAGTTTAAATTCACTCAACTTATTTTATAAAGTGGAAGATGAATTTTATTTTGTCATTTCTAATATATCTCCCTAGGCACATTGCTTAGTCCCTAGTCGGCATCTTGTTATCAGAGGGAACTAATTCAATATTATCAACCAACTGAATTTACTTTGGTTCAAATGTTCTAACATACCTTAAATCAATAGGTCTTTGGAAAAAATCTATCAAATTCCACAAAGTATACATCTGTTGTAGAATGAGACCTATGTTTTTCATCACTTTTTATGTGTAGTAAAATAAAATATGGATCCCCATTATAATAATAGTAAAAAAAACCCCACTATCAACAGTAATTGTATAATCATTTATAGATGAGGAAACAGATGACCATGTAGGTTAATTGACTAACCCAACATCACACAAGAGGGACCAGTATTTAGAAGCAGATCCTTCAGCTCAAACCTCGGGCTTCATCTAATGAACAATATTTGTGTGTGTGTGTGTGTGTGTGTGTGTGTGTGTGTGTGTGTGTGTGTGTGTGCTCTGCCTTCCCCACCCCCCAAAAAATCACAATATAATTTTTACAGAAAAAAAGCATAACCTATCATTCTAGTCTGGTATATCTGGCACTTCTATTCTAGTGATCTCCTTTCATAGGCTATAAAAGCATTGTCCTTGAGGTGTCCATTATCCCTCAGATAGATACAGTTGTTATGCATCAGGTTTTGCAGCAAACTGGATATGTCTAAGGGGACAATCCTGTTCTAAGGAGGATTTAGTACAAGGCCAAAGAAGTTCCATATAGAAGAAGCAGATGTGGCAGGAGAGTGGTGTGGAGGCCAGTAGTAAAATACAATGGAAGAGAGAGGGTCTTAAAAGGGTACTGCTGATATTAGCAACTTAATATTTTATAAAAAGAAGGAGGAATTCAGCTGAAGGAAGAACAGTCATAAAAGACATTTGCAAAAGTTCCCCAAAGTTTCTTTCAGAAGTCTGAAGGGCCCTTTTTCAACCCTTTTGCAGTATTCTGTCAAAGTAAGATTATTTGCTGAAGAAAGAAGAGTTTCAAAGATCAAAGTGAGTAAGAGAAGGGAGCAGATTCAGGAAACAAACACAAAAAATAGACTTGATTATAGTGATTGCTGATTGCCTTAGTGATTTTGGGCAAGTCACTTGTCCTCTCTTGGTTACTTATTTTCCTCATCTGTAAAATGAGAGGAATAAGGTTCAGAGATCTATTCCAACTTTAGATCTATTACTCTATTAATGCCCTGTGTCAACGACCCAATAGATCACTCTTTCCCTCTGAGGGCCAAGCCAGTGGTCTGGGAAAAATAAGAGAGATCAAGAAGTAAGGACTCATGATCGCCAGTGTTGGTTCTACAGAAAGGAGATGATTTTTGGAAGTCCAGGATTATATAGGAAATTCAGCACAGTGATTTTTAATTCAAAGGAAAGATAATCAAGAAGGAGAAATAAAAAAAAATGAAAAAAAACTTAATTAAATATGTAAGTAATTTTCAAGTAAACGAAAATGAGTTATAATTCTTTGATGAAGGGGGAAGTATTGTAACACATTTTGAACTGATTCTAAGTGATGAAGTATTAGAAAGGTTCAGAAAAGCAGTTAAAGAATTAAATGAAAATATCAAGGATAGATGTAGAGAAATTAGTTTTAAAGGAAGAAAGCAGCAAGCCCAGTGAAAAATTAGTGATGTCACTATCAAAGTAAGAATTAACCAGTCAGTACTAAATCCTTCTTCCATTTTGTTCATGGATGGAACAGAATACTTCTGAGGGCTTTCTTGTATTCACCTAGGTGGGTGGACTTCAGGTTTCCTATCTCCCTTCTCTTCCTTATTCTGTTTTCTGATTTAATCATATCTTGCTCTTAAAATAGTTTACTTTGTAGCTTTTGGGCAATATAATGACCCTCGGATCCTATTGCCTATTTTGTGAAGTTGGTTGACCAAGCATAATGATTTGGAACATACAGTTAAATAATTTCCAATGTTCAGATGAAATTTTGATTCTCTGACCTATTTTAAACTTTTGTTCATCTCTAGCTATTTGTCACTCTATGTTTGAAGCAAAATTAAGATATAGGAGATGTTTAAATATAATAAACAAACATAATATATTAGATAGGAGAATAAGTGAGAGAAAGAGCAGGCATATTTTTATTTGAAACAGTTAGGCAGACAGGTGACCTAGGGCTTGGAGTCAGAAAATTCTGAATTCAAATCTGGCCACAGATATTTACTATCTGTATGACATTAAAGAAACACAACTTCTTTTCTTATTTTCCTTAATTATAAAATGAAGATACTAATATCACCCCTCTTAAAGGATTATGAAAATCAAATGAGATTCTTGTAAAGCAGTTAGTACAGTACCTGATAGTTGGTAGGTGGTTAAGAAATTCATGTTTTACTTCTTTTATTCCTTCTCCCTCAATTCTTAAAGATCTGGGTCTAACCAAGTTTGAATCTTAGAACTGAAAAATCCAGAAGTTTTCAATGAGTTGTCCTCTTTGATCGCTCCTTTGTCATTCTTCAGCCCCCTTTTCATAGTCTCATTTTATTAATTTCTTTTGATTAATTTCTATTAATTTCTTCTTTCAGTTTTCTCTTTTTGCATGTTGCCTTCAATACTTTCCAGCTATTTAGTCCCAGAAGGAGAAGAGGATATTAACTTCTCACTGGTTTTGCTACTTCTCAGTTTTTTCCCCCATTCCTAACTCTCAGCCTTTCTTAAAGATTTAATGTTCCTTTAAGGATTCAATTCTCTCCTTCCACTCAAGTTCAACTTCCACCTGAAAGGTATTCAGAGTTCAACAAATGTTCATATAATTAAGAAGTAATGAATGCTCCACTGAACTACAAATTCTAAAATGCCAATCAGTTTTCAAATATCTGATACATATATATTCCCTAGGAGATCCTGAGAAAAATCACTTTAACTTTCTATCCTTAGTGAACTCTCAAAGACTATGAATTTCAGAAAAACGTTTTTTTTTTTTTTTTTCCTTCTGATTCACATTAGTAGAGGGAGGTTTCTAACTTGTTGTGGATAAAAAAAAAAAAAAAAAAAAAAAAAAAAAAAAAAAAAAAAAAAAACAAACAAAGAAAGAAATCCCACAAGATATCTAGAAAAATAGAGAAGCCAAAGAGACATTGCCTCAATAGAAAAATGAATACAAGGGATAATATTATAAAATATATATATATATATATATATATATATAATAAAAATTATTAAAATAAAATTAAAAAAAACTCAACCAAAAAAAAATATATAAAGCCAGATCCTAGAACCACCCCAATCTGGAAGTGAGCTAATAGATCTCGGCATGGCTATGAAGCCGCCTTCTGCTGTCCAGGGGCTTCACCTTGGGGTAATTAAGAGCATGAACATCTGAGCACACAGCCTGAGGCATCTAATCCACGTAGTGCCAGGCTTAGCCTGAGGCGATGGAATTCTAGCAGCCACAGAATTCCCAGAGAAGAGGAACCTTTGAAGTAGGGACAGCAGTTTCCTGGCAGACACTTCCAATTTGAGCTCAGGGGCTTTTCACATCAGCTGCTGATATCCACGCCCCACAGGACACATTGGCTGGGTTTTGTGTCACTTTTACTGTTCAGTCTTAAACTTCAGGGATGTCACTGGGCAACACTCACAGTGCAGCCGTGCTAATCATCTCTGAGGCATTTCTGGGGAGTGGGAGGGGAACTCTCTCCCAGAGCTCTCTCTTAGCTCAGGCACAGCAGACGCTGCATCAATCCAGTCTGGGAGGAAGCTGGTAAATAAATAAATAACTTACATAACTTACACCAAGGGCAGACCCCAAAAGATTTTTAACAATGAGTAAAAAGTTGAAGAGAATTATTGACACCTTCTACACAGAGAAAGAGCAGGTATCCAACCCCAAGGAAGTTAACAGCAGAGAGTCAGCCTCCCATCGCATAACTCTTGCCTAGAACAGACTATTAAAAAGTTAAGAGAGTTTGAAGAAAAATGGGGAAAGGAAAGAGAAACTATGATAGAGAATAACAATGTCCTGAAATTTGAGTTGGAAAAAATAAAGAATTCACAGGAGATGCAGGGGAACAAAATTTGTGAATTAGAAAAGGTTAAAAAATCACAGGAAAGTAGGATTTCTGAATTGGAAAAGATAAAAAAGTCTCAAGAAAGTAGGATTTCTGAATTGGGAAAAGAAAATAACTCTCTTTAAAAATTAGTGAAATGGAAAAAAAATTAATAGAGCAAAATAATTTATTTAAAAACTCAATTGGGCATATATAAAAAGGACTAAAAATGTGAATGAAGAAAATAACTCATTAAAAATCAGGACTGAACAAATAGAAATGAATGATTCATTGAGAACCCAAGAATCAGTCAAACAAAACAAAAAAAAAAAAAAATGAAAAGCTGGAGAATAATGTCAAATACTTACTGGGAAAATCTATAGACCTGGAAAATAGATCTGGGAGAGATAATCTGAGGATTAATGGACTTCCCAAAAACTAGGATCAAAAAAAGAGCCTAGATTCTATTTTACAGGAAATCATCTAAGAGAACTGTCCAGAAATAATAGAAATAGAAGGGAAAATAGGTGTTGAAAGAATTCATCAAACACCTTCTGAAAAAGACCCTAAAAAAAGAACTCCACAGAACATTGTGGCTAAGCTGCAGAACTACCAAACAAAGGAAAAAATATTGCAAGCAGCTAGAAAAAAAAAGCAATTCAAATATCAAGGTGCCACAATAAGGGTCACTCAAGATCTGGCTGCCTCCACATTGAAAGATCAAAGGGCCTGGAACCCGATATTCCGAAAGGCAAAAGATCAAGGATTGCAACCAGGAATAAACTACCCAACTAAGTTTAGCATTTTCTGATAGTATCCCCTTCCTTTTACTAGTTCCCTTTTTTATGTTATATCAGTAAAATCAAATTCTCCATGTGGACTTTCTGTATATCCATAACAGAGATAACGTTCTCAAGAATTCTTTTTACCTTTTTCTGTTTCTCTTCAGTCTTGTGGATGTAGATCAATTTTTTTTTTGTTTAAGTCTGTTGTTTGTTTTTTTGTTTGTTTCTTTTATAATAAAATTTAATTCCTCTGTTTCATTCTTCTATGGAAGAAAATGCTAAACTTAACTGTTAACTGTTTAGTTTTTTCTTGGTTGCCATCCTAGTTCTTTTGCCTTTTGGAATATCAGGTCATTTAATGAAACAGAGGAATTCCATTTGTTTCTAAAACAAACAAACAAACAAAAAAAAACAGACGAACAAAAAATTTGATCTATATCCACAAGACTGAAGAGAAAGAAAAAAAGGTAAAAAGAATTCTTGAGAATTGTATCTCTGTTGTGTATATACAGAAAGTCCTCATGGATAATTTGATTTTACTGATATAAAAAAGGGAGTAGTAAAAGGAAGGGGATACTATCAGAAAAAGGGAAAGGAGAGATAAAAAGAGGGAAACTACATCCCAGGAAGAGGCATAGAAAATCTATCACACTGAGGGAATTTAGAGAGGGGGAGAAACATTGTGTGAATCTTACTCTGATAAGTGTAGGCTCAAAGAGTAATTGTCATATTTGTTTATCAAAGAACTCTCTCTCACCTCATTAAAAGGGGGGAAAAGAAAAGGGAAAAGAAAAAGGGGAATAAGGGAAGGATACAAGAAAAGGGAAGGGACTTGGAAGGAGGGGGGAGGGATACTAAAAAGTGAGGGCTGAGCTTCACAAGTGGGGTCTATAAATTAAATATTGGGGAAGGGGTTCAGGAGGGTCAAGGGAAAAAAAGCATAATCTGGGGATAATATGATGGCAGGAAATACAGAATTAGTAATTTTAACTGTAAATGTGAATGGGATGAACTCTCCCATCAAACAGAGATGGATAGCAGACTGGATCAAAAGTCAGAACCCTACACTATGTTGTTTACAGGAAATACACTTAAAGCAGGGAGATACATACAGAGTAAAGGTAAAACATTGGAGCAGAATCTATTATGCTTCAGGTAAAGCCAAAAAAGCAGGGGTAGCCATCCTTATCTCAGATCAAGCAAAAGCAGAAATTGATCTAATTAAAAGACATAAGGAAGGAAACTACATCCTGCTAAAATGTAGCTGATAAATTTCCTTCCCAAGGGCAGACCCCCAGAGAGTTTTAACAATGAGAAAGAAGTTGAAGAGAACGATTGACACCTTCTATACAGAGAAAGAGCAGGTATCCAACCCCAAGGAGGCTAACAGCAGACAATCTCCAGATAACACCCTAAAGGGGAATGATACCTGCCCCTCATCGCATAATTTTCTACTAGAAGAGACTATTAAAAAGTTAAGAGAGTTTGAAGAAAAATGGGGAAAGGAAAGAGAAGCTATGATAGAAAATAACAACGTCCTGAAATTTGAGTTGGAAAAAATAAAGAATTACAGGAGGTATAGGGTAACAAAATCTGTGAATTGGAAAAAGTTAAAAAATCACAGGAAAGTAGGATTTCTGATTGGAAAAGATAAAAAATTGCCAAGAAAGTAGAATTTGTGATTTGGAAAAAGAAAATAACTCACTAAAATTAAAAAAAACAAAAAACAAAAAACAAAAAACAAAAAAAAAAAACAGTGAATTGGAAAAAAAATCAATGAGAATGAAGAAAATAACTCATTAAAAATCAAGACAGAATGAATGATTCATTAAGAAACCAAGAATCAAACAAAACAAAACAAAAAAAGAAAAGCTGGAGAATAACTTCAAATATTTACTGGGAAAATCTAGAGACCTGGAAAATAGATCTGAGGATCATTGGACTTCCCAAAAATTATGATGAAAAAAAAAAGCCTAGATTCTATTTTACAGGAAATCATCAAAGAGAACTGTCCAGACCTAATAAAAGAAGGGAAAATACGCTTTGAAAGAATTCATCAAACACCTTCTGAAAAAGACCCTAAAAAAAGAACACAGAACATTGTGGCTAAGCTGCAGAACTACCAAACAAAGGAAAAAATATTGCAAGCAGCTAGAAAAAAGCAATTCAAATATCAAGGTGCCGCAATAAGGGTCACTCAAGATCTGGCTGCCTCCATATTAAAAGATCGAAGGGCCTGGAACCTGATATTCCAAAAGGCAAAAGAACTAGGATGGCAACCAAGAAAAAACTAAACAGTTAACAGTTAAGTTTAGCATTTTCTTCCATGGAAGAATGAAACAGAGGAATTAAATTTTATTATAAAAGAAACAAACAAAAAAACAAATAACAGACTTAAACAAAAAATTTGATCTACATCCACAAGACTGAAGAGAAACAGAAAAAGGTAAAAAGAATTCTTGAGAACGTTATCTCTGTTATGGATATACAGAAAGTCCACATGGAGAATTTGATTTTACTGATATAACATAAAAAAGGGAACTAGTAAAAGGAAGGGGATACTATCAGAAAAAGGGAAAGGAGAGATAAAAAGAGGGAAACTACATCCCAGGAAGAGGCATAGAAAATCTACCACATCTGACGGAATTTAGAGAGGAGGAGAAACATTGTATGAATCTTACTCTCATCAGAGTAGGCTCAAAGAGTAAATAATTGACATAATTGTTTTTCAGGGAATTCTCTCTCACCTCATAAGGGGAATGAGGAAAAGGGAAAAAGAAAAGGGGAATAAGGGATGGTTACAAGAAAGGGGAAGTGACTTAAAAGGACAGGGGGGATATTAAAAAGGGAGGGCTGTGCATCACAAGTGGGGTCCATAAATTAAATACTGGGGAAGAGGTTCAGGGTGGACAAGGGGAAAAAAAGCATAATCAAGGGACAGTATGATGGCAGGAAATACAGAATTAATAATTTTAACTGTAAATGGAAATGGGATGAACTCTCCCATTAAATGGAGGTGGATAGCAGACAGGATCAAAAGTCAGAACGCTACAATATGTTGTTTACAGGAAACACACTTAAAGCAGGGAAATACATACAGAGTAAAGGTAAAAGGTTGGAGCAGAATCTATTATGCTTCATGTAAAGCCAAAAAAGCAGGGGTAGTCATCCTTACCTCAGATCAAGCAAAAGCAGAAATTGATCTAATTAAAAGACATAAGGAAGGAAACTATATCCTGCTAAAAGGTAGCATAGACAATGAAGCCATATCAATACTAAACATATATGAACTAAGTGGTATAGCATCTAACTTTCTAAAGGAAAAGGTAAGAGAGCTGCAAGAAGAAATAGATAGTACACCTATAATAGTGGGAGATCTCAACCTTGCACTCTCAGATTTAGACAAATCAAATCACAAAACAAATAAGAAAGAAATTAAAAAAGTAATAGAACATTAGAATAACTAGGTGACCTTTGGAGAAAACTGAATGGGAGAAGTTAAGAGAGTTGTAAGAAATAGACAGCAAAACTATAATAGTGGGAGATCTCAACCTTGCACTCTCAGAATTAGATAAATCAAACCACAAAACAAATAAGAATGAAATTAAGAGGTAAATAGAACATTAGAAAAACTAGGTATGATAGATCTTTGGAGAAAACTGAATGGTGATAGAAAGGAGTATACTTTCTTCTTAGCAGTTCA
Source organism: Sminthopsis crassicaudata (assembly GCF_048593235.1). Classification (NCBI taxonomy): domain Eukaryota; kingdom Metazoa; phylum Chordata; class Mammalia; order Dasyuromorphia; family Dasyuridae; genus Sminthopsis; species Sminthopsis crassicaudata. Next base: position 214,099,047 of record NC_133618.1, on the reverse strand, counting down.
TGGAACTTATACAAAAATTAACCATATATTGGGACATAAAGATCTCAAAATTAAATGCAGGAATGCAGAAATTGTAAATGTCTTGTTCTCAGATCACAATGCAACAAAAACTAAATTCAACAAGAAGTTAGGGGTAAATAGACGAAAAAGTAATTGGATACTAAATAATCTCATCTTAAAGAATGACTGGGAAAATAGAAAATTATAGAAACATTTAATAATTTCATCCAAGATAATGACAATGATGAGACATCATACCAAAATCTGTGGGATGCAGCTAAAGCGGTAATAAGGGGAAATTGTATATTTTTAGAGGTTTATTTCAATAAAATAGAGAAAGAGATCAATGAATTGGGCCTACAACTTTTTTCTTTTTTTCTGTTTTTTTTCCTTTTCCTTTTTTTTCTTTATTAATTTTTATAATGCTAACATTTTTTGACAGTACATATGCATCGGTAATTTTTTTTTTACAACATTATCACTTGTACTACCTTCTGTTCTGAATTTTTCCCCTCCTTCCCTCCACCCCCTCCCCTGGATGGCAGGCATTCACATACATATTGTATATCTTGTAATATATCCTAGGTACAATATATATGTGCAGAACTGAATTTTGTTGTTGTTGCAAAGGAAGAATTCTATTTGAAAAGCAAAAATGATCTGGGAAGAAAAACAAACAAAAACAAACAAACAAACAAAAAATGCTCACAATTTACACTGATTTCCCAGTGTTCCTTTTCTGGATGTAGCTGATTCTGTCCATCATTGATCAATTGAAATTGGATTAGCTCTTCTCTATGTTGAAGATATCCTCTTCCATCAGAATACATTTTCATACAGTATCATTGTTGGTGTGTATAATGATCTCCTACTACTGCTTGTTTCACTCAGCATCAGTTGATGTCTCTCCAAGTCTCTCTGTATTCCTCCTGTTGGTCATTTCTTACAGAGCAATAATATTCCATAACATTCATATACCATAATTTACCCAACCATTCTCCAATTGATGGACATCCATTCATTTTCCAGTTTCTAGCCACTACAAAAAGGGCTGCCACAAACATTTTGGCACATACAGGTCCCTTTCCCTTCTTTAGTATTTCCTTGGGATATAAGCCCAGTAGTAGCACTGCTGGGTCAAAGGATATGCACATTTTGATAACTTTTTGGGCATAATTCCAGAGTGCTCTCCGGAATGGTTGGATTCTTTCACAACTCCACCAACAATGCATCAGTGTCCCAGTTTTCCCACAGCCCTTCCAACATTCATCGTTATTTGTTCCTGTCATCTTAGCCAATCTGACAGGTGTGTAATGATATCTCAGAGTTGTCTTAATTTGCATTTGTCTGATCAATAGTGATTTGGAACACTCTTTCATATGAGTGGAAATGGTTTTAATTTCATCATTTGAAAATTGTCTGTTCATATCCTTTGACCATTTATCAATTGGAGAATGGCTTGATTTCTTATAAATTAAAGTCAATTCTCTGTATATTTTGGAGATGAGGCCTTTATCAGAACCTTTAAGTATAAAAATGTTTTCCCAATTTGTTTCTTCCCTTCTAATCTTGTTTGCATTAGTTTTGTTTGTGCAGAAACTTTTTAATTTGGTGTAATCAAAATTTTCTATTTTGTTATCAATAATGGCCTCTAGTTATCCTTTGGACACAAATTCCTTCCCCTTCCACAAGTCTGAGAGTTAAACTATCATATGTTCCTCTAATTTATTTATGGTTTCATTCTTTATGCCTAAATCTTGGACCCATTTTGATCTGATCTTAGTATGTGGTGTTAAATGTGGGTCCATGCCTAGTTTCTGCCATCCTACAAATTACAAAGCTAGAAAAAGACCAAAATCCCCCATCCAAAAACTAAACTTGAATTTCTAAAATTAAAAGGAGAAATCAATAATATTGAAAGTAAAAAAAATATTGAATTATAAACAAAACTAAGAGTTGCTTTTATGAAAAAGCCAATACAATGGATAAACTTTTGGTAAATCTGATCAGAAAAAGGAAAGAGGAAAATCAAATTGTTAATCTTAAAAGTGAAAAGGGGGATCTTTCCACCAATGAAGAGGAAATTAGAGAAATAATGAGTTAATTTGCCCAACTTTATGACAATGAATTTGATAACTTAAGTGAAATTGATGACTACCTTCCTAGATTAACAGAGGAGGAGGTAAACTGCTTAAATAGTCCCATTTCAGAAAAAGAAATAGAACAAGCTATTAATCAACTCCCCAGGAAAAAAATCCTCAGGACAGATGGATTTACATGTGAATTCTACCAAACATTTAAAGAACAATTGGCCCCAATGTTATATAAACTATTTGAAAAAATAGGGGATGAAGGAGTCCTTCCAAAGTCCTTTTATGACCCAGACATGGTATTGATACCTAAACCAGGTAGGTTGAACATTGAGAAAGAAAACTAAAGACCAATCTCCTTAATGAATATTGATGCTAAAATATTAAATAAGATATTAGCCAAAAGACTTCAGAAAATCATACCCAGGATAATAAAATACAATCAAGTGGGATTTATACCAGGAATGCAGGGCTGCTTTAATATTAGGAAAACTATTAGTATAATTGACCATATTAATTATTAAATTAATAAAAACCATATGATCATCTCAATAGATGCAGAAAAAGCATTTGATAAAATACAATATCCATTCCTACTAAAAACTCTTGAGAGTATAGGAATAAATGGACTATTCCTTAAAATAGTCAGGAGCATATATTTAAGACTGTCAGTAAGCATAACATGTAATGGAGATAAACTGGGACATTTCCCATTAGGAAATCAGGAGTGTAACAAGGTTGCCTACTATCACCATTACTATTCAATATTGTATTAGAATCCTAGCCTCGACAATGAGTCGAGAAAAGGAATAAGAATAGGTAATGAGGAAATCAAACTGTTACTCTTTGCAGACGATATGATGGTATACTTAGAGAACCTCAGAGATTCTAATAAAAAGGCATTAGAAATAATTCAGAACTTTAGCAAAGTTGCTGGATACAAAATAAATCCACATAAATCCTCATCATTTTTATACGTCACCAACAAAATGCAACAGCAAGAGATACAAAGAGAAATTCCACTCAAAACAACTGTTGAGAGTATAAAATATTTGGGAATCCATCTACCAAAGGAAAGTCAGGAATTATATGAGCAAAATTACACACAAAAAAAAACTTGCCACAAAAATAAAATCAGATTTAAATAATTTGATAGACATTCAATGCTCATGGATAGGTTGAGTGAATATAATAAAAATGACAATACTCCCTAAACTAATCTATTTATTTAGTGCTATGGCAATCAGACTCTCAAATAACTATTTGAATGACCTAGAAAAATAACAAAGTTCATATAGAAGAATAAAAGTTCGACAGTTTTAAGGGAATTAATGAAAAAAAAAAGTCAGATGAATGTGGCCTAGCTGTACTGATCTTAGCTATATTATAAAGCAGCAGTCTCCAAAACTATTTGGTATTGGCTAAGAAATAGACTAGTCTATTATTGGAATAGATTACGTACACAGGACAAAATAGGGTACAACTATAGCAATATAGTGTTTGACAAACCCAAACATACCAACATTTGGGATGAGAATTCATTATTTGAAAAAAACTGTTTGGAAAACTGGAAATTAGTATGGCAGAAATTAGATATGGACCCATATTTAACACCATATATGAAGATAAGATCAAAATGGGTCCATGATTTAGGCATAAAGAATGAGATCATAAATAGATTAGAGGAACAGCAGATAGTCTACCTCTCAGACCTGTGGAGGAGGAAGGAATTTATGACAAAAGGAGAACTAGAGATCATTATTAATCACAAAATAGAAGATTTTGATTACATCAAATTAAAAAGCTTTTGTACAAACAAAACTAATGCAAACAAGATTAGAAAGGAAGTAACAAATTGGGAAAATATTTTTACAGTTAAAGGTTCTGATAAAGGCCTCATTTCCAAAATATATAGAAAACTGACTCTAATTTATAAGAAATCAAACAATTATCCAATTTGTAAATGGTCAAAGGATATGACCAAATTTCAGATGATGAAATTGAAACTATATCCACTCATATGAAAGAGTTTTTCCAAATCACTACTGATCAGAGAAATGCAGATAAGTCATCTCTGAGATACCACTACACACCTGTCAGATTGACTAAGATGACAGGAACAAATAATGATGAATGTGGGAGGGGATGTGGGAATACTGGGACACTAATACATTGTTGGTGAAGTTGTGAAAGAATCCAGCCATCCTGCAGAGCAATTTTGAACTATTCCCAAAAAGTTATCAAACTGTGCATACCCTTTGATCCAGCAGTGCTACTACTGGGCTTATATCCCAAAGAAATACTAAAGATGAGAAAGGGACCTGTATGAGCCAAAATGTTTGTGGAAGCTCTTTTTGTAGTGGCTAGAAACTGGAAAATGATTGGATGTCCATCAATTGGAGAATGGTTGGGTAAATTATGGTATATGAATTTTATGGAATATTATTGTTCTCTAAGAAATAACCAGAAGGATAAATACAGAGAGGTTTGGAGAGACTTACATGAACTGATGCTGAGTGAAATGAGCAGAACCAGAAGATCACTATACACTTCAACAACGATACTTTATGAAGATATATTCTGATGGAAGTGGATATCTTCAACATGAAGAAGATCCAACTCACTTCCGGTTGATCAATTATGAACAGAAACAGCTACACTCAGAGAAGGAACACTGGGAATTGAATATAAACTGTTTGCACTACTGTCTTTCTACCCAAGTTACTTATACCTTTGGAATCCAATTCTTAATGTACAACAAGAAAATTTGATTTACACATATATATTGTATCTAGGTTATATTATAACACATTTAATATGTATGGGATTGCTTGTCATCCAGGGGAGGGAGTAGAGGGAGGGAGGGGGAAATTTGGAAAAATGATTACAAGGGATAATGTTGTAAAAAAATTACTCATACATATGTACTGTTAAAAATTATAATTATAAAATTAATAAAAAAAGAACAAAAAGAAGAACCAAATAGCAGAATGAATTAAAAGCCAGAACCATTCAATATTGTTTACAAGAAACACATGTAAGGCAGAGTGACACATATAGAGCAAAGGTAAAAGGCTGGATCAGAATGTATTATGCTTTAGGTGAAGTAAAAAAGCCGATATAGCCATCCTGATCTCAGATTAAGCAAAAATAAAAATTGGTCTAATTAAAAAAGATAAGGTAGGAAACTATATTTTGCTAAAGGGTAGCATAGAATATCAATACTAAACATATATGCACTAAGTTGTATAGCATCCAAATTCATAAAGAAGTTAAGAAGCAAGAAGAAATAGACAGCAAAATTATAATAGTGGGAGACCTCAACCTTGCACTCTCAGAATTAGGACAATCAAACCAGAAAATAAGAAAGGAGTTAAGAAGGTAAATAGAAACTAGAAAAGTTAGATATGATAGATCTTTAGAGAAAATTGAATAGAGACAGAAAGGAGTACATTTTCTCCTTGGAAGTTCATGGAACTTATACAAAAATTGACCATATATTAGGACATAAAGACCTCAAAATCAAATGCAGAGAGGAAGAAATAGTTAATGCATTCTTTTCAGATCATGATGCAATAAAAACTACATTAAATAAAAAATCAGGGGAAAATACACCAAAAATAATTGAAAACTAAATAATCTCATAAAGAATGAATGGGTGGAACAGCAAATCATAGAAAATTATACAATTTCCCTAATGAACATAAGGAATTAATAAAAAAAATCCAAGAAATTACAGACAGTCATCCCCAAGATAATACAGTGTGATCAATTAGGATTTATTCCAGGAATACAGGACTGGTTCAATATTAGTTAAACTATTAGCATAATTGGCTATATCAATAACCAAACAAATAAAAATTATATGATCATCTCAATAGATGCAGACAAAGCATGTGACAAAATCCAACATCCATTCCTATTAAAACACTAGAAAGTATAGGAATAAATGGGCTTTTCATTAAAATAGTCATTAGCATCCAATTCAATCTATCAATAAGTATCATCTGTAATAGGAATAAACTGGAACCATTTCCAGTAAGATCAGGGTTGAAAGAAATTTGCCCACTATCACCATTATTCAGTATTGTATTGGAAATGCTAACTTTTCCAATAGAGCAGTAATGAATTGAACCAGCTACACCTAGCGATAGAACTCTGGAAGATGATTATGAACCACTACATCGAATTTCCAATCCCTCTATTTTTGTCCGCCTGCATTCTTGATTTCCTTCACAGGCTAATTGTACACTATTTCAAAGTCCGATTCTTTTTTGCACAGTAAAATATCTGTGTGGACATGCATACATATATTGTATTTAATTTATACTTTAACATATTTAACATGTATTGGTCAACCTGCCATCTGGGGGAAGGGGTGGGGAGAAGGAGGGAAAAAGTTGGAACAAAAGTTTTGGAATTGTCAATGCTGAAAAATTGCCCATACCCATATCTTGTAAATAAAAGGCCATAATAAAAAATGCTAGCTTTGGTAATAAGAGAAGAAAAATAGATTAAACAAATTGGAGTAGAAAAGGAGGAAACCAAATTATCACTCTTTGCAGATGATATCATGGTATTCTTAGAGAACCCTAGGGAATCAATTAAAAACCCATTAGAAATAATCCACAATTTTAACAAAGTTGCAGGATCCAAAATAAATCCATATAAATCATCAGCCTTTATATACATAACGTACAAATCTAACAGCAAAAGATACAAACAGAAATTCCATTTAAAATAACTGTTGATAGTATAAAATATTTGGGAATCTATCTGCCAAGGGAAAGTCAGGAACTATATAAAGAAAACTACAAAACTCTTTCCACACAAAGTTAGATCTAAACAATTGGAAAATCATCAAGTACTCTTGACTGGGTCAAGCAAATATTACAAAGATGACAGTACTACCTAAAATAATCTATTTATTTAGTGCTATACCTGTCAAACTACCAAGAAACAATTTTACTGACCTAGAAAAAAATAACAAAATTCATCTGGAAGAAAAAAAAAAGGTAAAAAATTTCAAGAGAATTAATGAAAAAAATGCAAATGAATATGGCCTAGCTGTACCAGATCTAAAACTATATTGTAAAGCAGCAGTCAGCAAAAGCATTTGGTAGAGGCTAAGAAATAGAGTACTTTATCAGTGGAATAGGTTAGGCTTACAGGACAAAATAGTCAATGACTATAATAATGTAGAGTTTGACAAACCCATAGACCCCAGCTTTTGGGACATGAACTCACTATTTGCCAAAAACTTCTGGGGAAATTTGTAAACTACTATGGAAGAAATTAGGCATTGATCCACACCAACATCATATACTAAAATCAGGTTGAAATGGGTTCATGATCTGGACATAAAGAATGATATTATAAACAAATTAAAAGATCATAGGATAGTTTATCTCTCAGATCTGTGGAGGAGAAAAGTATATGTGACCAAAGAAGAACTAGAGATCATTATTGATCACAAAACAGATAATTTTGATTATATTAAGTTCAAAAGATTTTGTACAAACAAAACGAATGCAGACAAGATTAGAAGGGAAGCAATAAACTGGGAAAACATGAAGAATAGAAAAATGTCTTTATGTGACATTTTTAATAAAGGTTTGATAACCAAAATCTTTAAATAATGAAAACACACATATATACACAAATATATATATATATATATATATATATATTTGTATGTGCATTTGTAATGTGTTTATATGTGCTGGAACATATCTACATGTATTTGTAAATGCAAATATATATGTTCTTACAAAAAACTATTCCCTATTATATATATGTATATATATATATATATATGGTAAAAAATATATAAACTTATACTTCACCAAAGAAGACTTGCAAATTATTAACCATCATATGAAAGTATGCTCCAAATCATTAATAAGAGAAATGTGGGTCAAAATGATTCTGTGTTTTATGTAACATTATGCAAATTGATCAAGGTGACACAAAGCAAAAATAATTTTGAAGGGTTTGTGGAAAATAGGCACATTAGTAATTGTTGGTAGACCTTAAATCAATATTAACATTTTGAAATGTTTAATTATAAACACAATTATGTAATATTCTTTGATCCCAAGATTCCATTACTAAAAAAATAATTACAAGGAAATCATTGAATAAAAAGAAAATTCTCTTATATACCAAAATACATATAACAAGATTTTTGTAATAGCCAAGAGTAGATACCTCTTTGACAAAGATTCTTTTTTTTAAATTATAATTTTTTTGACAGTATATATGCATGAGTATTTTTTATAACATTAACCCTAGTATTCATTTTTCCAAATTATCCCCTTCCTCCCTCTACTCCCTCCCCTAGATGACAGGCAATCCCATACATTTTACATGTGTTACAATATAACCTAGATACAATATGTGTGTAAATCCCATTTTTTTGTTGCACATTAAGTATTAGATTCCGAAGGTGTAAGTAACCTGGGTAGATAGACAGTAGTGCTAACAATTTACATTCACTTCCCAGTGTTCTTTCTCTGGGTGTAGTTGTTTCTGTCCATCATTGATCAACTGGAAGTGAGTTGGATCTTCATTATGTTGAAGATATCCACTTCCATCAGAATACATCTTCGTACAACATTGAAGTGTACAGTGATCTTCTGGTTCTATTCATTTAACTCAACATCAGTTCATGCAAGTCTCTCCAAGCCTCTTTATATTCCTCCTGATGGTCATTTCTTACAGAGCAATAATATTCCATAACCTTCATATACCATAATTTACCCATCATTCTCCAATTGATGGACATTCATTCATCTTCCAGTTTCTAACCACTACGAAAGAGCTGCCACAAACATTTTGGTCCCTTTCCCCTCCTCAGTATTTCTTTGGGATATAAGCCCAATAGCAGCAATGCTGGATCAAAGGATATGCACAGTTTGATAACTTTTTGGGCATAGTTCCAAATTGCTCTCCAGAATGGTTGGATTCTTTCACAACTCCACCAACAATGTATTAGTGTCCCAGTTTTCCCACATCCCCTTTAACATTCATCATTATTTGTTCCTGTTATCTTAGCCAATCTGAAAGATGTGTAGTGGTATCTCAGAGTTGTTGGACAGAGATTCTTAACTGGAATCTATAAACATTTAAAATTTTTTTATAACTATTTCAATATAATCCCGTATTTTACTATCCAACTTATGTATTTAAAAACATTATTCTGAGGAGGCCATAGATCTTATCAGACTGAAAAAGCATTCACTTCTTCCCACCCCCAGTTCTAAGAACCTCTGTGTGTGTATATATATATATATATATATATACACACACACACACACAAACAAATATATATATATATATATATATATATATATATATGTATATATTATTTAAGATCCCTTTGAGTTTTAAAAATTATCTTTTAGCAGTTCTATGCTTCAGTTTATACTGGAAGCTTATCTGAAGCAAGATTTTAGTGCAGATTGATGGAGATTGATTTCTCAACCTCTGAAAGACTGAGATGGTAACCTCAAATCCCTGACTTTTTAAATAAACTGAAAGTATTATAATGTTCTGCTTAACAAACAATAATTTATACTTATTCTTCAATTATATTTTGTTTCAATTGTTTCCACCATTATAGAGTCAATATCTGCTTTAGATTACAATCTTTTCTACCCAAATCAGCAAAACTTAATGAAGTTTTAAAGGAATGTATTATCTCTTAAATTTTGTGCAAGCTCACTAACCCGCTGGATGCTTAGCCAACTACTTGAATATTTATTTTTCATTTTGAAACCCATTTCTTCAATCATGATGTCCTCTCTAATTCTTGATGAAATAACCCACTGGTGGCATAAGGCTTTTAATCAGATGGGGATCATTACACTGAAGACTGAAATAGCACTTTGGTGACATGTTATGGCAACAGTGTTTTTCAAATGGAGACTTGTCTTTTAAACATGAAAAAAATACAGAAATATGGGCATTCACCATGTGTTAAGCATGGTATATTAAAACATGCATTTTATATAAGGATAAATAAACCAATAACTAGATGTTTTGTCTTGATGAGTGAGTGTTGATTTCTTAACAATATAAATTCTAGAACTCTAAAAATGTGATAAAATGCTATTAAACAAACAAGGAAACTCTTCTGCATCATTAAATTTACAGCACTCAATAAGGATCAATAATATACCCATATCATTTTTCATTTGATAAGGAATTGATGTTGTCCACTTGCTATTTTTTAAAATTTGTTTTTTCTTTCTTTTCAGAATTTATATTCTGAAAATATAAGATTAAAAAGTATAGAGAACCTTCCTAAGAAATAGAAAGTCCTGAATTCTAGCCCTGCCTTTCATACACACACACCCCCACACACCCACACCCCCCCCCACACACACAGGTATTGCAACAACAGGTAATTTGCTTAACTTTTCAGTTTCCTTGGTAATGCCTAGAGAATAAATCACAGCGCCAATATTAATATACATTCAACATATGCTAATATTCTTTGATAGAGAGATTTTCCTCACTGGAAATTCTTTACAATTATGAAACCATGGGTCCAGACTAAAAAAAATAATAAAAATGTGTAAAACACTTAAAAATTATCAATAACTATATTGGGCTTCATTCCATTTAAATGATCTTGTACAACATTGAATTGATGGTGACTGACACATTTTCAGTAAATACTTATATCAGACTGATAAGTAACCTACATTTTAAAAATGGAATGTGAATGTGCATACTGATTATAAAAGGCCATTTTAGTTCAGTTTAATGCCATTTAGTTAGCATTTATTAAACATCTACAGTATGTTTAACACTACACTGGGCAGAAAATGGGCATGTGAGGGTTTTTTTTTGTTTGCTTTTTCCTCTAGGATAATGTAAATAATAATGCTTTTTTGAATTATAAATTGTTGGCTGAGGAGAATATTTTCCTAATTAGGATCATATTTCTTTAATGTCAATCTAAATACAAAACAGGAGAAGTTCTTGAAACCAAGACATCAAAAATGAAAACTAAGATGAGATATTATGTGTGAGAAGTAGAATAAACCTTATTTGGAAGGATATATGTTTAGACTACTAGTTATTATTTGGAGGCTTTCTGTTTGAAGTATATTGTCATGGACAGAGAGGAGGCAACGAGGCCATCTGGTGGGTGTGTGCTGGGCAAGAGTCACAAGGTGATAAAGCTTATTAAAAAAATTAATATTATTATTGAAAATTACATATCGAAGGAAGAACTTTTTAAAACATTGGAGAAGCAGAAATGAACCAAAATATTAAGAGACATAAATTCCAAACAGAAGTCTCTATAATAGAAATAATAGGACGCCACTCTAATTTCTTGAATGGGGGAACTACACAGCCTGGCATGTACTTTAAAAATATTACTGTAGCAATTGTGGAAGGTGCAATGGAATGGGGAGAGAACTAAGGCAGAAAAGAATAATTAGGAAACCACAATGTTGCAATAATCCAGAAAAAAAAGTAATTAGGGCCTAAACTATGGTGAAAAGAAGGGAATATATATTAAGGATAAGAAAATATATTAAGAATATATATATTAAGGGAATATAGATTAAGGAATATATATGGAGACAGAAATTACAAGATTTAGCAACTAACTGGATGTGTGGAATGAATTAAAATTAAACATCAAGAAGAATATCAAGTTTATAAACCTGGTTTGTAGAAGGAGGATCCTTGAAAGTGAAAGGGAAATTTGGAAGAGGGTTGGGTTTGGGGGTAGATGATGAGTTTAGGACATTTTAAGTTTGAGATGTCTTTGGCATATGCAACTGACACAGCTTTTAATAGTTTCTTTAGATCTCAGTCTCTTCTCTTTCATTCCTCAAATGGATTTGTGACAGATACCAGAATATTTAGGATATTTAGAATTATTTATCTTGATATTTAGGATTTTTATTATATCTCCTTAATGAAGTAGAGTTATTAGAGGTCATTATGAGGATGAAGAATGAAATAGAGAGGAATAGGGTGAAATGGAATTGTAGAAATTTTGATTGAATGATGGGATTTTTGCAGTTTTGAATATGGCAGTAGAATACTAACAAATAGCCAAGACAAAGGTTTGACCATCACTGATGTATCTATCATAGAATGAAGGAGAAAATCATGATCTAAAGGTAAATTGATGAAATATACATTGAAGGTAAAATGTTTGAGGAAATTCAGCATGTTGAAGTCTGGAAATGTGAGGATAACTTAAATTGAAGGGGATAATATGAGTCAGGCACTGACATAATTGGGAAAAAATGAAAAATATCTAGGGAGTTGATGTAGCATGTTCATATGAATTGGGTGGTGAATTTGGATAGAGAGAACTTGAAGAGAGCAGAGAAGTTGCTAAGTAAACATGGTAATAGAAGAACATAAAAGTAGCAATGGGGAGCAAGGAGTATCGTTTCTTTCAATGGGGGTTTATGAGTCAGGAAGAGTGAGAGAAAGAACAACCAACTGTTTAGATGGCCAGGGAAGTAGTATTATCTATGCATAACTACGTCTCAGTAAGTGACTGCAGATTAAAAAAAAATAAGGCAAAGTTTGTTTTAAAGGAAGTGCTTGGGAAGCAGCAAAATTAGTGGGCAGATTTGTAGTGTGACCTGGTGGGGGGTGGTGTTGTAGGATTGAAATAGAAAGGAAATAAGGGAGCAGACAACAGGTTGGTAAGAGGAATATTTTTTATCAGTTAGACATTCATGAGTATTGTTTTTAGATTCTAAATCTGAATTTTAAATTCTAGATTTTAAAAACACAGAAAATATCAAAAGGCTAAGCTATGACTGGGTTGCCAGCTAAATGAATGGATGTAATACCCACATTGATAACATCTCAAATCATTCAAAATATTAAACTACTGTTTAGAAATGAAATGTTTTTTTCTTTCTTTCTTTCTTTTTTCAAGGCAATTGGGGACTTGCTGTGGGTCACATAGCTAGTAAGTGGTAAGTGTCTGAAGCCAGATTTGAACTCAGGTACCTTTAGTCCAGAGTTGATGCTTTATCTACTTCACCACCTACCTGCCCCAGAAATGAAATTTTTCATAAACATATATGCCAGTGTTTTATTAAGTTTTTTGTCACACATAATATATGCAATCATCTCTATTTTTTCATTAACTGTGAGTCCTATGAATGGGCAAGAGACTAAGGGGATCAAGGAAAAGTTTATACCACTTTGATGTATTTTGAAACCCCAAGCACTGACAACTGTTCACTTTCCAAAAGGGGTTAGTAATGTGAGGGGAGAAGCTGAAGTTGATTTGGTACAGTATAAGCCAAAGCTGCCAACAATGACTCAGTTTGGGAATGCCTAAAGAAACAGAAAGAGCTCAGAAAGTGAGAATATAGATCAATCTTTCCCACTCAGTCATGAAGGTATAAAACTAGTGCCCTTCAAAGTGTGAAAGAAAGGCTCCAGGTAAAAATGGTTGAACTCATTAAATATTTCCTTTGTGAAATCTTTTGTATTGTTCATCTGAGAGAGAAAGAAAATGTTGGCATGGATGGTCTTTAAATCATTAAGCTATTCATATTTTCATTCAATTAATTCATACTCAGGGACCTCTGTATTATTTAAGGTTATACATATTCTTCTAAATATTTTGGGTGAAGGCCCTTCACTATTGTCCTAGGAAGAACATTATTATGAAGCAGCTTTTTATAGTTTGTTTTCTCTTGCAGTTAATGAAAACCTATAAAATTTTAATTAAAAATCTCTTCCCTCAACTTTCCCACTAGAAGGTGATTGGGTGATTTTCTTAGGGTATTGTTGTGACCTTGTTAGCACCCTGGATACCTTAGAATCAGCTGGAGTCAGGATAAGCAAAAGTCCTTGGTATTTATTTTTGGTCTTTAGCAGTAGAAATGAATGGAATGGATGGACAGGATCTATGTGACCTCACCTCCTTGTCTCCCGCCCAGAATTTGGCTAGTCTTACTCTACCCTCCTACAATTTTCTGTATACATTAAATGATTGGGCCAGCACAGAATAGTGGGAAGGGCCATTTTCCAAGCATAGTCTAATAGAGTATTGTTAGGTTCTTACTAAGTGCTAAGCCAGTATTTAACAATTCTCTAGTTCACATCTTTGGTTCAGGCCTTTAGGGGGAGTTTACACCTATGAAATTCTGATGAGGAGTTTACATATTTAAAGGAGATCACACCTTTAAAAGGAGTTCTGAAAAGGAGTTTACACAACCTTTAAAAGGAGCAAGTTCATTGGTTGAAGTAATTTTCCCACAAGCCCCTGAGTTCTCACATGCCCATTCTCTGGAAGGATAAAAGAAAACAACATTGGGCCTGGAGGAGTCTAGTCCAGATTTGAGTTTAGATGGCACAGAGAAAAGATTATACAGAAAAGAGATCTCCTCCCAGAGAAGGATTATAATTGAAGACACGAGTGGACCTTTATAGAATATTGTCTAATTGGTAATTAGCCTGAAGTACTTGGTTATCCAGCCTCAGTGCATTAACTCAAGAGTTTCAGCCCTTTATATCTCCCGCTTCCTTTTGTTTTAGAACACAGGTGGTCACACCCTCCCTGACTTCTCAGGAAGAGAGATGAAAAGCACCAAAGGGAAGTGGGGATTGCTATGGGGTTTCTGGGCTGAAAGATCTTATTAGAAACAGGTATACACAAACCCATGAGCATGGGAGGTACTACATGAGCACATAGCAATAATGCATAGGCTATTAGTGATGATTTTCCCCACATCTAGTGCAGGCTCAATGTCGTGTAACAAACATGAAATGTACATGCAAGTAGTGATATAACAAACACTATATATCAACATGGTGTAGTAAAAGATTTCCAGAACTCCTAGAAGGAGGGTATGTAAGCAATAGTCAACATAGCAGCCAAGAGATAGTTCAAAACCAATCTTTTGTCCATTACTTCACATGGCAGAGAATCCAATGATCCCACAAGTTTTGGAAGTTCTGCAACAGTTTTATCATTTCTCAGAAAATCCAATGATTCCTGAGGGTTTTCAAGTCCTACAACAGTCTTATCATGTCTCAGAGAATCAAATGCTTCCTGAGGATTTTGAAAACTTACATCATTCTCATTAACAATTTTTGATGTTCATGAGTCAATCACCATAACTGCCATGCTCTTTTAGTGGTGGGCACAATCAGTGATGGAATCACACAAAGTTTCTTGGGTTTTCTTCTTCATTTCAAGGGTCTGCTCTATCTCTCTCCAATGGACAAGGTGAATATAGCTTGTATGTACCCATCTGATTCCTTTTCCATCTGTGGAGATACAAGCAGAGCCTCTTCCCCCATCCATTAATCTATCTGGTCCTTTCCATTTACCACTTTCTGGATCTCTCCATATCACCTGGTGATTATCTAAAGATAGTGGAGCTGCTCACACTGGACACTGCCTTTCTGTTGGGTTATAAAATCTGTCTGCTGGAGCCAGTGAATCTTTATCAAAAATCAAGAAGTTAATACTATAGAGGGCTAGATTTAGAAGTTTTCTAGGGTTACCTGTGAGTCCCTCTTTCTTTTGTTTTTGGAGCAACGTCTTAATGTCTCTGTTTCTCCTCTCTACTATCGTCTGTCATTGAGGATTAAAAGGTATGCTAGTGGTGTGTAAAATCTTATACTGTGCACAAAAGTGTGCAAAATGTTTAGAAGTATATGCAGGTCCATTATCTGTTTTTATTGCTTGTGGAACACCCTTAATGCAAATGCTTATATAAGGAATTCAGTGAGTACTCAGGCTATCTCTTTTGCTGCTGGTATTTCAAACGTAAATCCTGAAAAGATGTCTATTACAAAACGGATAAAAGACAGAGGAACAAAAGATTTATAATAGGTCACATACCTTTCTATGCTCCTATACTCCCTTCAGGGAAGAACCCTCATGGTTTCAGACACAATGAAATTTGGCAAATGAAGGCAAGCTGTACAGGCTTTTACTATGCTCCTAGCTTCCTCTCTTGTTATTTCAAAATGTATATGTAAAGCAAAAGCAGCCTGATGATATTCAGAATGAGATTCTTAGGCTTCCTGAAATAAAGGAGTATTGGCCAACATGGTTAGAAGACTATCTGCTTTTGAATTACCATCAAAAATAGGACCTGGAAGTCTACTATGAGAGTGGACATGCAAAATATAAATCTTACTTGGATGCTTTCTCATTTGCTCTTGAAGTTCCTTAAAGAGCAGATATATATTGGATTTTTTTATTTGGGCTGTGGCAATTCTTTGTACCACACCTACTGAATAGGCTGAATTAGATGTTATATTTATATCTCCTGAATAATAAGCAAGCTCTAGGATGATTGCATACAATTCATTCTGCTGAGTTGACTGAAAAAGAGTTCTGACTACTCTCTTTATAGTTAAGTCACAAAGAGTATACAGCACAAATGTTATGTTTGGATGCATCTGTAAAGATAGTTGGTCCTTTAAGAGGAACTTTAGAAACCTTTCTTCAAGAATCCATCACCAATTATGTAATAGTCTGATTATCTTTAATGGAGATCCATGTGTAAGATTTAGAGCTGCGGCCACTCTGGGATGATTTCACAGCATGTATTAATTTGTGAATTAGTATAAAATGTGTATATTTTGTCAGGTCTTATCCCAGATAATCATACTGATCCCTTAATGGCCTTTAATAAAATTCTAGCCCCAAGCACTGGGTAAGGAGTAAAGCTTTGTTCTGGTTCTGCTGGGTGGAGCCACCCACTCTATCTCACTGTCTCCTTAATGAAGGACTACTGTGGGTGCCTCTTTTGTAGCAAAAATGGATATTTCCAAGGGTTTTTGAGTGACTCTTTCAACGATATTGGATAAAGCCAGTTCAACTTCTCTCAAAGCCTCTTGAGCTTCTTTTGTAAGCTGGCATGGTGAGTTTAAAGCACTGTCTCCCCTTAAAATTTCATATAATATTTGCAATGGATAGGTAGTCAAGCCTAACACTGAATGCATGCATTGGATATTTCCTATCAATTTATGAAAGTCATTTAAAGTGTTTAGCTTCTCCATTCTTAAGGAAAGTTTTTGTACTGTAAGCACCTTAGGGTATACTTCATATCCTAAATATTGAAAAGGTGCATGTATTTGAATTTTTTTTGGAGCTATGTGCAATATGTAATTCCCTAGTGTTTCTATGGTCTTTTGTAGATATGCTTCTAACATTTGTTCCTCAGGTATACATCCCAATATATTATCCATGCAATATAATAACATTACTTTTGGAAATTCTTTTCTTACTGGAATAAGAGCAGCAGCAACATACATTTGGCACATAGTAGGGCTGTTTTTCATTTTGTGCCACAAAACTGTCTATTCATATCTTTTATAGGGCTCAGTTAACGCTGTTAACTGAAAAGGCAAGTCTTTTCATATCCTCCTTATCTAGAGGGATAGAATAGAAAAAATCCTTAATGTCTATAACTCAAAGAGGCCATTCTCTAGGCAATTGAGTAATAGATGGAAATCCAGGCTGAAGAGTTCCCATAGTTTCCATCTGTTCATTTACTCTTCTTAAATGAGTCAACATCCTCCATTTTCCAGATTTCTTTCTTACAACAAATACTGGGGAATTCCAAGGACTTAGAGAAGGTTTTAAGTGTCCTTGATCAAGTTGCTCCTGTACTATATCTAATAAGGCCTGACTTTTATCTTTGGCTAAGGCCCACTTTCTATCCACACTTGTGTATCAGTTTTCCATTGGATAGGAACAGGTAAAAGTGTTGGCAGGCCTTCTCATTTGTAATCCTAATTGCTGTAAAATGTCTCTTCCCCACAGATTGATGGAAATTTTTTCAACTATAAAAAGAGTAAACACTCTTGTTTCACCTTCAAAAGTCCATCTCAAAGGAGTAACATTAGCTTCAGCTGCTATTGATCCTCCTATGGCAGACATGTATCTGCCTTAATCTTTGGTCAGTGATTAGGCCAGTTGGCACCTCTAATAACTGTGCAATCTGCAATTGTGTCTACCCGTCCTTCTAATGATATGCCATTTATATAGATAGTGAGCATAGGTCAGTCAGCTATTACAGCTGCTATCTAGAATATTCGTGGATTCTGTTGCTTGGAGTCAGAATCTGGGCATCTATAAATAGATTATTGCTTATTAGGAGTCTGTATCAGTAAACCTGATGCTACTACTTCTCCTGGTTGATAAGTCACACATTGTCTGCCTGTATTAGTGAATGGAATATTGTCTACACATTCCAAGTTTTCCACATCAGTGTATCCATAGATGGACACTGTTTTGTAAGTACTCTCAGGAGGTGAAATGGTCAAGCCTACTGTGGCTGGAAGCAAAGGATCCATAGGCTGGAGAGGAACAAATTTCACCTCTCCAGGGGGTACCTCAGTTGTCCCAGCTGCATACAACTCTATTCTCCCCAATTGTAATCCCTTTCTCCCATCAGATGGTTTCCTGGCTGATTGGTCATGTCTGGGTATTGGACTTCTAGGCACTCTCTAGGTGTAGCATCGGCTGCCATCATGCCCCAATTTTTTTTTTGCCTGGGGCCCTGGGGGTTGGCCCCTCATCCTGTTTCCCTGAATCAGTCTACATTCTGATGCCTATTGGAAGCCTCTGTTGCATTTTGGACATAGGGTATTGGGTCTTGTTCTCCCACCCTATTTTCTCACTCTGTCTCTATGCCAACATTGAGCTTTCAAATGCCCTACTTTACCACATTGAAAGCATTAATGAGTCTCTCTAGAAGTCCCTTGCCAAAAGGTATCCTGTCTTCTCATGTTTGGATCTTGGGAAGTCTGCATCATAGCCTGGCTATAAAAGGTATTTGTGCCCAATGTGGCACAGCGTCTTATGATCTCCTCTGAAGGAGCATCCTTATGTAGTCCCAGTATAATTCTTCTACAAACCTCATTAGCATTTTCTTTAGCAAGTTGCCTTATCATTATGTCTGTTACTGCATTTTCACCATTAGTTTGTATGACAACTGTTTGCAAATGTCCCAGAAAATCAGCAAAAGGTTCATTTGGCCCTTGTGCAATTTTTGTGAAGGTCTCACCCTTGTCATTTTTACCTGGGAGAAAAGCCCATGCTTTGATAGTAGCAACAGCAATTTGCTAATATGCTGCTATGGAGTAATTACTCTTGGGCTTGTATCCTACAGAACTCACTATATTCAGCAAGCCACAACAAGTTTTGTCCAGGTTCTAAGCATGTCCTTGCTATAGATTTTCAGTCCCTAGGGATCAAGACTTCATAAGCCAAATTCTATAATAACATCTTAACATAAGCTGATGTAGCACCATAAAGAGAGCAAACCCTTTTCAGGTTTTTGAGGATTTCTATATCAAAAGGAGTGTATCTTCTACTCTCTTGACCAGAAGAGTTAAATTGTTGAATCACCAGATACATATCTATTTTCAAATCACCTAAATCCTGGCATTCTTCTGTAGCTTTAAGTAGTGCCTTTTTCAATCTAGTCATAGGAGGGGGTGATTGCTGGGGGGGAAGGTGCTGGTGATATCACCACCCCTCCCACTACTCCTCTTCCCTCCATTCCAGAAGGTGGAGTTGATGGGGGCCTGACAATATTCTGCTGCCTAGGTAGGGTTGAAGCTGCCTCATGAGAGCCAGAATC
Organism: Sminthopsis crassicaudata; assembly: GCF_048593235.1. NCBI lineage: Eukaryota > Metazoa > Chordata > Mammalia > Dasyuromorphia > Dasyuridae > Sminthopsis > Sminthopsis crassicaudata. The sequence continues at coordinate 214,079,336 of NC_133618.1, read as the reverse complement.
ACCATGTCCTTGAAACTCATTTAAGTCCTTATGCCCTCTGGCCATATGGTCATTAAACTGTTCTTTGTCTTCCTCTTTTTCCTCACACTTCCTCATCTGGCTGTTCTGAAAAAAATTTTTTTTTCTATAACTTGCAGGATTCTTTAAGGCCAATTTTATTATGTTGTATATATAGAATGTTTCCTTGGAAATTGAACCAGGACCTTTATCATTGTAGTATTCACAAAGTTGATTTTCTACTAGTTTCCAATTATCTGGCCCTACATCTTCCTTTAAGAATCAAGAGGATATGAATCCTAATGTACCAGAGTCTAGTGATCTGCAACCAAGTTATAATCAAGCCTTTCCCTTTATCAACTTAAGTATGCTTTCTATAGCACCCGCTCAGAGCGGGGGTAGGGGTGGGGCTGGGGATGAGAGAGAATCTTTTCCTAATATCTGCCCCATTTCAGCTAGAAATGGTTACTAGTTTAGCCCTTAACAAAGTAAGTTCCCTGTTTGTCTATTAAAATACTCGCCCTGTTTCCCAGTCCCTGAGGGCTTCTTCAGTGAAAATAGGGTCCTTGGTCCACATGTTGGGCACCAAATGGGGTGACCATGTTAGTACCCTGGGTACCTTAGAATCAGCCAGAGTCAGGATGAGCAAAAGTCCTTGGTCTTTATTCTTGTTCTTTAGCAGTAGAAGTGAAGGGAATGGATGAGTAGGATCTCTATGACCTCACTTCTTCATCTCCTGCCCAGAAGTAACTCTAGCTAGTCTCTCTGAACCCTCTAGTCCCTCCCCTAATTCTTTGTATACACCAAATTATTGGGCCAGCACATGATAGTGGGAAGGGCCAAGCATATTCTAATAGAGTATTGTCCAATCGATAATTAGCCTCAAGTGCTAGATTGTCCCACCTCAGTGCATTGACTCAAGAGTTTCAGTCCTTTACAGGGTATTTGGAGTGAACAAAATTTTTGACAGTTGCATTTCAACATATAAAAAATCCATTTTATCTAGTGATGAAAGATAAAATAATATTAGTTTCCTATTAAATGAAATTGAGTTAGAATTGTGACAATACATGAAGTTCATTCCATGACTCAGACAAATCCACTTTGACTATTTTGCTCAGAGGATTTAGAACTGAAAGACATCTTAGAGACTATGTAGTCCAATACCTAGATTTGACAGATCAGCAAATTATGACTCAGAGAAATAAAGTGACTTATTTAAAGTAGTAATAATAGTAAATGGAATAGTAATATTCAAACTCAGATCAAATAATGTCAAATCTACTTCTATGTCCACAACATAATGTTGTTATGTATTCTCATGTTCTATTTATCTTCCATCTCAATAACTCCATCCCATCCCATGACATCTCATCCCTTCAACAGGACTTTTAGTCTCCCTGTGCTGATACAATATCTAAATTAGTACCCATGATGTTATAGTAGAGCAATATATAAGAAGACTTTGATTTGAATCCTGATTCTTCATATAGTAGTTCTTCAGTGCTAGTGATAGTTTCATTGGAATTCATTTTCATAGTTGTAAAATGGGCAAGTTATAAGTGTCATGTCAAAGGATTCTGAGGAAAGAACTTCAATCTCTTAGCTGTTTTACAAATTTGACCTGCTGTTGTTAGTTCAGTGATTAATATGATGATGTTTAAAAGATAAATTATTAGTTATTTTAAACAAGTGAATTATGAAAGGAATCATAAAAACTCTTACAATTTATCCTACATATACTCTACAAACTAAAAGCTAAATACCATAGGAAAAAACGACAGTAAACAACAATCAGTATTGCTTAAGAAAAGCTGCAAATGGTAAAAATTACTTCTCTAGAAAGACAATGTATAACAAATACTCTTGATATAAGATTCTGCTAAGCTATTATATTCCAGAAATATTTGTAGATAAAATATAAGGAGATGCCAAATGGGCTCAAAGGAGAATAAATCAGCTGGCTTAAAATGATTTTTTTAATTGACACTAGTCCAATCATATTATTTAGAACCTGTCATTAATAAACATTTATTAAGCAACATCTTACAAGCTCATGAAGCAGTGATATTGGCTCTGAGAAGGTGGTGAGAAGATCAACTGAACCTGGCCAAAATGCACCAACAAAAATCCATGAAGATTCTACCATAATTTAAAAAAAAACATCCATTTTAGTTCTTTCAAGATCTATCTATCTATCTATCTATCTATCTATCTATCTATCTAGATATCAAAGTCAAGATTCCAAAGAAAAGGAAAGATCCCTGAGAATGCCTTTACTTTAGCAACAACAGCAATACAATACTAAAGCAATAGAGAAGTCATCAAAATTGCTCTCATATCTCCACTTTATTTTATATATTAAGTGTAGATGAGAATATTTCTATTCATTGAGGGAAATATTAATGAACAGAGAAAAGACATGCTTTCCTAGAATATTTTTTACCTGAAACAATAACTTCATTGACATACAACTTTTTGAAAAGTAGCTAGGTGCCATATTAAATAGAATGCTTTCCCTGAATCAAGATAGACCTGAATTCAAATCCAGTCTTAAACATTTTCTAACTATATGACCCTAATCAAATCATTTGATTTTCTTACATCAGTTTTCTCAACTGTAAAGTGGGGATCACAGTAGAATCTACTTCCCAAAGCTGTGAGAAACAAAGGATATGACCTTAGTAAAGTGTCAAAACAGTACCTAGCACATAGTAGCTGCCTAATAAATGCTTTTTAAAAATAGCAACTACAAGATTTCTTTTTCATTATTTTTTTTAAATTCAAAAGATGAGCTGCTGTGGTTGAAAAAGTAAAAAAAAATATCATCTGGAATGTAACCTTCTTTGTTCTTTCTGAGACTGATCCTCAAGAAACAAACATACAACTTATCACTACACACATAATCAAATAGTTGAGCTTGTCCTTTTGCTGGCATAGCCTTTGAGAACCTAGCTTTATATTCATTCTGTGATATAGCACTGGCAGATTAATATCATCTGTTTCAATTGAACATAATTATTAATTTAATTTAATTTAAATATCAATGCAGTCATGCATAGTAGATTGAGAAACTGTCCCGATGTCATGTATACCTTGATTTTATGTGGATTCAAGTTCTACACCTGGCATGGATATTTGTTATGAGAGGATGTAGAGAAGGTCCCTGGCTACTCAGTGCTCCTACACCACATGATAAGGCTGTGAGATGCAGAGCTGGTACAGATTTGAATTGATAGAAAGAGTTCCCTCTTGGAAAATGATGACATAGCAATAAATGAAATAATATCAATGAAATAGTGGGTTTGGTCCAAACTTTTAAAATGCCTGACAATGTGTTTAAATATTTGTTGATCAATTGATGTTTATTTTTTCCAATTAATTTTTAATATATTTGCCTTGAATAGTCTGAAAAAGACTGAAATTTTAATTGTCAAATTTTTGGAGTTTTCAGTTTGAGCAATGTTTAAGCAAACTTGATTTTTTGTTACAAAATATTCTTCCAACTCTATATATGAGATTTTTAAAGAAAAAAAACTTTTATAATGGTTACAATTTCTTTAGAAGAAAATTAATTGATATTAAATGTTGAAACAATTTGTTTTAATTTGTATTTTTTAATGAAACTTTAGCAACAGTCAGCAACAATTACCCAGCATCCTTAGGTCAGGAGCACTGCACTTGATATTACAATGGTACTGAAATTTAGGCTGTAATGATATGGTTCATTTCTTTGCCCCTGAAGCAGCAATTCTAACCCCAAACTATAAACTTGTACACTTCACACACCCTTATTGAGTTCACATATTTTCTTTATCTGAATAAGACAGAAGTATACTTCTTTCAGTACAGTGAAACTCATATTGATCACATTCTAAAGAACTGGCTGAATTGAATGATAGCTTAGGAAAGCCATTCCAATTTCTTATACAGGTTTCCTTTGGTTGGCACAGGAGTCATACAATCTTTAATATCTACTTGGCATTGTGAAAGCTATGATCACAGAAAATATTTAGCAAGCATAATGTCCACTTCTCTGAGGCAAATGCACAAAATAAGCAGATGTCTCAGTTCTGGAAGGAAATAATTTATTTTTTTATGGAAGACATTTGCTTCCTCCTGAATACTTTTCCTATGTGGTATAAACACACTATGAAATTCAAGAATGAATGAAAAGAGTCCTGGCATTTGTACTTTTTGATATGGCTTTAATTTACAATGACTATTTATAAAAAGGGATCGTACAACCCCTAATCATTACTTCCCTGGAAGAAGATTTTTTTTTAAACAAATATTTTGCTGTGAAGAATTCTGAAAATTCCTCTCAATATCTGTACAGTTATTTATTTAGTCTTAATCTTTCACTAACTCTGGAAAGTCCTGCATTACAAATTTCCTGCTGGATTTGTTCCTATTGGAGAGTCTGTAGGCATCAGAAATGAAACTTGCTCAAAATTGAACTAATTACCTCTTCTCTAATCTTTTCTGGTTAATAGTAAGACTCAAAGTGGGACTCATTAAACAACTAATTGTTTAATGTCAGAATAGCAAGAAGTATCCAGTGGAATCAGTCAGTCAGTCATCCAGCTTTTATAAAGTACTTTATATGTGCTAGATACTGTATTAACCATTGGAGATGCCAGACAGCCAGGCCCTGCCCTCAGTGATCTCATTTTTGAATAGGAGAAGAAGAGGGGAGAAAATATGCAAACTACTAGGAAATCTATACCTAAATACAGAATGTTGGAGGGGGTGTAGGAAAACAGGGACACTAATACACTGTTGGTGGAATTATGAATACATCCAGCTATTCTGGAGAGCAATTTGGAACTATGCTCAAAAAATTATCAAACTGTGCATACCCTTTGACCCAGCAGTATTACTACTGGGCTTATATCCCAAAGAGATCTTAAAGAAGGGAAAGGGACTTGTATGTGCAATAATGTTTGTGGCAGCCCTCTTTGTAGTGGCCAGAAACTGGAAACTACGTGGATGCCCATCAATTGGAGAATGGCTGAATAAATTGTGGTATAGGAATATTATGGAATATTATGGTTCTGTAAGAAATGACCAACAGGATGATTTCAGAAAGGCCTAGAGAGACTTACATGAACTGATGCTGAGTGAAAAGAGTAGGGCCAGGAGATTGTTGCATACTTCAACAAAATACTATGTGATGATCAATTCTGATGGATGTGGTGATTTTCAACAATGAGATGAAGCAAATCAGTTCCAATAGAGCAATATACATTGAAAGGTCATGAATACTACACTATTTATGCTGGAATTTGCTGTATCCAACTTTTTTATGAATGATTTTGTTAAAAGTCATTTATTAAAGGTGTAATCATTAGATTTGCAGACAGCACCAAATTGAAAGGGGATAGCTATTCTACCATATGACAGTCCGGATACAAAAAATAATATCTTATAAATTTTGTATATTAGACTAAATCTGTCAAGATGGATTCCAATAAGGCTAAATTTGTAGTTTTATACTTGGTTCCACAATGATTTTCACAAATACCATTTTGGGTAAACAAGTTAGGCAGATAATGTTTGGGAAAAGATATGGGAGTTTTGGGGATGAAAAGCTCAATAAAAATCTGCAGTGCCAAGTCAAACCACCAACATAAAATAAAATGTCTTCTTTACTATGCTAACTATGGACAACACAAAGAAGAAAAATAACATTTCTCAAGGAATTGACATTCTGAGGAGGAGAGAACAGGCACAAATCTATCATACACACATATACAAACCCACATACACACAGTAAATAAGTGTGATGTGGCCATTGAATAAACTAGTTCTTCTATTCTGCCTTCATCAAAACTCATCTGGAGAGTTGTGTTTATTTTTAATTTTGTTCCTTTTCAGTCTAGTTGGGACAAATTCTCCGTGATCCTATTTAGGGTTTTTTTGGCAAAGATATTTGGATGATTTATTGTTTCCTTCTCCAGAGCATTTTACAGATGAGGAAATGAAGCAAACATGGTTAAGTGACTTGCCTGGATTCACACATAACTCAGGAAAACAAGTTCTGATTCTAAACCTAGAACTCTATCCACTGTATGATCTATATTCCCTACTTTTACTTGTTCTGTTTAAGAAAATTGATAACTAAGTATTTAGAAGAAGGTGATTAGGATATTGAAGGGCTTTGAGTCCATATCATTTCAGAACAAGTTGAGGAAAATGGGGGTATTTAACCTGGGAAAGAGAAGACTCAGGTGGTGATACTGCTACATTGGAAAGTGTGTCATGTGAAGGAGGGATTAGGCTTATGATATTTATTTTATTTGCAGAACCAAAACAATTGGTGGGAGGTAGGGAATGGTTGCAAAGGGACAAAGTTGGGCTTGATGTCAGGACAAATTGATTTTTGACAATGAGATCTGTCCAAAAGTGAAATGGATTACCTTGACAGATGGGGATTTTTTTCTCCAAAGGATTTTAAATGTATGGCATGTACAGATAAAATAGGAAGTGAGGAATAGTTTTCTACTTCATGGAAAGTATAGAGAAGATTTTGAGCCTGTAAAAGAGATCATTTGAAAGCTCTGGTCTCAGCCTAAGAAGCAGAATTATAAACACATCAATTTCAGAAAAGAAGTGATGATGAAAAATAAATTGGATTGACAATAAGATGAGCAAGGCAGGGTCATGAAAGGCATCAAGGATAGAATTGACAATTTATAAGGGATTTCTAGTTGCCAAATATGTTACTTCCAATTGATAGAAAAATGCAGGCCAAATGCAATGAAGGCAATAAGAGCTCTGGAAAGCAATTATCTGAAGTAATGAAGTCCGGTTTCCCCTGATAGTCTTGCATTTCTTAGGATAATTATTACTCCATAAGCCCTAAATTCTTATCTAGAGTGGACTCTTTTTCTTTTTCATAAGCCTAATAATGTTTCTAGTCAATCAAGGAGGGAGCTAAATTACTTTATTTGGATGAATTATGGATGCTGGTATAGATTAACTATGATAAGAATTCTGGTTGCAGAGTTTTAAGTGTTTTTTTTTGTTTGTTTGTTTGTTTGTTTTGCTTGTTTGTAGTTGCTTTGCATGAAAGATTGAAAGATCCTCTCTACATTTAATAAGTGTTTATTAGACACTCTCTATGTGTAAAAATTATGCCAAATACTTGGAGAGAAACAAAGAAATATAAGAGAGAATTTCTTGCTTCAAAATTCTTGAAGTTAGTTACTGGACCAATTTTATTACACACTGACATGTGATCTTTGACCTGCTCCATTTCTAACTTGGGCCACTTTGACCTTCCCTAAACAGTTTGGTGAACTCCTGCTCCTACAGGTTCAATATATTGGCCTTAAATTAGTTTTTATTGTTCAGTTGTTCAGTCATGTCTAATATTACAAGGTTTCACCAATAATTTTATCCATGGGGTTTTCTTGGCAAAGATTTTGGAATAGTTTGCCATTTCCTTCTCAAGCATGTCCTCATTTTTAATAGATAAGGAACTGAGGAAAATGAAGGTTAAATAACTTGCCCAAAGTCACACAGGTGGCAGTCTGAGGTAGGATCTGTGGTCAGATTTTCCTGACTCCAGGCTTGGTGATCTATTCACTGTAGACTCTCAAACATTTCTTATAGCCTATAGCAATTTAGAACTACCAAGCTCAAGAGATATATCAGTATTAGCTTTGCTGGAACCTGGGATTTCAGGTGTGTGCTCTGCTATATCCAGCTGGTACGATCTTAATTAATGCACTATTCACTGTTCAATTCTGTGAATTTGTTATTGAATAAATTTCATATTTTTTGCTTTTCACTGGTGCTGAACTTCTAATGGAATATTTATGATGTTATGTGTGATGGTGGACTAGTTCCAAAGTCCTAATATAGTAGTATGCGAACCATTTTCTGTTCTGAAGTATTCTGTGGCAAGAATTGACATAATATGCAGACAGTAACATCTAAGGTTTCATTCTTCTTGCTTGACAGTTGTACTTCCTGCTTTCTGTGTAGACAATCACAGAACAGCTGTTGCCTGTGATTTGTACTCCTAGGTTTTTATGAACCAGACCAGAACGATGAGGAATATATCACTTATGGCTTTTGCTGCATCTGGAACTCTATACAGCACCAAGGTTGCAGATATAAATGCTTTGGAACCAACATAGATATTGTACTAGAAACTAGAAACTGTATAAAAAAGAATACCCTGATTCTGAAAAGTGTAGTTATTCTTCTTCTTGTAAGTATGGTGAAGCAGAATAGAAAACACACATTTATTACTTTTTTCCCCTGATTTTTTCCAGTAATAAAATGTGATCCTCCAGCAGGGCCACCAACATCTATATTTACACAGACATAGACACACACACACATTCACTCACATTAATTCTTTCTGTGAGATTTTGATGTGGATAATTCAGAAATTCCTCTTGCTACTCTGAAGATCTGGCAGATCAAATAAGAGAAGTTCTAGGAGATGGCTGGAAGGGGGGATACTTTTAGAGAGTAGTGTATGGCAGAATTCTTTTCAGTTTTGTTTATGTTCAATAAACTATAAGATTACAATATGTTAAATTCTAAAAATTGAATGTGGAAATAATTCTGTATGAAAGGAGAAATGAGATAAAGGTATAGGATGCATATGCAAAAGAGATTTTAAAAATTATACCTTTTTATTTACAAAACATATGCAAGGATAATTATTCAAGATTGACCCTTGCAAAACCTTCTGTTTCTTTTTTTTTTTAATTTTATAATTATAATATTTTTTGACAGTGAAAATGCATAGGTAATTTTTTAAAAACATTATGGCTTGTACTACTTTCTGTTCCCAATTTTTCTCTTCCTTCCCTCCACCACCTCCCCTAGATGGCAGGCATTCCAATACATATTAAATATCTTATAGTATATCCTAGATACAAATATACATGCAGAACTGAATTTTGCTGCTGCTGCTGCTGTTGTTGTTGTTGTTGTTGTTGTTGTTGTTGTTGTTGTTGTTGCAAAGGAAGAATTGGATTTGGAAGGTAAAAATAATGTGGGGAGAAAAACAAAAAAATGCTAACAGTCTACATTCATTTCCCAGTGTTCTTTCTCTGGATGTAGATGATTCTGTCCAGCATTGATCAATTGGAATTGGATTAGCTCTTCTCTATGTTGAAGAAATCCACTTCCATCAGAATACATTCTCACATAGTATTGTTGTTGAAGTGTATAATGATCTCCTAGTTCTGCTCATTTTACTCAGCATCAATTGATGTAAGTCTCTAAGGCTCTCTGTATTCATCCTGTTGGTCATTTCTTACAGAACAATGATATTCCTTAACATTCGTATACCATAATTTACCCAACCATTCTCCAATTGATGGACATCCATTCATTTTCCAGTTTCTAGCCACTACAAAAAGGACTGCCACAAACATTTGGTACCTACAGGTCCCTTTCCCTTCTTTAGTATTTCCTTGGGATATAAGCCCAGTAGTAGCACTGCTGGGTCAAAGGATATGCACATTTTGATAACTTTTTGGGCATAATTCTAGATTGCTCTCCAGAATGGTTGGATTCTTTCACAACTCCACCAACAATGCATCAGTGTCCCAGTTTTCCCACAGCCCTTCCAATATTCATCATTATTTGTTCCTGTCATTTTAGCCACTCTGACAGGGGTGTAGTGGTACCTCAGAGTTGTCATAATTTGCATTTCTCTGATTAATAGAGATTTGGAATACTCTTTCATGTGAGTGGAAATAGTTTCAATTTCATAATCTGAAAATTGTCTGTTCATATCCTTTGACTATTTATCAATTGGAGAATGGCTTGATTTCTTATAAATTAGAGTCAATTCTCTGTATATTTTGGAGATGAGGCCTTTATCAGAACCTTTAACTGTAAAAATGTTTTCCCAATTTGTTACTTACCTTCTAATCTTGTTTGCATTAGTTTTGTTTGTACAAAAGGTTTTTAATTTGATGTAATCAAAATTTTCTATCTATTTTGTGATCAATAATAATCTCTAGTTCTACTTTGGGCACAAATTCCTTCCTCCTCCACAAGTCTTGGAGGCAAACTATCCTATGTTCCTCTAATTTATTTATGATCTCCTTCTTTATGGCTAAATCATGGACCCATTTTGATCTTATCTTAGTATGTGGTGTTAAATGTGGGTCCATGCCTAGTTTCTGCCATACTAATTTCCAGTTTTCCCAGCAGTTTTTGTCAAATAATGAATTCTTATCCAAAAAGTTGGGATCTTTGGGTTTGTCAAACACTAGATTGCTATTTTTATTCACTATCTTGTCCTGTGAACCTAACCTATTCCACTGATCAACTAGTCTATTTCTTAGCCAATACCAAATGGTTTTGGTGACTGCTGTTGATAATACAGTTCTAGATCAGGTACAGCTAGGCAACCTTCTTTTGATTTTTTTTTCATTAATTCCCTTGAAATTCTTGATCTTTTATTCTTTCATATGAATTTTGTTGTTATTTTTTCGAGGTCATTAAAATAGATTCTTGGGAGTCTGATTTGCATAGCACTAAATAAATAGATTAGTTTAGGGAGTATTGTCATCTTGATTATATTCGCTCGGCCTATCCAAGAGCACCTAATGTATTTCCAATTATTTAAATCTGACTTTATTTTTGTGGCAAATGTTTTGTAATTTTGATCATATAATTCCTGATTTTCCTTTGGTAGATATATTCCCAAATATTTTATACAATCGACTGTTATATTGAATGGAATTTCTCTTTGTATCTCTTGTTGTTGGATTGTGTTAGTAATGTATAAAACTGCTGAGGATTTATGTGGATTTATTTTGTATCCTGCAACTTTGCTAAAGTTCTGAATTATTTCTAATAGCTTTTTAGCAGAGTCTTTGGGGTTCTCTAAGTATATACCATCATGTCACCTGCAAGGAGCGATAGTTTGATTTCTTCATTACTTTCTCTAATTCCTTTCTCAGCTCTTATTGCCGAGACTAGCATTTCTAGGATAATATTGAATAGTAATGGTGATGGTGGGCAACCTTGTTTGACTCCTGATCTTACAAGGGAAAGGTTCCAGTTTATCACCATTACATATGATGTTTACTGATGGTTTTAAATATATGTTCCTTATTATTTTATGGAATAGTCCATTTATTCCTATACTCTCAAGTGTTTTTAGTAGGAATGGATGTTGGATTTTATCAAATGCTTTTTCTGCATCTATTGAGATGATCATATGTTTTTTGTTAATTTGGTTATTGATATGGTCGATTATGCTAATAATTTTACTAATATTGAATCAGCCCTGCATTCCTGGTATAAATCCCACTTGGTCATAGTGTATTATCCTGGGCATGATTTTCTGTAGTCTTTTTGCTAATATCTTATTTAAGATTTAACATCAATATTCATTAGGGAGACTGGTCTATTCTTTCTCTGTTTTCAGCGTACCTGGTTTAGGTATCAGTACCATGTCCGTGTCATAAAAGGAATTTGGTAGGACACCTGCAATCCCTATTTTTTCAAATAGTTTATATAGCATTGGAGTTAGTTGTTCTTTAAATGTTTGGTAGAATTCACATGTAAATCCATCTGGTCCTTTTTTTCTTAGGTAGCTGCTTAATAGCTTGTTCTATTTCTTTTTCTGAGATGTAACTATTTAGACTACTTACTTCTTCCTCTGTTAATCTGGGCAAGCTATATTTTTGAAGATATTCCTCCATTTCATTATATAATTCAAGTTGTATAATTTATTGGCATAAAGTTGGGCAAAGTAGGTCCTATTGTTCTAATTTCTTCTTCATTAGTGGCGAGTTCTCCCTTTTCATTTTTAAGACTAACAATTTGCTTTTCCTCTTTTAATTTTTTTAATCAGATTTTCTAAGTTGTCTATTTTGTTGTTTTTTTCATAGATGCAATTCTTAATTTTATCAATTAATTCAATAGTTTTTATCTCAATTTTATTAATCTCTCCTTTTACTTTTATAATTTCAAGTTTCATGTTTGTCTGGGTTTTTTTAATTTGTTCCTTTTCTAAAATTTTTTAGTTGTAAGCCCAATTTGTTGACCTTCTCTTTCTCTATTTTATGCAAGCAGGCGTCTAGAGATATAAAACTTCCCCTTATTACTGCTTTGGCTGTATCCCACACATTTTGGTATGATGTCTCATTATTGTCATTTTCTTGGGTGAAGTTATTAATTATGTCTATGATTTGCTGTTTTACCCAATCATTCTTTAGTATAAGATAACTTAGTCTATTTTTAGTGTATTTTCCCCTGGCTTTTTATTGAATGTAATTTTCATTGCATTGTGGTCTGAAAAAGGATGCATTTACTATTTCTACCTTACTGTATCTGATTTTGAGGTTTTGCTGTCCTAGTATATGACCAATTTTTGTATAGGTTCCATGAACTGTTGAGAAGAAAGTGTACTCCTTTCTCTCTCCATTTAGCTTTTGCCAAAGATGTATCATATCAAACTTTTCTAGTATTCTATTTACCTCTTTGACTTCTTTCTTATTTATTTTGTGGTTGGATTTATCTAATTCTGAGAGTGCAAGAGATCTCCCACTATTACAGTTTTGCTATCTGTTTCTTCTTGCAGCTCTCTTAATTTCTCTTTTAAGAATTTAGATGCTTCACCAGTTGGTGCATATATGTTTAATATTGATACTGCTTCATTATCTATGCTACCCTTTAGCAAGATATAATGCCGTTTCTAATCTCTTTTAATTAGATCAGTTTTTGTTTTTGCTTGATCTGAGATGAGGATGGCTACCCCTGATTTTTTGGCTTCATCTGAGCCATAGTAGACTCTGCTCTACCCTTTTACTTTTATTCTGAATGTATCACCCTGTTTCAGGTGTGCTTCTTGTAAACAACATATAGTAGGATTCTGGCTTTTAATCCAGTCTCCTAACTGCTTCCACTTTATGAGGGAGTTTACCCCATTCACATTTATGGTTAGAATGGTTAATTCTATATTGCTTGCCATCCTGTTAACCCCTGCTTATGCTTTTCTCCTTTACTTCCCTCTTACCCCCCTCCCCATTATTAAACTTGTGAGCACCACTTGCTTTTCATGGCCCTCCCTTTTTAGTATCCCTCCCCCACCTTGAAGTTTCTCCCCCTGTTTTACCCCTTTTCCTCACAATTTCTTTATTCCCTTCCCCTTAGCTTACTCCTTCCCTCCCACTTTTCAATGAAGTGGAAGAAGTTTCACCATAAATCAAATATGTCTATTGATACACACTATGTTCATCCCCCTCCTTTCTTTCTCTCAGATATAATAGGTTACCATTGCCTCTTCATGAGATGTAATACCACCAGTTTACGCTTTTTTATGATATAATTTCCTTTCCACCACTAGTTTCTAGGACAAATTATACATGTGTTCTTTACATATCTTTATGGCAGAAATAGAGTTCTCAAGATTTCTTTTTACCTTTTTAGAAAACTCTTGATTTCTGTATTTGAAGATCAAACTTTTTGTGTAGATCTTGTTTTGTCATCAAGAATAGATGAAATTCACTTATTTCGTTAAATGTCCATCTTCCCTGGAAAACAATACTCATTTTTTCTGGGTAAGTTATTCTTGGCTGCATACCATGTTCTATAGCCTTTTGGAATATCATATTCCAGGCCCTTCGTTGCTTTAATTTGGATGCTGCTAGATCCTGGGTTATCCTTATTGTGGCTCCTCCATATCTGAATTGCTTTTTTCTAGCAGTTTCCAATATTTTTTTTCCTTTGTCTGATGGTTCTTGACTTTAGCCACTACATTTCTTGGTGTTTTGATTTTAGGGTCTTTTTCAGTAGGTGATTGATGAATTTTTTCAATGTCTATTTTACCCTCTGTTTCTGAAACATATGGGCAGTTGTCTTTGATAATTTCCTGGAAAATAGTGTCCAGGCTCTTTTTTTCTTCACATTTATCAGGGTGTCCAATTATTTGCTAATTGTCTCTCCTGGATCTGTTTTCCAGGTCTGTTATCTTTCCAGTAAGGTACTTGGCATTCTTTTCAATTGTTTCATTTTTCTGGTTTTGCTTGACTACTTCTTGGTTTCTCCTTGAGTCATTCATTTCTACTTGTTCAATTCTAATTGTCAATGATGTATTTTCTTCACTCACTTTTTCAATATGTTTTTCTAATTGTCCAATTGAGTTTTTATCTTCTATGAATTTTTTTTCCCATTTCATCAATTTTATTTTTTATAGAACTGTTTTCTTTTTCCAACTCACTGATTTTATTTCTCAATGATTTGATCACTTTATCCACTCTGGATGACTTCTCCAGACTCTCTTGCCAAGCTTCCTTTTTTTTTTTTTTCAAATTTCCTTCCAACTCTCTTGTGAGAGCCTTTTTGATTTCCTCTATGAGAGTTTTGTGTATTGAGGAGCAGATCATATCCCCCTTAGGGGATTCCTCTGGAGACAGTCTGCTTTTAGTCTCCTCAGGGTTTGAAGTCTGCTCTCTATCCATACAGAATGTTTCAGTGGTTAGAGCCCTTTTACATTTTTTGTTCATTTTGTCAGAGCAAGAATTGAAGAAAACAAATTGACAAGAATTGACAAGAGAAACAATTGGTCTGTTTCTTTGGGCGGGGGTTGGGGGGGGAATATGGCTGGATGGTGTTACCAGGCTTCCACTACAGACTATGGGAGACAGCAGCGAAGCCCTAACAAGACAGTGATGCCTGTGCTGCATCTGCTCTCTGAGGCTCTAAGAATCTAAGAATGTGCTGAGTCACTCTGGGTTGGGGTGGGGGTGGCTGGGTCCGGAGAGACGCTAGCTTTACGGGGTTTTATTTTTTACCTCTGGTGTTTACACCTTCTCTTCTGATCCTGGTTTGCTGCCAAGATGGAATATCAACACTGGTTTAAAGGTCATTTTGAATTAAAGGAAGATATCGCACCGCTCCCCCCCCCCCTTAGGGGGGAGCACAGTGCCATCCTGTTAACCCCTGCTTATGCTTTTCTCACCCAGTGTGAGCTGCCTGCCTTGCTCTCACTGCTTGCCCTCAGTCTGTGCCCAGTCTGTTCATCCCCTCCCCCTAGAAGACACAGACCTTTTTTGGCAAATTTCAAGGATGGCTTATGTTGGTGATTATTTGTGGGTTTCTTTTCTGGTTGAGCATTAATTACGAGGCTTGTCATGAAATAAATTCTGAGAGAAAACACGCAGCTCAAGCAGCTGTCTGCCTCCTTGTTGCCATCTTGCCAGGAAGTCTTAATGCAACTAATCTACTTCTTAGCCAGTACAAAATGGTTTTGATGAATGGTGTTTTATAATATAGTTTTAGATTTGGAACAGCTAAAACACCTTCATTTGATTTTTCTTTTCATTAGTTCCCTTGAAATTCTTGACCTGTTGTTCTTCTAGGTCAGTTAAATAGTTTCTTGGGAATTTGATTGGTATAACACTAAATAAATAGATTAGTTTAGGTAGTATTGCCATCTATATTATAATCAAATATATATTATATTTGACCTATACAAGAGCATTTGATATTTTTTCAATTGCTTAGATCTAACTTTATTTGTGTGGAAAGTATTTTGTATTTTTGCTCATATAGTTCCTGACTTTCTCTTGGCAGATAGACTCCCAAATATTTAGTATTTTAAACACTTATTTTAAATGGAATTATTTTCTGTATGTGTTGCTGTTGGATTTTGTTAGTAATGTTTAAAAATTCTGATGATTTATGTGGATTTATTTTGTATGCTGAAATTTTGCTAAAGTTTTGGATTATTTCTAATAGCTTTTTAATATATTCTCTAGGGTACCCTGTGTATATCATATCATTTGCAAAGAGTAATAATTTGATTTCTTCATTACCTATATTACCTATATTTTTGTAGGTATTCATTCATTTCACTTAGGTTATCAAATTTATTGGCATAAATTTGGACAAAGTAACTCCTAATTATTGCTCTAATTTCCTCTCCATTAGTGGTAAGTTTTCCCTTTTGATTTTTAAGACTAACAATTTGATTTTCCTCTTTCCTTTTTCTAATCACATTTCCCAAAGGTTTTTCTATTTTTTTTCTTCATAAAACCAAGTCTTAGTTTTATTTATTAATTCAATGTTTTTTTTTACTTTCAATTTTATTAATCTCTCCTTTTATTTTTAGAATTTCAAGTTTACTAATTGATTGGGGGTTTATAATTTGCTCTTTTTCTAGCTTTTTTAGTTGCAAGCCCAATTTAGTGATATTTTCTTTTTTTTCATATTATGCAAATAAGTATCTAGAGATATAAGACTTTCCATTATTACCACGTTGGCTGCATCCCACAAATTTTGGTATGTTTTCTCATAGTTGTCATTCTCTTGGATGATATTATGAATTGTGTCTATGATTTCCTGTTTCACCTGTTCATTCTTTAAGATGAGATTATTTTAGTTTCCAATTACCTTTTGGTCTATTTCCCCCCAGCATTTTATTGAATGTAGTTTTTATTTAATTGTGATCTGAAAAAAATGCATTTACTATTTCTGCCTTTCTGCATTTGCTTTTGAGGTCTTTATGTCCTAATATATAGTCAATCTATCTTTAGATTCTATGAAATACCTGAGAATAAAGTGTACTCCTTTCTGTCTCAACTCAGTTTTCTCCAAAGATCTATCATATCTAACTTTTCTAGTATTCTGTTTGCCTCTATGACTTCTTTCTTTCTTTATTTTGTGGTTAGATGTATCTAGTTTTGAGAGAGCAAGATTGTGATCTCTCACTAGTATTGTTTTACTATCTATTTCTTCTTGCAGCTCTCAACTCCTTTAGGAATATTCATGCTATATCAATGGATGCATATATTTTTAATATTGATATTAGCAACATATAGTTTCTTTTCTTATGTCTTTTAATTAGATCAATTTTTGCTTTTGCTTGATCAGAGATTAGGATTCCTAACCTTGCTTTTTTTTTTTTTTTTTTAATTTCACCTGAATCATAATAGATTCTACTCCAGCCTTTTACCTTTATTCTTTTTGTATCACCCTGCTTTAAATGTGTTTCCTGTAAACAACATATTATAGGATTCTGGATTTTAATCCAGTCTGCTACAGCCTCAGCTTTATGGGAGAGTTCACTACATTCATATTTACAGTTAGAACTACTAATTCTGTATTTCCTGCTATCTTATTATCCCCAGATTATACTTTTCTTTTTCCTTTTCCCTTTACCCCACTTTCCATTACTTAACTTATGGGCACCACTTGCCTCAAGAAGCCAATCTGACAGGTGTGTAATGATATCTCATAGTTCTCTTAATTTGCATTTCTCTGATCAGTAGCGATTTGGAACACTCTATCATATGAGTGGATATAGTTTCAATTTCATCATCTGAGAACTGTCTGTTCATATCCTTTGACCATTTATCAATTGGAGAATGGTTTCATTTCTTATTAATTAGGATCAGTTCTCTATATATTTTGGAAATGAGACATTTATCAAAACCTTTAACTATAAAAATATTTTCCCAATTTGTTACTTCCCTTCTAATTTTGTTTCAATTAGTATTGTTTGTATAGAAACTTTTTAGTTTGATGTAATCAAAATCTTCTATTTTATGATCAATAATGATCTCTAGTTCTCCTCTGGTCATAAATTCCTTCCTCCTGCACAGGTCTGAGAGGTAGACTATTCTCTGTTTCTCTAATCTATTTATTATCTCATTCTTTATGCCTAAGTCATGGACCCATTTTGATCTTATCTTGGTATATGGTGTTAAGTGTGGATCCATACCTAATTTCTGCCATATTAATTTCCAGTTTTCCCAACAGTTTTTTTCCGAATAATGAATTTTTATCCCTAATGTTGGTATCTTTGGGTTTGTCAAAGAATAGATTGCTATAGATGTACCCTTTTTTGTCCTTTGTAACTAATCTGTTCCACTGATCTACTGGTATATTTCTTAGCCAATACCAAATGGTTTTGGTGACTGCTGCTATATAATATAGTTTTAGATCAAGTACACTTAGACCACCTTCCTCTGACTTTTTTTTAATTAGTTCCCTTGCAATTCTCAACCTTTTATTCTTCCATATGAATTTTGTTGTTATTTTTTCTAGGTCATTAAAATAGTTGCTTGGGAGTCTGATTGGTCTAGCACTAAATATATAGATTAGTTTGGGGAGTATTGTCATCTTTATTATATTCGCTTGGCCTATCCAAGAGCACTGAATGTCTTTCCAATTATTTAAATCTGACTTTATTTTTGTGGCAAGTGTTTTGTAATTTTTCTCATATAATTCCTGACTTTTCTTTGGTAGATGGATTCCCAAATACTTTATACTCTCAACATTTGTTTGGAATGGAATTTCTCTTTGTATCTCTTGCTGTTGCATTTTGTTAGTGATATATAAAAATGCCGAGGATTCATGTGGATTTATTTTGTATCCTGCCACTTTGTTAAAATTCTGAATTATTTCTAATAGCTTTTTAGCAGAGCCTTTGGGGTTCTCTTAAGTATACTATCATGTCTTCTGCAAAGAGTGATAGTTTGATTTCCTCCTTTCCTACTCTAATTACTTGAATCTCTTTCTCGGCTCTTATTGCCGAGGCTAGTGTTTCTAGTACTATATTGAATAGTAATGGTGATAGTGGGCAACCTTGTTTCACTCCTGATCTTACTGGGAAAGGTTGCAGTTTATTTCTATTGCATATTATGCTTACTGACGGTCTTAAATATATGGTCCTGATTATTCTAAGGAATAGTCCATTTATTCCTATACTCTCAAGAGTTTTTAGTAGGAATGGATGTTGGATTTTGTCAAATGCTTTTTCTGCCTCTATTGAGATGATCATATGGTTCTTGTTAATTTAATTATTAATATGGTCAATTATACTAATAGTTTTCCTAATATTAAACCAGCCCTGCATTCCTGGTATAAATCCTACTTGATCATAGTATATTATCCTGGGGATGATTTTCTGAAGTCTTTTTGCTAATATCTTATTTAAGATTTTAGCATCAATATTCATTAAGGAGATTGGTCTATAATTTTCTTTCTCAATTTTCGATCAACCTGGTTTAGGTATAAGTACCATGTCTGTGTCATAAAAAGAGTTTGGTAGGAATCCTTCATTTCCTATTTTTTCAAATAGTTTATATAGCATTGGGGCTAATTGTTCTTTAAATGTTTGGTAGAATTCACATATAAATCCATCTGGTCCTGGGGATTTTTTCTTGGGGAGTTGATTAATAGCTTGTTCTATTTCTTTTTCTGAAATGGGACGATTTAAGCAATTTGTCTCCTCCTCTGTTCATCTAGGAAGCCTATATTTTTGGAGAAAGTCATCCATTTCACTTAAGTTATCCAATTTATTGGCATAAATTTGAACAAAGTTACTCATTATTTCTCTAATTTTCTCTTCATTGGTGGAAAGATGCCCCTTTTCATTTGTAAGATTCATCTTTGATTTTTCTCTTTCCTTTTTCTGATCAGATTTACCAAAGGTTTATCTATTTTATTGGCTTTTTCATAAAACCAACTCTGGGTTTTATTTATTAATTCAATAGTTTTTTTACTTTCAATATTATTGATTTCTCCTTTTAATTTTTGTATTTCAAGTTTAATTTTTGGTTGGGGGTTTTTAATTTGGTCTTTTTCTAGCTTTTTAAGTTGCAGGCCCAATTGTTAATGATCTCTTTATCTATTTTCTTCAAATAAGCCACTAAAGATATACAATTTCCCCTTATTACCACTTTAGCGGTATCCCACAGATTTTGGTATGATGTCTCATCATTGTCATTATCTTGGGTGAAATTATAAATTGTTTCTATAATTTGCTCTTTCACCCAGTCATTCTTTAAGATGAAATTATTCAGTTTCCAATTACTTTTTGGTCTGTTTATCCCTAACTTCTTACTGAATGTAGCTTTTATTGCATTGTAATCTGAGAAGAAGGCATTCATTATTTCTGCCTTCCTACATTTAATTTTGAGATCTTTATGTCCTAATATATGGTCAATTTTTGTATAGGATCCATAAACTGCTGAGAAGAAAGTATATTCCTTTCTATTGCCATTCAGTTTTCTCCAAAGGTCTATCATATCTAGTTTTTCTAATGTTCTATTTACTTTTAAAATTTCTTTCTTATTGGTTTTGTGGTTTGATTTGTCTAAATCTGAGAGTGCAAGGTTGAGATCTCCCACTATTATAGTTTTACTGTCTATTTCTTCTTGCAGTTCTCTTAGATTTTCCTTTAGAAAGTTAGATGCTAGACCACTTGGTGCATATATATTTAGTATTGATATGGCTTCATTATTTATGCTATCTTTCAGCAGGATATAGTTTCCTTCCTTATCTTTTTTAAGGAGATCTACTTCTGCTTTTGCTTGATCTGAGATAAGGATAGCTACCCCTGCTTTTTTGGCTTTACCTGAAGCATAATAGATTCTGCTCCAACCTTTTACGTTTACTCTGTATGTATCTCCCTGCTTTAAGTGTGTTTCCTGTAAAAAACATATTGTAGGGTTTGATCCAGTCTGCTATCAGTCTCTGTTTGATGGGAGCGTTCATCCCATTCACATTTACAGTTAAAATTACTAATTCTGTATTTCCTGCCATCATATTATCCCCAAATTATGCTTTTTCCCTTGACCCCCCTGGACCCCTTCCCCGATATTTATTTTATAGATCCCTCTTGTGATGCGCAGCCCTCCTTTTTTTTTAGTAACCTTCCCCTCTCCCTCCAAGTCCCTTCCCTTATTCCCCTTTTCCTTTTCCCTTTTCCTCTCCCCCCTTTTAATGAGGTGAGAGAGAATTCTCTGGAAAACAAAGTCAATTATTTACTCTTTGAGCCTCTTCTGATGAGAGTAAGATTCACACAATGTTTCACCCCCTCTCCAAATTCCCTCAGATATGCTGTAGTTTCTATGCCTCTTCCTGGGATATAGTTTCCCTCTTTTTATCACTCCTTCCCCTTTTTCTGATGCTACCCCCTTCCTTTTACTACACCCCCTTTTATATCAGTAAAATCAAATTATCCATGCGTACTTTCTATATATCCACAATAGAGATACAGTTCTCAAGGGTTCTGTGTATCTTTTTCTGTTTCTCTTCAGTCTTATGGATGTAGATCAAATTTTTTGTTTAAGTCTGTTTTTTTTTCCTTAGAAACATAAGGAATTCCTCTATTTCATTGAATGACCATCTTCTTCCATGGAAAAAAATGCTAAACTTAGCTGGGTAGTTTATTCCTGGTTGTAATCCTTGATCTTTTGCCTTTTGGAATACCAGGTTCCAGGCCCTTTGATCTTTTAATGTAGAGGCAGCCAGATCTTGAGAGACCTATATTGTGCCACCTTGGCATTTAAATTGATTTTTTCTAGCTGCTTGCAAGATTTTCTCCTTTGTGTGGTAATTCTGCAGCTTAGCCACAATATTCCATAGAGTTCTTTTTTTATTATTATATATATATATATATATTTTATAATATTATCCCTTTTATTCATTTTTCCAAATTATTCCCCCCTCCCTCTATTCGCTCCCCCCAATGACAGGCAATCCCATACATTTTACATGTGTTACAATATAGTCTAGATACAATACATGTGTGTGAATATCATTTTCTTTTTGCACAATAAACTTTAGATTCCGAAGGTACATGTAACCTGGGCAGAAAGATATTAGTGCTAACAATTTACATTCGCTTCCCAGTGTTTCTTCTCTGGGTGTAGCTACCTCTGTCCATCATTGATTAACTGGAAGTGAGTTGGTTTTTCTTTATGTTGAAGATTTCCACTTCCATCAGAATACATCCTCATACAGTATTGTTGTTGAAGTGTACAGTGATCTTCTGGTTCTGCTCATTTCACTCAGCATCAGTTGATTTAAGTCTCTCCAGGCCTCTCTGTATTCCTCCTGCTGGTCATTTCTTACAGAGCAATAATATTCCATAACCTTCATATACCATAATTTACCCAACCATTCTCCAACTGATGGACATTCATTCATCTTCCAGTTTCTAACCACTACGAAAAGAGCTGCCACAAACATTTTGGCACATATATGTCTCTTTCCGCTCTTTAGTATTTGTTTGGGATATAAGCCCAGTAGTAGCGCTGCTGGGTCAAAGGGTATGCACAGTTTGATAACTTTTTGGGCATAATTCCAGATTGCTCTCCAGAATGGCTGGATTCTTTCGCAACTCCACCAGCAATGTATTAGTGTCCCAGTTTCCCCACATCCCCTCCAACATTCATCATTATTTGTTCCTGTCATCTTAGCCAATCTGACAGGTGTGTAGTGGTATCTCAGAGTTGTCTTAATTTGCATTTCTCTGATCAATAGTGATTTGGAACACTCTTTCATGTGAGTGGATATAGTTTCAATTTCTTCCTCTGAGAATTGTCTGTTCATATCCTTTGACCATTTATCAATTGGAGAATGGTTCGGTTTCTTATAAATTAGGGTCAGTTCTCTATATATTTTGGAAATGAGACCTTTGTCAGAACCTTTGTTTTTAAAAATATTTTCCCAATTTGTTACTTCCCTTCTAATCTTGTTTGCATTAGTATTATTTGTACAGAAACTTTTAAGTTTCATGTAATCAAAATCTTCTATTTTGTGATCAATAATGATCTCTAGTTCTCCTCTGGTCATAAATTCCTTCCTCCTCCACAAGTCTGAGAGGTAGATTATCCTCTGTTCCTCTAATCTATTTATTATCTCCCTCTTTATGCCTAAATCATGAATCCATTTTGATCTTATCCTGGTATATGGTGTTAAGTGTGGATCCATATCTAATTTCTGCCATACTAATTTTCCAGTTTTCCCAACAGTTTTTTCCGAATAATGAATTTTTATCCCTAATGTTGGTATCTTTGGGTTTGTCAAAGATTAGGTTGCTATATATGTACCCTTTTTTGTCCTTTGTATCTAATCTGTTCCACTGATCTACCAGTCTATTTCTTAGCCAATACCAAATGGTTTTGGTGACTGCTGCTATATAATATAGCTTTAGATCAAGTACACTTAGGCCACCTTCCTCTGAGTTTTTTTTCATTAGTTCCTTTGCAATTCTCGACCTTTTATTCTTCCATATGAATTTTGTTGTTATTTTTTCTAGGTCATTGAAATAGTTTCTTGGGACTTCCGGCCAAGATGGCAGCGTGGAGGCAGACAGCTGCTTGAGCTCCTCGTTTTCTCTCAGAACTTACTTCATGACAAGCCTCTGACTTAATGCTTGACCCAGAAAGAAATCCACAAATTATCACCAAGAGAAGACATCCTTGAAAGTCGCCAGAAAAGGTCTGTGTTTGCTCGGGGGAGGGTCAATCAGACTGGGCACAGACTGAGGGCAGACAGCCAGAGCAAGACAGGCAGCTCACACAGATCAGACCAGAGGGGGAGGGGTGTGATCTCTGCCATTTCTGTGAAAGGGCTTTTGCCCCAGTGTGGATGCTCTGTCTTGGCAGCAAGCCAGGAGTGGTGGAGAGGGTGTAAACACCGGAGGTGAAGATTAATACCCCAGAAAGCCAGCGTCTCTCAGAGCCCGGCCACCCCCAACCCCCACCTGGACTGACTTGGTGCGTTCTCGGAGCCTCAGAGCGCAGACTCAGTACAGTCATCGCTGTTCTGTTAGTGGCTCTCTGCTGCCCTGCCCCCAGTCTGTAGAGGAAGCCCATTAATACCATCCAGCCGCATCCCCCGCAAAACAGACCAATTGTTTCTCTTGTCAGTTTATTTTCTTTGATTCCTTATCTGACAAAATGAACAAAAAATTCAAAAGGGCTCTAACCATTGACAGCTTCTGTGTGGAGAGGGAGCAGACTTCAAATGCTGAGGAGACTAGGAACAGACTGTCCCCAGATGTATCCCCTGGGAGGGATATAAGCTGCTCCTCAATACAAAAGAACCTCATAGAGGAAATCAAAAAGGCTCTCACAAGAGAGCTGGAAGAGAAATGGGAAAAGGAAAGGGAAGCTTGGCAAGAGAGCCTGGAGAAGTCATCCCATGCATTCAAAGACAGAGTGGATAAAGAAATCAAATCATTGAGAAACAAGATTAGTGAGCTGGAAAAGGTAAACAACTCCAAGGAAAACAAGATTAGTGAGCTGGAAAAGGTAAACAACTCCAAGGAAAATAGGATTAGTGAGCTGGAAAAAGAAATCAGCTCTCAAAAAAATAAAATGGATAAAATGGAAAAAAATTCCATAGAAGATAAAAACTCAATTGGACAATTACAAAGAGATATAAAAAAAGTGAGTGAAGAAAATACATCATTGAAAATTAGACTGGAACAAGTAGAAATGAATGACTCAAGGAGAAACCAAGAGGGAGTCAAGCAAAACCAGAGAAATGAAACAATTGAAAAGACTGTCAAGTACCTTACCAGAAAGACAACAGACCTGGAAAACAGATCCAGGAGAGACAATTTGAGAATAATCAGACTCCCTGAAAAATGTGAGGAAAAAAAGAGCTTGTACACCATTTTCGAGGAAATTATCAAAGAGAACTGCCCAGACATTCTGGAAACAGAGGGTAAAATAGACATTGAAAAAATTCATCGATCACCTACTGAAAGGGACCCTAAAATCAAAACGCCAAGAAATATAGTGGCCAAGTTCAAGAACCATCAGACAAAGGAAAAGATATTGGAAGCTGCTAGAAAAAAACAATTCAGATATGGAGGATCCACAATAAGGATAACCCAGGATCTAGCAGCATCCACATTAAAAGAACGCAGGGCCTGGAACATGATATTCCGAAAGGGCTAAGGAACTTGGTATGCAGCCAAGAATAACTTACCCAGCAAGAATGAGCATCGTTTTCCAGGGAAGAATATGGACATTTAACGAAATAAATGAATTCCATCTATTTTTGATGAAAAAACCAGACCTACATAAAAGGTTTGATCTTCAAATACAGAACTCAAGAGATTTCTAAAAAGGTAAAAAGAAATCTTGAGAACTATACTTCTGTCAAAAAATTATGTAAAGAACATATGTACAATTTGTCTTAGAAACTAGAGGTGGAAAGGAGATCATATCATAAAAAAGTGTAAAGTGGTGGTACTACATCTCATGAAGAGGCAAAGGTAACCTATTATATCTGAGAGAAAGAAAGGAGGGAGATGAACATAGCGTGTATCAATAGACATATTTGATTTATGGTGAAACTTCTTCCACTTCATTGAAAAGTGAAAGGGAAGGAGTAAGCTAAGTGGAAGGGAATACAGTAATTTCGAGGAAAAGGGGTAAAATAAGGGG
Organism: Sminthopsis crassicaudata; assembly: GCF_048593235.1. Lineage (NCBI taxonomy): Eukaryota > Metazoa > Chordata > Mammalia > Dasyuromorphia > Dasyuridae > Sminthopsis > Sminthopsis crassicaudata. The sequence continues at coordinate 214,054,146 of NC_133618.1, read as the reverse complement.
AGGATCTTTAAGGTGGGGGAGGAATCCTAAAAATGGAGGGCCGTGAAAAGCAAGTGGTGTTCACCAGTTTAATACTGGATAGGAGGGTAAAAGGGAAGGAAAGGGGAAAAGCATAAGCAGGGGTTAATAAGATGGCAAGCAATATAGAATTAGTCCTTCTAACCATAAATGTGAATGGGGCAAACTGCCTCATAAAGAGGAAGCAGTTAGCAGACTGGATTAAAAGTCAGAATCCTACTATATGTTGTTTACAGGAAACACACCTGAAACAGGGTGAGACATTCAAACTAAAAGTAAAAGGGTGGAGCAGAATCTATTATGCTTCAGGCAAAACCAAAAAAGCAGGAGTAGCCATCCTCATCTCAGATCAAACAAAAACAAAAATTGATCTAATTAAAAGAGATAAGGAAGGGCATTATATCCTGCTAAAGGGAAGCATCAATAGTGAAGCAGTATCAATATTAAACATGTATGCACCAAGTGGTGCAGCATCTAAATTCTTAAAAGAGAAATTAAGAGAGCGGCAAGAGGAAATAGATAGCAAAACTATAATAGCGGGAGATCTCAACCTTTCACTCTCAGAATTAGATAAATCAAATCACAAAATAAATAAGAAAGAAGTCAAAGAGGTAAATAGAATACTAGAAAAGTTTGATATGATAGATCTTTGGCGAAAGCTAAATGGAGACAGAAAGGAATATACTTTCTTCTCAGCAGTTCATGGAACCTATACAAAAATTGATCATATACTAGGGCATAAAAACCTCAAAATCAAATGCAGTAAGGCAGAAATAGTAAATGCATCCTTTTCAGACCATAATGCAATCAAAATAACATTTAATAAAAAACCAGGGGAAAATAGACCAAAAAATAATTGGAAACTAAATAATCTTATACTAAAAAATGATTGGGTAAAACAGCAAATCATAGACATAATTAATAACTTCACCCAAGAAAATGACAATAATGAGACATCATACCAAAATGTGTGGGATACAGCCAAAGCAGTAATAAGGGGAAGTTTTATATCTCTACAGGCCTACTTGCATAAAATAGAGAAAGAGAGGGCCAACGAATTGGGCTTACAACTAAAATTGCTAGAAAAGGAACAAATTAAAAACCCCCAGACAAACACAAAACTTGAAATTCAAAAAGTAAAAGGTGAGATTAATAAAATTGAAAGTAAAAAAACTATTGAATTAATTAATAAAACTAAGAGTTGGTTTTATGAAAAAACCAAAAAAATAGACAAACCCTTAGTAAACCTGATTAAAAAAAGGAAAGAGAAAAAGCAAATTGATAGTCTTGAAAATGAAAAGGATGAACTCACCACTAATGAAGAGGAAATTAGAACAATAGTTAGGAGCTACTTTGCTCAACTTTATGCCGATAAATTCGATAACTTAAATGAAATGGAAGAATACCTTCAAAAATATAGCTTGCCCAGATTAACAGAGGAAGAAGTAAGTAGTCTAAATAGTCCCATCTCAGAAAAAGAAATAGACCAAGCTATTAACCAAATTCCTAAGAAAAAGTCCCCAGGACCAGATGGATTTACATGTGAATTCTACCAAACATTTAAAGAACAACTAACTCCAATGCTATGTAAACTATTTGAAAAAATAGGGATTGAAGGAGTCCTACCAAATTCCTTCTATGACACAGACATAGTACTGATACCTAAACCAGGTAGATCGAAAACTGAGAAAGAAATCTATAGACCAATTTCCTTAATGAATATTGATGCTAAAATCTTAAACAAGATATTAGCAAATAGACTTCAGAAAATCATCCCCAGGATAATACACTATGACCAAGTGGGATTTATACCAGGAATGCAGGGCTGGTTTAATATAAGGAAAACTATTAGTATAAATGACCATATTAATAATCAAATCAATAAAAACCATATGATCATCTCAATAGATGCAGAAAAGGCATTTGATAAAATCCAACATCCATTCCTACTAAAAACGCTTGAGAGTATAGGAATAAATGGACTATTCCTTAAAATAATAAGGAGCATATATTTAAAACATTCAGTAAACATCATATGTAATGGTGATAAACTAGAACCTTTCCTTGTAAGATCAGGAGTGAAACAAGGTTGCCCACTATCACCATTACTATTCAATATAGTACTAGAAACTCTAGCCTTGGCAATAAGAGCCAAGAAAGAGATCCAAGGACTTAGAGTAGGAAATGAAGAAATCAAATTGTCACTTTTCGCAGATGACATGATGGTCTACTTAGAGAACCCCAAAGACTCTGCTAAAAAGCTATTAGAAATAATTCAGAATTTTAGCAAAGTTGCAGGATACAAAATAAATCCACATAAATCCTCAGGATTTTTATACATTACCAACACAATCCAACAGCAAGAGATACAAAGAGAAATTCCATTCAAAATAACAGTCGATAGTATAAAATATTTGGGAATATATCTCCCAAAGGAGAGTCAGGAATTATATGAGAAAAATTACAAAACACTTGCCACAAAAATAAAATCAGATTTAAATAATTGGAAAGACATTCAGTGTTCTTGGATAGGCCAAGCAAATATAATAAAGATGACAATACTCCCCAAACTAATCTATTTATTTAGTGCTATAACAATCAGACTCCCAAGAAACTATTTTAATGACCTAGAAAAAATAACAACAAAATTCATATGGAACAACAAAAGGTCGAGAATTTCAAGGGAAGTAATGAAAAAAAATTAAGTGAAGGTGGTCTATTGGTACCTGATCTAGAACTGTATTATAAAGCAACAGTCACCAAAACCATTTGGTATTGGCTAAGAAATAGACTAGTTGATCAGTGGCATAGGTTAGGTTCACAGGGCAAGATAGTGAATAAAAATAGCAATCTAATCTTTGACAAACCCAAAGATCCCAAATTTTGGGATAAGAATTCATTATTTGACAAAAACTGCTGGGAAAACTGGAAATTAGTATGGCAGAAATTAGGTATGGACCCACATTTAACACCACATACTAAGATTAGATCAAAATGGGTCCAAGATTTAGGCATAAAGAACGAAATCATAAATATGGGATGGTTTACCTCTCAGACTTGTGGAGGAGGAAGGAGTTTGTGTCCAAGGGAGAACTAGAGACCATTATTGATCACAAAATAGAACATTTTGATTACACCAAATTAAAAAGTTTCTGCACAAACAAAACTAATTGCAAACAAGATTAGAAGGGAAGTAACAATTTGGGAAAACATTTTTACAGTTAAAGATTCTGATAAAGGCCTCATCTCCAAAATATACAGAGATTTGACTTTAATTTATAAGAAATCAAGCCATTCTCCAATTCATAAATGGTCAAAGGATATGAACAGACAATTTTCAGATGATGAAATTAAAACTATTTCCACTCATATGAAAGAGTGTTCCAAATCACTATTGATCAGAGAAATGCAAATTAAGACAACTCTGAGGTATCATTACACACCTGTCAGATTGGCTAAGATGACAGGAACAAATAACGATGAATGTTGGAGGGGCTGTGGGAAAACTGGGACACTGATGCATTGTTGGTGGAGTTGTGAAAGAATCCAACCATTCTGGAGAGCAATCTGGAATTATGCCCAAAAAGTTATCAAAATGTGCATACCCTTTGACCCAGCCATACTACTACCGGGCTTATACCCCAAGGAACTACTAAAGAAGGGAAAGGGTCCTGTATGTGCCAAAATGTTTGTGGCAGCCCTTTTCATAGTGGCTAGAAGCTGGAAGATGAATGGATGTCCATCAATTGGAGAATGGTTAGGTAAACTATGGTATATGAACGTTATGGAATATTATTGTTCTATAAGAAATGACCAACAGGAGAAATACAGAGAGGCTTGGAGAGACTTACATCAACTGATGCTGAGAGAAACGAGCAGAATCAGAAGATCATTATACACTTCAACAATGATACTGTACGAGGATATATGCTGATGGAAGTGGATTTCTTCAACATAGAGAAGAGCTAATCCAATTCCAATTGATTAATGATGGACACAACCAGATACATCCAGAAAAGGAACACTCGGAAATGAATGTAAACTGTTATTTTTAACCTTCTGAATCCAATTCTTCTTGTGCAACAAAAAATTCGGTTCTACACACATATATTGTATTTAGAATATACTGTAATATATTTAACATATATAAGACTGCTTGCCATCTGGGGGAGGGGGTTGGGGGAGGAAGGGAAAAAATCTGAATAGAAGTAAGTGCAAGGGATAATGTTGTAAAAAATTACCCATGCATATGTACTGTAAAAAAATGTTATAATTATAAAATAAAAAAAAATTAAAAAAAAAAGAAATAGTTTCTTGGGAGTCTGATTGGTATAGCACTAAATAAATAGATTAGTTTGGGGAGTATTGTCATCTTTATTATATTCGCTCGGCCTATCCAAGAGCACTGAATGTCTTTCCAATTATTTAAATCTGATTTTATTTTTGTGGTAAGTGTTTTGTAATTTTTCTCATATAATTCCTGACTTTTCTTTGGTAGATGGATTCCCAAATACTTTATACTCTCAACATTTGTTTGGAATGGAATTTCTCTTTGTATCTCTTGCTGTTGCATTTTGTTAGTGATATATAAAAATGCCGAGGATTTATGTGGATTTATTTTGTATCCTGCCACTTTGTTAAAATTCTGAATTATTTCTAGTAGCTTTTTAGCAGAGTCTTTGGGGTTCTCTAATTATACCATCATGTCATCTGCAAAAAGTGATAGTTTAATTTCCTCATTTCCTACTCTAATTCCTTGAATCTCTTTCTCGGCTCTTATTGCCGATGCTAGCATTTCTAGTACTGTATTGAATAGTAATGGTGATAGTGGGCAACCTTGTTTCACTCCTGATCTTACTGGGAAAGGTTGCAGTTTATTTCTATTGCATATTATGCTTACTGACGGTCTTAAATATATGCTCCTGATTATTCTAAGGAATAGTCCATTTATTCCTATACTTTCAAGAGTTTTTAGTAGGAATGGATGTTGGATTTTGTCAAATGCTTTTTCTGTATCTATTGAGATGATCATATGGTTCTTATTAATTTAATTATTAATATGGTCAATTATACTAATAGTTTTCCTAATATTAAACCAGCCCTGCATTCCTGGTATAAATCCTACTTGATCATAGTGTATTATCCTGGAGATGACTTTCTGAAGTCTTTTTGCTAATATCTTATTTAAGATTTTAGCATCAATATTCATTAAGGAGATTGGTCTATAATTTTCTTTCTCAGTTTTCGATCTACCTGGTTTAGGTATCAGTACCATGTCTGTGTCATAAAAGGAGTTTGGTAGGACTCCTTCATCCCCTATTTTTTCAAATAATTTATATAGCATTGGGGCTAATTGTTCTTTAAATGTTTGATAGAATTCACATGTGAATCCATCTGGCCCTGGGGATTTTTTCCTGGGGAGTTGATTAATAGCTTGTTCTATTTCTTTTTCTGAAATGGGATTATTTAAGCAATTTATCTCCTCCTCTGTTAATCTAGGGAGCCTATATTTTTGGAGGAAGTCATCCATTTCACTTAAGTTATCAAATTTATTGGCATAAAGTTGGGCAAAGTAACTCATTATTTCTCTAATTTCCTCTTCATTGGTGGAAAGATCCCCCTTTCATTTGTAAGACTATCAATTTGATTTTCCTCTTTCTTTTTTTTGATCAAATTTACCAAAGGTTTATCTATTTTATTGGCTTTTTCATAAAACCAACTCTTGGTTTTATTTATTAATTCAATAGTTTTTTTTACTTTCAATATTATTGATTTCTCCTTTTAATTTTTGTATTTCAAGTTTAATTTTTGGTTGGGGGTTTATAATTTGGTCTTTTTCTAGCCTTTTAAGTTGTAAGCCCAATTCATTAATCTTCTCTTTCTCTATTTTCTTCAAATAAGTCTCTAAATATATAAAATTTCCCCTTATTATTGCTTTAGCTGCATCCCAAAGATTTTGGTATGATGTCTCATCCTTGTCATTTTCTTGGGTGAAATTGTTAATTGTTTCTATAATTTGCTCTTTCACCCAGTCATTCTTTAAGATGAGATTATTCAGTTTCCAATTACTTTTTGGTCTATTTACCCCTAAATTTTTACTGAATGTAGCTTTTATTGCATTGTGATCTGAGAAGAAGGCATTTATTATTTCTGCCTTCCTACATTTAATTTTGAGATCTTTATGTCCTAATATATGGTCTATTTTTGTATAGGATCCATGAACTGCTGAGAAGAAAGTATATTCCTTTCTATTGCCATTCAGTTTTCTCCAAAGGTCTATCATACCTAGTTTTTCTAATGTTCTATTTACTTTTTTAATTTCTTTCTTGTTTGTTTTGTGGTTTGATTTGTCTAAATCTGAGAGTGCAAGGTTGAGATCTCCCACTATTATAGTTTTACTGTCTATTTCTTCTTGCAATTCTCTTTATTTTTCCTTTAGAAAGTTAGATGCTATACCACTTGGTGCATATATGTTTAGTATTGATATGGCTTCATTATTTATGCTACCTTTCAGCAGGATATAGTTTCCTTCCTTATCTTTTTTAAGGAGATCTACTTCTGCTTTTGCTTGATCTGAGATAAGGATAGCTACCCCTGCTTTTTTGGCTTTACCTGAAGCATAATAGGCTCTGTTCCAACCTTTTACCTTTACTCTGTATGTATCTCCCTGCTTTAAGTGTGTTTCCTGTAGACAACATATTGTAGGGTTCTGCTTTTTGATCCAATCTGCTATCCGTCTCCATTTGATGGGATTGTTCATCCCATTTACATTTACAGTTAAAATTACAAATTCTGTATTTCCTGCCATCATATTATCTCCAGATTATGATTTTTCCCTTGACCTCCCTGATCCCCCTCCCCGATATTTAATTTACAGACCCTCCTTGTGATGCGCAACCTTCCCCCCCTTTTTTTTTTTAGTATCCCTCCCCCCTCCCTCCATGTCCCTTCACTTATTCTCCTTTTCCTTTTCCCTTTTCCTCTCCCCCATTTTAATGAGGTGAGAGAAAATTCTCTGAAAAACAAATATGTTAATTATTTACTCTTTGAGCCTCTCCTGATGAGAGTAAGATTCACACAATGATTCTCCCCCTCACTAAGTTCCCTCAGATATGGTGTATTTTCTATGCCTCTTCCTGAGATGTAGTTTCCCTCTTTTTATCATTCCTTCCCCTTTTTCTGAACCGACCTCCTTCCCTTTACTACACCCCCCTTTTTTTCTTTTATATCAGTAAAATCATATTATCCTTGAGTACTTTTTATATACCCACAACAGAGTTACAGTTCTCAAGGGTTCTGTGTACCTTTTTCTGTTTCTCTTCAGTCTTGTGGATGTAGATAAAATTTTTTGTTTAAGTCTGGGTTTTTTCTTAGAAATATATAGAATTCCTCTATTTCATTGAATGACCATCTTCTTCCATGGAAAAAGATGCTAAACTTAGCTGGGTAGTTCATTCTTGGTTGCAGTCCTTGATCTTTTGCCTTTCGGAATATCAGGTTCCAGGCCCTTCTATCTTTTAATGTGGAGGCAGCCAGATCTTGGGTGACCCTTATGGTGGCACCTTGGTATTTAAATTGTTTTTTTCTAGCTGCTTGCAGGATTTTCTCCTTTGTGTGGTAATCCTGCAGCTTAGCCACAATATTCCATGGTGTTCTTTTTTTAGGGTCTATTTCAGAAGGAGTTCGATGATTTCTTTCCACATCTACTTTCCCCTCTGTTTCTATTATCTCTGGACAGTTCTCTTTGATAATTTCCTGTAAAATAGAATCTAGGCTCTTTTTTTAGTCATAGTTTTCTGGAAGTCCAATGATCCGCAGATTATCTCTCCTAGATCTATTTTCCAGGTCTATAGATTTTCCTAGTAAGTATTTGACATTGTTCTCCAGCTTCTCATTTTTTTTTGTTTTGTTTGACTGATTCTTGGGTTCTCTGTGAATCATTCATTTCTATTTGTTCCATCCTGACTTTTAAGGAGTTATTTTCTTCTTTCACAGCTTTTAGTTCTTTTTGTAAATGCCCAATTTCATTTTTAAATGAATTATTTTGCTCTATTGAATTTTTTTTTCCATTTCCCTAATTTTTTTTTGAGAATTATTTTCTTTTTCCAATTCAAAAATTCTATTTTCTTGAGACTTTTTTATCTTTTCCAATTCAGAAATCCTACTTTCCTGTGTTTTTTTAACCTTTTCTAATTCATAAATTTTATTTCCCTGTATCTCCTGTGAATTCTTTATTTTTTCCCACTCCAATTTCAGGACGTTGTTATTCTCTATCATAGCTTCCCTTTCCTTTCCCCATTTTTCTTCAAACTCCCTTAATTTTTTAATAGTGTCTTCTAGGAGAGAGTTATATGATGGGGGGCAGGAATCGTTCCCCTTTGGGTTGTTATTTGCTGACTCTCTGCTGTTAACTTCCTCGGGGTTGGATACCCACTCTTTTTCTGTGTAGAAGGAATCTATAGTTTTTCTGGTTTTTTTGTTCATATTTAAAAAATCTTTTGCGGTCTGTCCCTGGGGTAGGAAATTATTTATTTACTTCTTTACCAGCTTCCTCCCAGACTGGATGGATACAGCGGCTCCTGTGCCTGAGCTAAGATAGAGCTCTGGGAGAGAGTTCCCCACCCCCTCCCTGGAGGTGCCTCAGAGGTGATTAGCGCTGCTGTGCCCCAAGGGCGCTGAACAGTAAAGGCAGCACAAAGCCCAGCCTATGCTTCCTGGTGGGGCGTGGATGTCTGCAGCAGGTGACGTGAAAAGCCCCTGCGCTCAAACTGGAAGTGTCTGCCATAAACAGCGGTCCCTAATTCAAAGGTTCCGCTTCTCTGGGACTTCCTGGAGTTGAGTTCCACTCCCTCCAGCTAAACGAGGCAGTGTGTGTTGCCTTGGGCCATATCCACCCACTTGTCAATCTCTTAACTATTCTCAGGTGGTAGCTGAGGCCACACCCCCTGGTGCCAAGATCTGCTGAGTCACCTCCAGGATCCGGGGAAAATCTGGGTTTTTAAGGTATTTTAGCTTTCTCTTCTGAACTGCTAAATAATTAGCAGAGAAGAGCTAATAGTCTGTGCCAGATTCCTTTATCTCAGTGGCTTCTCTGATCTCAGAGCCCTCCCCAGCGTGATCGGCAGAGTATGCTAGCACCCAGACGTCTGTGCTGGCCTCTCTTCTTCCTCCCCTGGGAACTGACCTTTTCTGTTGAAACTCCAGATTCTCTTCAGCTGGTAAGGCGTGCTTCCAGTCCTTGTGGTATATATCAGTCCTGGGCTTATTCTGAGGCTTAATTTATCTAATTGGTTGTGAGGGAGTGAGGACCTTTACAGAGTCGTGTGTTTCTTCTCCGCCATCTTGGCTCCGCCCGACAGTCTATCTGGAGTTCTTTTTTTAGGGTCTATTTCAGAAGGAGTTCGATGAATTCTTCCAACGTCTATTTTCCCTTCTGTTTATATTATCTCTGGACAGTTTTCTTTGATGATTTCCTGTAAAGTAGATTCTAGGCTCTTTTTTTTTTTTTTTTTTTGGTCATAGTTTTCGGGAAGTCCAATGATCCTCAGATTATCTCTCCTGGATCTATTTTCCTGGTCTATAGATTTTCCCAGTAAGTATTTGACGTTATTCTCCAGCATTTCATTTTTTTCTTTTTTTGTTTTGTTTTGTTTGAGTGATTCTTGGGTTCTCAATTAATCATTCTTTTCTATTTGATCTGTCCTGAATTTTAAGCAGTTATTTTCTTCATTCACAGTTTTTAGTTCTTTTTGTATATGCCCAGTTGCATTTTTAAATGAATTATTTTGCTCTATTGAATTTTTTTCCATTTCCCTAATTTTTTTTAGAGAATTATTTTCTTTTTCCAATTCAGAAATCCTATTTTCTTGAGACTTTTTTTATCTTTTCCAATTCAGAAATCCTACTTTCTTGAGATTTTTTTATCTTTTCCAATTAATCCTACTTTCCTGTGATTTTTTTAACCTTTTCTAATTCACAAATTTTGTTTCCCTGAATCTCCTGTGAATTCTTTATTTTTTCCAACTCCAATTTCAGAACGTTGTTATTCTCTATCATAGCTTCTCTTTCCTTTCCCCATTTTTCTTCAAACTCTCTTAATCTTTTAATAGTCTCTTCTAGGAGAGAGTTATGCGATGGGGGTGGCAGGTCTCGTTCCCCTTTAGGCTGTTATCTGCTGACTTCCTTGTTAACTTCCTTGGGGCTGGATACCTGCTCTTTCTCTGTGTAGAAAGAATGGATCATTCTTCTTGGCTTTTTACTCATATTTAAAAAATCCTTTGGGGTCTGTTCCTGGGGTAAGAAGTTTATTTATTTATTTCTTTACCAGATTTCTCCCAGACCAGATGGATGCAGTGACTCCTCCACCTCAGCTAAGAGAGAGCTCTGGGAGAGAGTTCCCCACCCCCTCCCTGGAAGTGCCTCAGAGGTGATTAGCAGGGCTGTGCTTTGAGGCGCTGTGTGTCTTAGCGACTTCCTTGAGGTTTAAGACTGAACAATAAAGGCGACACAAGGCCCAGCCTATGTGTCCCGGTGGAGCGTGGATGTCAGCAGATGATATGAAAAGCCCCTGTGCTCAAACTGGAAGTGTCTGCCCAGAAACTGGGGTCTCTATTTCAAAGGTTCTGCTTCTCTAGGACTTCCGCAGCTGAGTTCCACAGCCTCCAGACGAGCCAGGCACTATGTGTTGCCTTGGGCCGTGTCCGTGCTTTTCAATCTCTTAACTACCCCCAGGTGAGGCCCTGGACAGCTGCAGTTGGCCACACCCACAGTGCTGAGATCTGTTAGGTCACTTCCAGATTGGGGTGGTTTTAGTATCTGGCTTTATATTTTAAAGTGGCTTGATTTCTCTTCTGAACTGCTGTTTTATAAGCAGAGAAGAGTTAATAGCCTGTGCCAGATTCTTTTATCTCAGTGGCTTCTCTGATCCCAGAGCCCTCCCCAACCTGATCGGCACAGTGTGCTAGCACCCAACCGTCTGTGCTGGCCTCTTTTTTTTTTTTTTTTTTTTTTTTTCCTCCCCTGGGAACCGACCTTTTCTGTTGAAACTCCAGTTACTCTTCAGCTGGTAAGTCGTGCTTCCAGTCCTTGTGGTTGCTATCAGTCCAGCGTTATTTTTTGAGGCTGATTTAACTAATTGGTATTGAGGGAAGAAGGGAGCTCACAAAATCACGTGTATCTTTTCTGCCATCTTGGCTCTGCCACCTCCCCCATTCTTATATCTTTCCCCTACTATTTCTGAATTCCATTCTATTTAGCTTACCCCTTCCATTTTCATTTTCCCTCTCCTGCTTTTTAATGAGGTGAGAGAAGTTTCCCTGTAAACCAAATCTGTCTCATATTTTTTATTTGAGCCAAATCTGATGAGAGTAAGATTCACATAATGTACAGCCCCCTCCCTTCTTTCCCTGAGAAACAATAGGTTTCATTTGCCTCTATGTGAGATGTAATTTCCCTCTTTTTACCTATGCTTTTTCCTTTTTCTTGTATTATCCCCTTTTCCCTCTAGTTCCTTCTATATATAACAGTAAAATCAAATTGTATATGTACTCTCTGTATATGCCTCTAACAGAAATACAGTTCTCAAAAGTTCTTTTTAGCTTTTTATGCTTTTTTTTTAGTCCTATATTTGGAGGTCAAATTTTTTGTTCAGCTCTGGTTTATTCATCAGAAAAAAATGAAAATTCACCTTTTTTCATTGAATGCCCATCTTCTTCTTTGAAAAAAAAATGCTAAGTTTGACTGGCTAGTTTTTTCTTGGCTGCATTCCAAGTTCATTTGCCTTTTGGGATATCAGATTCTGGGCCCTTCCATCCTTTAATGTGGAAGTTGCTAGATCCTGAGTAATCCATATTGTGGCTCGTCAGTATTTGAATTTTTTTTTCTGGCTACTTGTAATATTTTTAACTTGGTCTCATTGTTCGAAATTTAGCCACAATATTCCTTGGAGTGTTAATTTTGGGGTCTCTTTGTGGTGTTTGATGAATTCTTTGAATGGCTATTTTATCTTCTGATTCTATGACATCTGGGTAGTTCTCTCTGATGGTTTCCTGAAAAATGATGTCTAGGTTCTTTTTCATCAATATTTTCAGAGAGTCCAATAATCCTTAGAATATCTCTACTAGATCTATTTTCCAGGTCTGTTGTTTTTCCAAGTAGGTATTTAACATTTTTTTTTTTTTTTTTTTTTTTTTTTTGATTTTGCTTGACTGTTTCTTGGTGTTTTATCAAGACATTCATTTCCATTTGTTCAGTTTTAATTTTTAATGATTTTCTTTCTTTATTTATTTTTTTACTTCATTTTGAATTTGTCCAATTGAATTTTGAAATGAGTTGTTTTTTTCAACGTGATTTTTTTCCATTTCACAATTTTTTATTTCATATCCCCCTGTGGGGTTTCTTCTGGAGACAATCTGCTTTTGTCTCCTCAGGGTTTGAAATCTGTTCTCTTTCACTATAGAAACTGTCTATAGTTAGAGCTTGTTTTGCCTTTTTACTTATTATTATTTATTTTAAAGTTGAAATCTCCTTTTTGGGAAAGGGGTTCCAAGAGTCCTCTAGAGACCAGGAGGCCACAGCAGCTGTGCTAGGTGGGCGTGGCAGGTCCCTTGAGACTCTGGTGCTTTGGGTTCAGTCTTTACCTTTTGTGTTTGTGTTGCATGTTTTACAATTTCTCTGATGATCTACTGGCTTGCAACCAGGGTAGAGTAGCCAACACTGTGATGAGTCCTCCATATATATTCTCCATCATGCAGAGACCACGACACACCCCCAGTCTGTTTAGCCTACACTGGCCTCTATCCTCTGCTTCACTGCCTGTGCCTGGCCTCCTTCTCTTTCCACCCCCTCCTTTCTGCCCCCACACCGAAAAAGACCTTTTCTGGTTATCTTCAAAATTATCTTCTGCTGGTAATTTGCTGCACTCCCAATATTCATGGATTCAGCCAGTCCAGCCTTATTTCAAAGGCTGAATTTCATAATTAATGTAGGGTAATAGGAGAGTTCAGGAAGAAATGTGTCCCCTCTCTTCCATCTTGGCTCCACCCCCTGGAAACAGAGATTTAACAGGTTAATATTTTGTGTAATATTCCATTTTATATTTTAGCTGAATTCTAGACAAATACATCATCGTTGCTTAAAGTCACTTGATTAGAAGTGGGAATAGTAATTTAGACTTCCACAGCTACATTTTGGTAGTTTGTGGAACTACTTCACCTTTTGATAGGGTTTTTCTATATATGTGGTAGAGAATGTCAAGTGAGACTTTAGGTCCCAGTCTTGTGGATCAGGAAAAAATGAATATTACTGAATGGGCAACTCAGCTAATGTGTTTCCTAGCTTAATAAATGACACAGTGGAATGCTATCTTTCATTGGTTTAAGGAAGGCAGTAAGTGAGCTACATAACCTATGGACGTGAAAGGAAAAGCCCTAAAACTTAGAACTATCACGTTTAATTTTCCTCAAAGTTCAATTAAACTTTTACTTCCTCCATGAGGTCTTCTTTGATTCCTCATTATATCTCCTTTTTTCCTCAAAATATCTTGTACTTACTTATATATGTGTATAAACTGTCCTTCCCTAAGTAAAATGTAAGCTCCATTAAAGACAAGGGATCCATTATTTTTGCATGTAAAAGACTTGTGTTTTCCATTTCCTAGATTTAGTTAATAAGGCTCAGAATACAATCATATAATATTAGTTAATAATATTTTAGGATATTTTCTTATAGCCCCATAAAAATAAAGTCACATATAAGCAAGATTGTCTAACTGAAGGTTTCTTAACCTTGTATGTGTCATGTACCCTTTTGAATACATAGGACATTTCACAGGATGATGGTATTAAATATATATAATAAAATACAGAGGATTACAAGCATACTATATTTAAATGTAGTTGTAAAAACTAAAGCAACTGACACCCCCCAAAAAAATGTTTCCTGACTGTTAAGAATCCCTAGTTTACACTATGATCATTTTATCAGGAATAAAATCCCTTTTATTTGGGAAAAGAAAGGAATAGTATGGTTATATTAAAGGTAAAATTCATCGTGCAGTTAGAAAGTTCATGATTTTTATTGTGAGACTGCTTTGTTGAGGCAAACTTCTGATTTTCATCATTCTTTTCCCTTTGCTTCCCTATATTGCATTGGCTATGTCATCAGAGTTACTACACCCAAAGGAGACAATGAATCTTTTTTTTTTATTTATTTTTTATTAATTTTATAATTATACATTTTTTGACAGTATATATGCATGAGTAATTTTTTTATAACATTATCCCTTGTATTCATTGTTCCAGATTTCCCCTCCCTCCCGCTACTCCCTCCCCTAGATGACAGGCAATCTCATACATTTTGCATGTGTTACAGTATAACCTAGATATAATATATGTGTGTAAATCCAATTTTCCTGTTGCACATTAAATATTGGATTCTGAAGGTATAAGTAACCTGGATAGATAGACAGTAGTGCTAATATTTTACATTTTCCCAGTGTTCCTTCTCTGGGTGTAGTTGTTTCTGTCCATCATTGATCATCTGGAAGTGAGTTGGATCTTCTTTATGTTGAAGATATCCACTTCCATCAGAATACATCTTCATACAGTATTGTTGTTGAAGTGTATATTGATCTTCTGGTTCTGCTCATTTCACTCAGCATCAGTTCATGCGAGAGACAATGAATCTAACCAGGAGTAGAGATACCTACCTAAGGGCAGTCATAGATGGGGAAATAATATAATCTAAGGTATAAAGAAGATTGGAAATATGACTCCTCAAGACATGGAAGAGTGCTGACTATGGACTGAAGAAAGCAAGTCAGCAGCTCAACAAATAACTGTATGCACAAAAAACTGAATATAGATGAATATAGAAGGAAATACCAATACCTGAAGTAACCAAGAGTTGTTATCCTTTGTTGCATGTGTATTTTATGTGTGTGCGTCATTTTTTAAATTTGAGCTCATTCTTACAATAGAAAATGTGTGTATTTTGAGAGATTGTGCCCAAGACTTCTGGGTGGAAAGTTTCCAATTGTAATTTACTATTCCACCTTAGTAAATGTTGTTTTAAAAGATAATTTATCTGCTGGATAATTGTTAATGGAAAGAATGCCAGTATAGGTTCAATATGTATGACTTTGGAATTATAGCCCTCAGGGTTTTTTCTGGTACCTAAGCTAGCAACCATTTTCTAAGCACTTCACTCATGATTATCAATGAAAATTTGAGTGTTACATGTTGTTCTAAGAAAGAATGTTATATGTTGTTTTATCTCTAAAGCTTAGTACAGTTCTTGGCACATGATGAATGCTTAATTAATACTTGTTGAACTGAAATGAATGAAACTGAATATTTTATACTCCCTCCCTCAGAGGAGAATATAAGATCCCTTTGGAAAGGGATTGTTCTTTTTTTTTTTTTTTTTTTTTTTTTCTTTATATCCCTAGTGCTTGGGAATATGTCATATGTAGTAAGCCCTTAATAAATGTTTCTCGAATTGAATATAATTTTCCTTTAGAAGATTGGAAGCTGAAATGGAAAACTTCATATACTTTGACTTAATGGTAGTTTGGGAGTGCACTATAGATTTGTAGCTCAAGCTAGTATATTTACTGGTAGGCAATTGAACTATTATGCTTCCTATCTAGCTTGAGTATCTTATTTTGAAAGTGACTAATACTAATGAGTTGATAGAAATGATCTTTTTCATTTTTCCCTTCAAATTTATGGGTAACTACAGAAAGCACATTCAAGGTTAAAAAGAGATTTTAATTTTGATTTGCCTGATGAAGGAATTTCTGATCTCAATAATACTATTCCTATGCCTAATTCTTTTTCCTTTTTTTTTTTTCTTTGAATGGTGGCTTAATACCCTATCAATTTTATTGTTCTCACAAGATCTCTGACTTGCCCTTTACATAAGGAACGCCTTTTTTTTTTTTTTTTTCTGAGACTGATAGATTAAACTTCTCTCTGAGGGCAATGCGTTTTTCCCAAAGGGCTTAATCTACTTTACTTTTATGTCCAGAAATGTCATAAGGTCACTTTCCTAATTGCACTTTTATTTTTTATAAAATTTTTTTGTCATGGGGAAGGGATGAAAGTGAGTAAGGGGTACTTACTGCCTTTGCATTATCCCATGGGAATTCAGCTTTCTTTGGTTATCTGAAGTAAAAAGTAGCTCAATTTTTTTTCTTTTATGGTTATGACTAAAATTTCATTTTGCATATATATAATATTGGGTTTCATGAAAGCTCTGGGGGAAGTGAAATCCTTCCATGGAATACTTGATACTTTGCCCAATATAAAGTTATGATTTAGGTGTATAAAACGTTAATTTCATGTAAGTAACAAAAATTATCCTAATTTCATTTAATTTTCTAAGCCCATCATGAGAAGGACTTTGTAAGACACTTGGGAGCATCTATATGTACAATAAGTATTGACATCATTGTTAGCAATATCTGGCAAATATATGAGAATATTTTAATAATATTTTTGTCAGAAAATGATAAATTCTATAAGCCAAGTTTTTTTAATTCTATAATATAGTTATTACTTCTTAAAATTTCAAAAGAACTTCTGCAATCAAATTATTTCATAGTATTGATTTTAAAGAAAGTCAGAAACTGATACAATTATATTGTGGGTTGATCATTACTACAAATTGTGATATGTAGGTGTTTTCATACTGCTCCCAATAGTATTGTTTAGTAATTTAGGACTAATAGAGGATCAGTATGATCTATTTGGACTGAATATTCCAACTGCAACACTTTTAAAAGTCACTACATAAGCAACTGTCTCTTTTACCTACTCACTGGTTTGACTGTATAGCTCTGTAAGAGTGAAAGGATTTATCTCTTGTTTGTACCTAAAAAAAGGAAATCTATTTTACATAGGCTGAAATGTGTATAATACTTTAGTAATAACAAAGATAACAGTTATAACAATAATAAGTAGCATTTATGTAGGGCTTTAATATATATATATATATATATATATATATATATATATATATATATATATATATATATATATATATCATCTCATTTGATTCAATGATGCAGTAATAAGATATATGTACTATTATTATATGTATTTTAAAAGTGAGAAAACTAAGGCTTAAAGATTATATACCTTAATATTAGCAAAAAACCTTTAAATATATTATCACATTTGATAGTAAGCAAGTAATTGCTTTGATTCCTATTTTTGATAGAATTTATTTAGACCCAAATGATATGAAGTTCTAGTTCCACCCAAATTGCTAACAATGGATTATGTGAACTTTGGTATGTCCCTTGCCACTGTTTCATCTAAAATGAAAAGCTTGAATTTAGATGTTTTCTAAAATTCTTCACAGAGTAAGCATTCTTTAATTCAGTGAATTACCTGGCAAGAAACCCCAATAACATATCATTGAATATTAGGATTAGTTTCCCATCATTTTATTTTATTTTTCTATGTTTTAATTTTAGGAAATTGATTCAGCTTCAGTAGGAATGGACCCTTTCTGATCTGTCAGCATTCTGCATGCATTCATCACTTTCCCTAGAACTCAATGTAGGCTACTTCAAAAACTTTCAGTTTAAAAAGTGAATGATTCATGCCTATGAGCTCTGCAGTGACAATGGAGCTACATTCATCACTCTATAATTCTGAACTTCCTCATTTAGGTTTTCAAAGGCTTTTCAAAATCCAAAGAAATTTGATGGTGACTATTTTACTCATTCTTTATTTGTGGTTTACATCTTGACTTCTTTCTATCTCAGACTATCTGCATACCTAAATCCAGTTTGTTCCTCCCAAAGCTTTGTAATCATAACTAATTCATCTTCTGTATTAACAACTGGGAAATGGTTTTCCTTATATCTGTGAATCTGTCTTATTTGTTAGCTTAATCAGACTTCCTTTTTGGGTCTGCTGACAATAGTGAATACTTACATTAGAGGGAAAGACATAACTATATAGTTTTTAGTTTTTAAATGCTTCCAGCATTATTTTTTGTCTTTCCTATATCTTGTTTCCCTAAATTTTAGACTGAATAATGTCCATACTCCTTAGAAGTTGAAAGTATGATGTAAGACAAAGTTCTGTACCTTGTTGAAGTTGTGCTTTGCTGCCTCTATTCTGTTACACTGAATATTTTTCAAAGCTGCATAATGGTATTCACATAGCATCTGTTTGGTCAACTGGCACTGTCACAAAAAAAATCAGGACAGTTTACAGGGGTTTACTGAAGAACTCTCAGATGTGCAACATAGATGCTGACACGAGCAGCATATCTGGCAACTAGATGATTGAAGGCTGCAGGAGCCAGAGACAACATGCATCACATGAAGCAAAAAGGGAGCATAGCATTAAAGCCAAACACTGCTAAGAAGGCCTATCACTGCCAGCCAGCCACATGATCTCATTGTGAATCATTATAATGGATCTCTCTCTCGTACCTATGGATCACATAAAAAGAAATACTTTTTCTGTAAGCAATAAGGTTTAAGTGACTTACTATAGCCATACAGATAGTAGGTGTCTGAGGCTGGTTTAAACTTAGGTCCTCTTGACTCTGAGTGTAGTGCTTTAATCACTGTACCATTTAGCTATCCTATTCACATCAAATTTAAAAGAGCATGTTGAAGTTTCCAGGATATAAGAAAAAAACATCATTTCTGCAATGCTGCTTGGATTGGTAATCTCTGATCTCTTTTATCTGAGGTATGGAAAGGGCAGGAAAAAAAATCTTGAAAAGTCAATCACAAGGTGGAGCCATGATGGCGGAGCAGGCACGCCCTCTTTAAGCTCCTCTTTCTTGCCCTCACTACCAATCTTTGAATTTAGCCTCAAAAATAGTGCAAAATACCCTATCAGATCTGAGGGAAATTAGAGAGGGAGAGTAACATTGTGTGACTCTTATTCTCATCAAAGTTGGCTCAAAGAGAAAATAATTGACATATTTGTTTTTTTTTACAGAGAATTCTCTCTCACCTCACTAAAAATGGGAAAGAAAAAGGGAAAATGAAAAGAGTAATAAGGGAAAGGTACAAAAAAGAGAAAGGGATCTAGAGGGAGGAGGGAGGGATACTAAAGAAGGAGGGCTGCATGATGCAAGTGGGGCCCATAAGTTTAATACTTGGGAAAGGGTTTGGGGGGGCAAGGGGAAAAAGTATAATCTGGGGATAATATGATGGCAGGAAATATAGAATTAGTAAATTTAACTGTAAATGTGAATGGGATGAACTCTACCATTAAGTGGAGGTGGATAGCAGACTGGATCAAAAGTCAGAATCCTATAATATGTTGTTTACAGGAAACATATTTAAAGCAAGGAGATACATACAGAGTAAAGGTACAAGGTTGGGGCAGAATCTATTATGCTTTAGGTGAAGTCAAAAAAGCAGGGGTAAACATCCTTATCTCAGATCAAGCAAAAGCAAAAATTGATCTAATTAAAAGAGATAAGTAAGGAAACTATACCCTGCTAAAGGGTAGCATAGACAATGAAGCAATATCAATACTAAACATATATGCACCAAGTGCTATGGCATCTAACTTCTTAAAGGAGAAGTTAAGAGAGCTGCAAGAGGAAACAGACAGCAACACTATAATAGTGGGGGATCTCAACCTTGCACTCTCAGAATTAGACAAATCAAACCACAAAACAAATAAGAAAGAAATTAATGAGGTAAATAGAACATTAGAAAATTAGGTATGATAGATCTTTGGAGAAAACTGAATGGTGATAGAAAGGAGTATATTTTCTTCTCAGCAGTTCATGGAACCTTTACAAAAATTGACCATATATTAGGACATAAAGATCTCAAAATTAACTGTAGAAAGGCAGAAATAGTAAATGCTTTCTTTTCAGATCATGATGCAATAAAAAGTATATTCAATAACAAGTTAGGGGTAAATAGACCAAAAAGCAATTGGAAACTAAATAATCTTATTTTACAGAATGATTGGGTAAAACAGCAAATTATAGACACAATTAATAATTTCACTCAAGATAATGACAATGATGAGACATCATACCAAAATTTGTGGGATGCAGCTAAAGCAGTAATAAGGGGAAATTTTATATCTTCAGAACTTACTTGAAGAAAATATATAGAGAGAAGATCAATGAATTGGGCTTGCAACTTAAAAAGCTAGAAAAAGAATTAAAAACTCCCCAATCAAATATTAAACTTGAAATTCTAAAATTAAAAGGAGAAATTAATAATATTGGAAGTAAAGAAAGAAACAAACAAACTATTGAATTAATAAATAAAGCTAAGAGTTGGTTTTATGAAAAAACAATAAAATAGATAGATAAACCTTTGGTAAATCTGATCAGAGAAAGGAAAGAGGAAAATAAAATTGTTAGTTTTAAAAATGAAAAGGGGCAACTTTCCACTAATGAAGAAGAAATTAGAGCAATAATAAGGAGTTACTTTGCCCAACTTTATGCCAATAAATTTGATAACCTAAGGGAAATGGATGACTACCTCCAAAAATATAGGCTTCCCAGATTAACAGATGAGGAAGTACATTGCTTAAATAGTCCCATTTCAGAAAAAGA
Organism: Sminthopsis crassicaudata; assembly: GCF_048593235.1. Classification (NCBI taxonomy): domain Eukaryota; kingdom Metazoa; phylum Chordata; class Mammalia; order Dasyuromorphia; family Dasyuridae; genus Sminthopsis; species Sminthopsis crassicaudata. The sequence continues at coordinate 214,033,563 of NC_133618.1, read as the reverse complement.
AATAGAACAAGTTATTAATCAACTCCCTGAGAAAAAAAATCCCCAGGGCAAGATGGTTTTACATGTGAATTCTACCAAACATTTAAAGAACAAGTAGCCCCAATGTTATATAAACTATTTGAAAAAAATAGGAAATAAAGGAGTCCTACCAAATTCCTTTTATGACACAGACATGGTACTGATACCTAAACCAGGTAGGTTGAAAACTAAGAAAGAAAATTATAGACCAATTTCCTTAATGAATACTAATGCTAAAATCTTAAATAAGATATTAGCAAAAAGACTTCAGAAAATCATCCCCAGGATAATACACTATGGTCAAGTAGGATTTATACCAGGAATGCAGAGCTGGTTTAATATTAGGAAAACTATTAGTATAATTGACCATATTAATAATTAAATTAACAAGAACCATATGATCATCTCAATAGATGCAGAAAAAGTACTTGATAAAATCCAACATCCATTGCTACTAAAAACACTTGAGAGTATAGGAATAAATGGACTATTCCTTAAAATAGTCAGGAGCATATATTTAAAACCGTCAGTAAGTCTCATATGTAATGGGGATAAACCGGAATCTTTTCCAGTAAGATCAGGAGTGAAACAAGGTTGCCTAATATCACCATTACTATTCAATATTGTATTAGAAATGCTAGCCTTTGCAATGAGAACTGAGAAAGAGATTCAAAGAATTAGAGTAGGTAATGAGGAAAACAAACTTTCATTTTTGCAGATGATATGATAGTATATCTAGAGAACCCCAGAGAGTCTTCTAAAAATCTATTAGAAATAATCTATAACTTTAGTGAAATTGCAAGATACAAAATAAATCCACATAAATCCTCAGCATTTTTTTACATCACCAACAAAATCCAATAGCAAGAGATACAAAGAGAAATTCCATTCAAAATTACTGTCAATAGTATAAAATATTTGGGAATCTATCTACCAAAGGAAAGTCAGGAATTATATGAGCAAAATAAAAAAAAAAAACACTTGCCACAAAAATAAAGTCAGATTTAAATAATTGGAAAGACATTAAGTGCTCTTGGATAGGCCAAGCAAATATAATCAAGATGAGAATACTCCCTAAACTAATCTATTTATTTATACTATACCAATCAGACTCCCAAGAATCTATTTTAATGACCTAGAAAAAAATAACAACAAAATTCATATCGAAGAACAAAATGTTGAGAATTTCAGAAGAATTAATGGAAAAAAATCACATGAAGGTGGCCTAGCTGTACCTGATCTAAAACTATATTACAAAGCAGCAGTCACCAAAACCATTTGGTATTGGCTAAGAAATAGCCTAGTTGAATAGATTAGGTTCATAAGACAAAATAAGGAACTACTGTAGTAATGTAGTGTTTGACAAACCCAAAGATTCCAACTTTTGGGATAAGAATTCATTATTTGACAAAATCTGCTGGGAAAACTTTTGGAAATTAGTATGTTAGAAATTAGGCATGGACCCACACTTAATACCACATACCAAGATAAGATCCAAATGGGTCCATGATTTAGGCATAAAGAACGAGATCATAAATAAATTAGAGGAACATAGGATAGTTTATTTCTCAGACTTGTGGAGGAGGAAGGAATTGTGACTAAAGGAGAACTAGAGATCATTATTGATCACAAAATAGAAAATTTTGATTATATCAAATTGAAAAGCTTTTATTCAAACAAAACTAATGCAAACAAGATTAGAAGGGAAGTAACAAACTAGGAAAATATTTTTACATTTAAAAGTTCTGATAAAGGCCTCATTTCCAAAATATATAGAGAACTGATTCTAATTTATAAGAAATCAAGCCATTCTCCAATTGATAAATGGTCAAAGGATATGAATAGACAATTTTCAGATGATGAAATTAAAACTATTTCTATTCATATGAAAGAGTATTCCTAATCACTATTGATCAGAGAAATGCAAATTATAACTCTGAGATAGCACTACATATTTGTCAGATTGGCTAAGATTGCAGGAAGAAATAATGATGAATGTTGGAGGGGCTGTGGGAAAAATGGTTCACTGATACATTGCTGGTGGAATTGTGAAAGAATCCAACCATTCTGGAGAGCAATCTGGAATTATGCAAAAAAGTTATCAAACTGTGCATACCCTTTGATCCAGCAGTGCTCCTACTGGGCTTATATCCCAAGGAAATACTAAAGAAGGGAAAGGGACCTGTATGTGCCAAAATGTTTGTGGCAGCCCTTTTTGTAGTGGCTAGAAACTGGAAAATGAATGGATGTCCATCAATTGGAGAATGGTTGGGTAAATTATGGTATATGAATGTTATGGAATATTATTGTTCTGTAAGAAATGACCATCAGGATGAATACAGAGAGGCCTTTAGAGACTTATGTGAACTGATGCTGAGTGAAATAAGCAGAAGCAGGAGATCATTATATACTTGAATAACAATACTGTATGAGAATGTATTCTGATGGAAATGGATCTTCTTTTTTATTATAATTTTCATTTACCAGATATATGCATGGATAATTTTATAACATTGACAATTGCCAAACCCCTTGTTCCATTTTTTCCCCTCCCCCCCAGATGGCAGGTTGACCAATACATGTCAAATCTGCTAGAGTATAAATTAAATACAATATATGTATACATAACCAAACAGTTATTTTGCTGTACAAGGAGAATCAGACTTTGAAATAGTGTATAATTAGCCTGTGAAGGAACTCCAAAATGCAGGTGGACAAAATTAGAGGGTCTGGAAATTCTATTTAGTGGTTCATAATCATTTCCTAGAGTTCTTTTGCTGGGTGTAGCTGGTTCAGTTCATTACTGCTCTATTGGAACTGATCTTTTTCATCCTATTGTTGAAAATGGCCACATCCATCAGAATTGATCATCATATAGTATTGTTGTTGAAGTATACAACGATCTCCTGGTCCTGCTCTTCTCACTCAGTATCAGTTCATGTAAGCCTCTCCAGGCCTTTCTAAAATCATCCTATTGGTCTTTTCTTACAGAACAAAACTATTTAATAATATTCATATATCACAGTTTATTCAGCCAATTTCCAATTGATGGCATCCACATAAGGAAAATGGATATCTTCAAAAAAGTAAGGATCTAATTAAGTTCCAATTGATGGACAGACTCAGCTACATCCAGAGAAGGAACACAGGGAAATGAATGTAAACTGTTTGTACTTTTGTTTTTCTTCCCAGGTTATTTTTACCTTCTGAATCCAATTCTTTCTGTGTAACAAGAAATTCGGTTCTACACACATATATTGTATCTAGGGTATAGTATAACACATTTAACATGCATGAGACTCCCTGCCATCTAGGGGAGGGGGTGGAGGGAAGGAGGGAAAATTCAGAGTAGATATGAGTGCAAGGGATAATGTAAAAAAAAATTACCTATGCATATGCACTGTCAAAAAAAAGTTATAATTATAAAAGTAACTTAAAAATACAAAATAAGCAAAGTCAATCAGAATTATTAAGTATTTACTAGCTGTCAGGTTAAAAGTGTTGATAACTCTAAGAAAGGAAAACTTTGAACCTTGCCTTAAGTAACTCATATTATAAAGAGGAGAAAATATGCAAGAATTATATATACAAAATGTATATCTACTTAGATTTAGATCTAGGTCTATATGTACACACATACACATATATAGGAAAGAGAGAAAGAGAGGGAAAGATATATATATATATATATATATATATATATATATATATATATATATATATATATATATATACAGAGAGAGAGAGAGAGAGAGAGAGTGAGAGAAAGAGAAGTATATATACACATACAATACATACATATATGTATGTTTATATCTATTAATATGAAGAAATCTCAGAGAGAAGGCACTAATAATGGGGGATGGGTAAACTTCAGAACATGGGGTTTTAGAGCAAGTTATACCATCAAGCCAAAAGACACCAGGAGATGGACATGAAAAAAAAGGGAAATCATTCCAGTATTCCAAGCTTGGGGGAAAGTCAGTAAAAATGGACAGATGTGCATGACAGAATACTGTGGAACTAAAATAAGGTTAATGTCCTTGGATCATAGAGTGCATTTAGAGAAATTAAGTATAAAAATGTCAAAAGGCATGTAGGATGGGGTCAGATTGTGATGGACTTTGAAAGCAAAAATATAATTATATATTAATCCTGGAGGTCATAGAGAGTCCCTGAAATTTACGGGGGAAAAGAGTGGTTGACATGATCAGACTTGTATTTTAGGAAAATCAAATAATTTATATGAAAACATATGCAGAATTTTTAATGATTCCAAATATCTTCTTTAAACAAAAGATATCTTTTTCACAGCAATTATTTTTAGTGATGCTCTAATGCTACATAAGTCATAAAATACCCAAATCTTCAAAGAATGAATCTTGGAGAGCTTAACCAAAGGGCAATAGACAAATGTAATGTAGGCAGAAACACACTGTAGCATTTCACCAAGTGAAAAAACAATAGTGAAATAAATAACCCAAAAAAAAGTGAGTTCATCACATGAAATTTATGGATCATCTATGTGGTCCACTAATACCTTCTCAATGTCATAAGATCTAATTAAAGTTCTTTAGCTTGTTGGAAGGGCTACACATGGAGCATCTAGAACAAAATTTAATTGGTATAAGGTGAATGGATAGATTGAAACCTCTACCATTGTAAGGAAGACTCAGACAGAAAAGATAACAACTTTTGAAGTATTTAAAATAGAATATTGTAACAACTATTTTGTGCAGAAACTCCCATGGAATTTACTCAACATAATGACTAATATTCTATAAGAAGAGTTTTAGTTTAATTGTATGTTCACAATAAGCATATTAAGTTAAAAGGAGATTCCACTAAAGATTTTGTAGGAAAAAAATTGCTTGCCTCTAAAATTCTAAATTTTAACACAATGCCTTAAATATTGAAGACATATACTAAATATTTGGTGAAAGAATGAGAAGAAGGTTGAATGAGTGAATGAATGAAGGAAGGAGGGAATGATTTCCTATGTGGTAGGAGCCAGGACTTCAAATATGGCAGATAGTATTTAGGGTCATGGTAGAGGGAAGAAGTCATTTTGCATAAGCGAGTAGCATCTAAAGTATGCAGTTATTTTTTTTCGGGGCTATTCAAATAATGTTTGCTATGGTTTGCAGAAACTCTGAGGGAAATTAAAGATTCTGAAACTAGGAAGAGTGAAAATTTGGGAGTGGAACAAAAGAAGGTTATCTTCCTTTCATGTATTCCAAAGAAAAATTATTATGATTTCTGGGTACTGAAGGGAATAATTTAACTTATATTTCTTTGGCTTTTTGTTTATACTAGCTTTTCACTTTACCTGACTTCCTAAATTCAATTCTTTTTTCTCATAATGTCTCTCCAAGATTTTTAATGTTCAAGGCTTTCACCTTCAGTACCTTTAATTCTTCAGTGAAGTGACAGTTCACTGTTTGCTTTGTTCTGTTTCTGTCTATAGTCTTTTCCATCCAAGAGAAAATTGAATAGGGACAAAAGGGAATACACATTTTTCTCAGCAGTACATGGCATCTAAACAAAAACTGACCATGTATTAGGGTATAAAAACCTCACAATCATATGCAAAAAGGCAGACGTAGTAAATGCTTGCAATAAAATTATATCAAACAAAGGGCCAGGGAAAGATAGACTAAAAGCCCAATAGTAAATTAAATAATCTAATTCTAATGAATAAATGGGTCAAACAACAAATCACAGAAACAATTCATAATTTCATACAAGAAAATGACAATAATGAGACAAACCAAAATATATAGGATGCAGACAAAGAAGTTCTTAGGAAATTTTTATATCTGTAAATAGCTACATAAAAAAATAAAGAGGAGATCAATGAATTAGATATGTGACGCGAACAGCTAGAAAAAGAACAAATTAACCCTCCCAATCAACTAACAAATTAGAAATTTTGAAACTCAAAGGAGAGATTAATAAAAAAGTCACTAAGAAAGACATTTAACTAAAAAATTAACTAAGAGCTGGTTTTATGAAAAAAAAAACCTTACAAAATAGATAAAACTTTGGTTAATTTGATTAGAAAAAGGAAAGGAAAAAACAAATCACCAATATTAAAAATTAAAGGGGTGAAATGAAAAAGAAATCAAAGTAATAATTAGGAGCTATTTTGCCCAGTTCCATGGCAACAGGTCTAACAATGTAACTGAAATGGTTGAATATTTACAAAAATATAGCTTGCCCATATTAACAGAAGAGAAAATAAAATAGTCCCATTCTACAAAAACAAATTTTAAAAAATGAACAAATTATTAATGAACTCCTAAGGAAAAAAAATGTGGCAAGGCCAGATGGATTCAAAAGTGAATTCTACCAAACATTTAAAGAACAATTCCAATACTATGTTAAATATTTGGGAAAAGAAGTAAAGAAGAAAATAAGTAAATAAAGGAATATTGTCAAAATCCTGCTATGAACAAATATAACTGATTCCTAAACCAGGAAAAGCCAAAACAGAGAAGGAAAATTACAGACCAGTCTCCCTAATGAATATTTATGGAAATATTTTAGATAAAGTATTAGCAAAGAGATACAGCAAATTACCAGCAGGAAAATACACTATATCCAAGTAGAATTTAAAGCAGAAATGCAGGGTTAGTTCAATATCAGGAAAACTATTGCCATACTTAATCATATCAATAAAAACCCCACAGAAAGCATATGATAATCTCAATAGATTCAGAAAAAGCTTTTGACAAAATACAGTACTCATTCCTATTAAAAATATTAGAAAACATAGGGATAAAGAGAGCTTTACTAAAAATAATAAGTAGTATCTATCTAAAACCTACAACAAGCATTATTTGTAATGGAGAGAAGCTGAATGAATTCCCAATAAAATCTGAGGTGAAACAAGGATGTCCATTATCACCATTGTTATTCAATATTGCACTCAAAATGTTGGTTTTATCAATAAGCAAAAAAGAAATTAAAGGAATAAGAATAGGCAATGAGGAAATAAAACTATTGCTCTTTGTAGATGATATGATGATATACTTAGACAATCTTAGAAAACCATCCAAAAACCTACTGGAAATAATTCAAAGTTTAGGAAAGATGCAGAATATAAAATAAACCCACACAAATCATCAGCATTTATATATATATCTATATCTATATCTATATCTATATCTATATCTATATCTATATCTATATCTATATCTATATATATATAGATAGATATAGATAGATAGATATATATCTATAGATCTATATCTATCTATCTAAACAATAAAGCTCATCAGTAAGAGATAGAAAGAAAACTTCCATTTAAAATTGTGATAGATAAAATAAAATACTTGGGGTTTTACCTGCCAAAACAAACCCAAGAACCATATGAATACAATTACAAAATACTTCTCATACAAGTAAAATCAGATCTAAACAATAGGAAAAATAGCAATTGCTTGTGATGAGGCCAAACTAATATAATGAAAATGATAATTCTGCCTTAATTGGTTTATGCCAATCAAACTGCCAAAACATTATTTTATAGAACTAGAAAAAATAATAACAAAATTCACTTGGAAGAACAAAAGGTCAAGTATATTAAAGGAATTAATGAAATAAATTACAAAAATAGTGGGTTAGCAGTACCAAACCTAAAACTATAATATAAAGTAGTAGTCATCAAAACAATTTGGTAATGGTTAAGAAATAGAAGAGTGGGTCAATGGAAAAATTAGATATACATGACACAATAATCAAAGCCTAAAGCAATATAGTATTTGATAAGTTCCCAAACTATAGCTTCTGGAATAAGAATTCACTATTTGACAAAAATATTTGGGGAAACTGGAAAATAATATATCAGGAGCTCAGCATAGATCTACATCTACATCTCACATTCCATACCAAAATAAGGTCAAAATGATATATGATTTAGATATAAACAAATTAGGAGAGAAATTATAATTTACCTGTCAAATCATTGGAGAAGGGACTAATTTATACCTAAAGAGGAATTAGAAAATTTTATGAAAGTCAAAATGGACAACTTTGATTACATTAAATTAAAAAAAAAGGTTTTGCACAAATAAAACCAACAGAAACAAGATTAAAAGGGAACTACAAAATTGGGGACAATATTTTACAGCCAGTATTTCTGATAAAGTTCTAAATTCTAAAATATATAAAGAACTGTGTCAAATTTATAAGGATACAAATCCTTCCCCAATTGATAGTCAAATGCTATGGGGAGACAATTTTCAGATGAAGAAATTAAAGCCATTTCTAGTTATATTAAAAATGCTCTAAATCACTATTGATTAGAGAAATGAAAATTAAAACAACTCTGAGCTATTACCTCAACCCTTTAAGATTGGCTAAAATGACAGGAAAAGATAATGATAAATTTTGGAGGTTATGTGAAAAAACGGGCACTAATGCATTGGTGGAGTTTTGAAATGATCCAACCATTCTGGAGGGAAATGCCCAAAGGGCATACCCTTTGAACCAGCAGTGTCAATACTGAATCTGTATCCTAAGAAAATCATAAAGAAGGGAAAAGGACCTACATTTGCAAAAATGTTTTAGCAGTTCTTTTTGTGGTAGCAAAGAAATGGAAAAGGAGTAGATGTCCCTCATTTGGGGAATGACTAAGTATGTTGTGGTACATGAAGGCAATGGGATATTATTGTTCTGTAAAAAATGATGAACAAGCTGATTATAGAAAGACCTGGAAAGATTTACATGAACTGATGCTGAGTAAAACAAGCAGAACCAGGAATACATTGTATACAATAACAGCAAGAATGCCTGATGATCAACTATAAAAAGCTTGTTTTTTCTCAGTAGTTCAGTGATCCAAAACTTTTCCAATAGACTTCAGACAGAAAATGACATCTACATCCAGAAAAAAAAAGTACTTAGCAGACTGAATGTAAATCAGCATATGCTTATTTTTTTTTAAAAAATCTCTTCCATGGTTTTTCCCTTTTGTTCTGATTTTTCTCTATTCATAAAGCAATGTATATTAAAATAAATAAACTTAATACATTAAAAAAAACCCTAAAAAAAGAAGTCAATCCAAAAGCATTTAATGAGCACATAATGTGGTCTAGGCTCTGTGCTAAGGACTGAGAATTCAAAGAAGGGCAAGATACACATTATTGCTCTTAAGGTAATGACATAACTCATATTGGTAGAAAAGAGAGAAGAAGAAATGCCAGTGCTATTCCTTAAGAATTAAATCAATTTAACAAGATTTATTACAAATCTTTATGTCATTGACACTATCCTAGGAATGAGAGGTGCAAACATAAGAAGAAAAACATTTCCAAATTTCAAGAAGTTTAATTTTATGAAGGTATGGTACAAAATGTAAACAGAAAAAAACATCCACAATCATTTGAGGACAAAGGAGAACATTAAAAAATAAGATGGATGAATATACATATTGTACTTATCTGGGAAATACAGCCTAAATAACAACTTTAGTCTGTAAATCTGTTTGTTGTAGGCAAAAACATATTTACTTTTATTAGTTAGATAACAATTTCAATTTTTCAATTCATTTTGTGAATGCATATACAAATATGATTATTTCTGATTATAAAATGATTTCTGATCTTCCTAATATGCCAGTCTCATAAATGACTTCAAATCAATGGTCTATAAGCTAATGCTTTATCACCTGATTTCTAAATCAGAAGCATGCACAAAAACAGCAATTCAGAACTCATGCAAATATGTTGTTTGTTACAATCTAAAAAATGCATCAAATATATCACTTGGATGTTAATGAAATATTAAACTTATGAATTGAAACAGAGATAAACACAGAAAGTACTAAAGTTAAAGTACTAAATATAGTGTTGTCTTATGTTATCTGAATATTCCATAGGACAAAATAGTTTGAGTCTAGCAAACTGTATTCCTGAAATGCTACATGTGCTATTATGTAATATGAATGAGTGAATATTTAATGAGAATATATTTTTGTATTCTAAACCTAATCTATAAAGTTGCTTTTCTGAGCTTCCGGCAGACACTTATTATTTTTCTTTTCCTTCAGAGAAAGGAAGTGAAATGGAAGAAATTAAAATTATTATAGAGGGTGAGAACAAGGGAATTATTACATTTGTGATGATTTATTGAATTATAAATCTTTAGAGTGAAACTTGGAAAATTTTGCTATTGAATTTTTTAATCATTTAAAATATCTTATGATATTGCTTAGAGGTATGTCAAGTGAAATAATTTTTCCATCATGGCTCCATTATGTCACATTTTAGACCATGTTGACAAAAAAGATCAGACTTAAAAACTTAAAATAGTTCCTTTTTCCCCTCTAAAAAACATGGAAAGAGCAAATTGACTGACTAATAAAACATTTAACAAATGCTTATTATGTACCATGTGGTAAATGAGGTAAACATATAAAAGTGAGATTGTCCTTTAACAAAGAGAGTTTACATTGTAATATTAGGAGGCAACATATGTAGTTTGTGGTGACTATGGAAGATAATTTTGATATAAGAGAAGAGTGAAGGAAGGGAATAAACAATTATTAAGTACCTATTATATATCAGATACTATATTATGCTTTATAATTATTTTCTAATTCTATCTTTACAATACTACTGGGATATATATGCTTTTTTAAATTCCCATTTTACAATTGAAGAAACTAAGATAAATAAGCATAGATTAAATGACTTGCTTAGAGTTACATATATGGTATCTCTCTGAGGCCAGATGTTAACTTAGGTTTTTCTGCTTCTGCAAGAATCATAGGGCAAGGAATTAATATTTAGGAATTCTGCTGACATACCCTTTCTAGAGCAATAATATTGAGTTGATTATTATTTCCAGACCAAGAACTGGAGAGTAGAATGGCTATAGAACACATATCAAGATTACCAAGGCATACATTGAGACACGATGTCAAGCATTATTTGGTCTGATCCTGCTTAAATATAATGGATTCAATAAATTTACATTTACTCACCAATCAAGTACTAAAGTAGAAGTTCCAAAACTTCTTTCCTAGGACTTGAATACATGATTTCTGAAATTCTGGTCAGGAGAGTTCTATCCCAGCTGATAGACTGCAGAGACTGAAAAATTAACAGTGTTCTAAGGGTCATAAATTCACTAATTACAGATATAAAGCTACAAAGGACCTTAAAGGTCATTTGGTCAGTGCCACCTGAATTGCCAGGTAAGCAAACTGAAATTCAGTGAATGTAAATTAGTTGTATTTATGATCATACAGTTATTAAGTGGCAAAATTAGAATTCAAATGCAGGTTGTGTGATTCCAGAATATAATAATTTTTCTTCCATTGTACCATATAATAAAGGAAATTAAAAGTGTTTCTGATTTTCTTTAAACGCTTATATTTTATAAACTTAGTCTATTTTCATCACCTTCTTCAATAGTCCATAAGGAATCTATATCTATATATAAATTCAATGTCTTGGAATTAAAGCATTTTACAATATGTCCCCACCTATTTTTCTAATTTAATCAAAATATGATTTCCCTCTTACTGCTCTATATTTCATTTAAAGTGACCCTTTCTTTGTCCCTCACTTGATACACTTATCCTGTCACCCCCATATCTTTGTATTATCCATCCCTCATATTTTGAATGTGGTGCCTCCTCATTTTTGTCTAACAGAATCCCCAATTTTCAAGACTGAACTCAAACTCCATCTTCTACAGGATGCTTTTCCTGAATTTCCTTATGTGCAAGTACTCTTGTTCTTTAGTTACCTTGTACTTAACAACCTTAAATTTATTTTATATATTTCATTCTGCATATATTTATGTACATTTTACTTCTCTTAATAAATTTAATTTCTTGAGAGTCCAGAAGGTTTCATTTCTGTTTTTGCAACAGTTGCCCTTCCTGCCTCCCATACATAAATACAAAGGGATAACTGCTAAGGTGAAGCTAGATGGTACATTGAGTAGATCAATTGTTAGTCATAGAAAGCTTATATTCAAATCTGTCTTCAGATACTTGATAGTTGTGTGATTTTGCACAAGTCATTTAACCTCTGTCTCAGGTTGCTTAATTGTAACTAATAGTAGTACTTACCTGGAAACTTGTGAAAGTAAAATGAAATAAAATTTTGTAAAATGCATAACCAGTTACTTGTTTCTTTTCCCTCTCCATATCTAACATAATGTCTTGCATATAATAGGCTTTTTAATCAAATTTATGAATTTACTAATTAAGTACCTATTTGCTTTTTAAGCCCAGGCTCTCAAGGAGGCAAGGTTGAAGTTGTTCCATTAGAACTGCTTAACAAACTTCAATTGTCATTCATTTGTTTTCTGTAATATTTGATTCTGAATGACCCCATTTAGTGTTTTCTTAGTAAAGACACTGGAGTAGTTTGCTACCTTCTCCTCTAGATTATTTTATAGATGAGGAAACTAAGACAAACAGAGATAAATGTTAAAAAATGTTTGAGACCATACTTGAACTCAGGCAGATCAGTTTTTCTGTCTCCAGGCTTGACATTTTAAGCACTGTGCTACCACACTGCCCCTGACTTGCCTCTTAGTTCATTTTGATTCAGGTGAGGAAGGACATATTATATACTGTTGCATGAAATATTCCTAGTAGTATGATGACATATATATGTTGATGTTTCTGTTCCACTTTCACCATGTGGGAAAACCTGGCAACAATTAATTTTTGGACTACCTTGCCTTAAACTCAAGACTTACATTAATGAGAGGCAGAGCCAAGATGGTGGAGAAGGAACACACTCTTTAAGCTCCTTTCATGACTTTAATACCAATTTCTGAATTCAACCTCAAAAGTAGTGCTTAACTGGTGAAATTCATGAAGATTAAAGGTACAACGACTTACCAGCCCAAGATCATCTAGAAAAACACCAGAACAGATTTGTCCTGAGGAGCAGGAACAGACCAGCAGCAGGCAGGGAGAGAGGAAAGTCTGCTGTCCTGAGTGGGCCAGGGACGGGGGTAGCCTCTGTGGCTAGAAGAGCATTGGAAATGGCTTTGCCATAGGCTGACTGCTTTGTCTTGCTTGTAAAGCAGTGGACTAGCAGAGGGATTAGAGCCAGAGGTACAGGGTACTCTAAAAATGCCAGAACTGTACCCCCCCACCAAACAGGAAGTGACAGCATAGAGCAGCGTAACTGTGCAGCTGCATGCTGAAGCCTGGCCAGGGCAGCTGCAAATCTACACAGCAGGGGGGTGCAGCCCTGGGCATCCTCTAATCTGCACAGTCGGGGGCTCAGCATGGGGACACAGAATTTCCCCAACATGACTATAATTCTAGGGCAGAGATACTTCTAGTCCCTGTAGGGCGATTCAGCTGGTCAGTTACTAATACCCACAGCCCTGCAGCAGGCTTTAGATTGGGGTACTTACACTTTCACTGCTCAGTTTCTTGCCTCAGGACAGTTGTTATTCTGCCACAGCAGGGTTCTTAGCAGGGCACTCCCCCCACCCCCTGCAGCTGGGCAGTGCAGATTTTTTTCTTAGAAACAAATGGAATTTGTTTCCTCTGTTTCATTAAATGACCATCTTCTTCCATGGAAGAAAATTCTAAACTTAGCTGGTTAGTTTATTCTTGGTTGCAATCCTTGTTCTTTTGCCTTTCAGAATATCAGGTTCCAGGCCCTTCAATCCTGGCCAGATCTTGTGTGACCCTTATTGTGGCACCTTGATATTTGAATTGTTTTTTCCTCGCTGCTTGCAAAATTTTTTCCTTAGTTTGGTAGTTCTGCAGCTTAGTCACAATGTTCCATGGAGTTCTTTTTTTAGGGTCTTTTTCAGAAGGTGTTTGATGAATTCTTTCAATGCCTATTTTCCCTTCTGTTTCTATAATCTCTGGACAGTTCTCTTTGATGATTTCTTGTAAAATAGAATCTAGGCTCTTTTTTTGATCATAGTTTTCGGGAAGTCCAATGATCTTCAGATTATCTCTCCTAGATCTATTTCCCAGGTCTATAGATTTTCCCAGTAAGTATTTGACGTTATTCTCCAGCTTTTTTTTTTTTTTTTTTTTGACTGATTCTTGGTTTCTCAATGAATCATTCATTTCTATTTGTTCTGTCCTGATTTTTAATGAGTTATTTTCTTCATTCACATTTTTTAGTTCTTTTTGTATATGCCCAATTGAGTTTTTAAATGAATTATTTTGCTTTGTTGAATTTTTTTCCATTTCACTAATTTTTTATTGAGTTATTTTCTTTTTCCAATTCACAAATCCTGCTTTCCTGTGATTTTTTAACCTTTTTTAATTCACAAATTTTGTTTCCCTGCACCTCCTGTGAATTCTTTATTTTTTTCCAACTCAAATTTCAGGACATTGTTATTCTCTATCAAAGCTTCTCTTTCCTTTCCACATTTTTCTTCAAACTCTCTTAATTTTTTAATAGTCTCTTCTATAAGAGAATTATGTGATGAGGTGCAGGTATCATTCCCCTGTAGGGAGTTATCTGGAGACTCTCTGCTGTTAGCCTCCTCGGGGTTGGATACCCACTCTTTCTCTGTATAGAAAGTGTCAATCATTCTCTTCAGCTTCTTACTCATTGTTAAAATCTGTGTGGGGTCTGCACTTTGGGTGGGAAATTTATTTATCAGCTTCCTCCCAGATGGGGATGGGTTGCCTCCTGTATCTGTACTTAGAGAGAGTTCTGGGAGAGATTCCCCTCCCCCCCAGAAGTGACTTAGAGATGGTTAGCACATTTGCGTTGCTAGGAGTGCCTGGTGAAGGACCCTCACTGTGTGGCCTAGCTACTGCCCTGAGACTAGAGGCCAAACAGCAAAAGAGTCACAAACCCCAGCCAAAGCCTTCTGTGGGGCCATGGACATTAGCAGCTGATGCAAAAAGCCCCTGCACTCAAACCGGAAGTGTCTGCCCAGAAAGCACAGTTCTGCTACAAAAGGTTCTGCTATTATGGGAGTTCTGCTGCTGCTGAAGTTTCACTTCAGGGAGAATTCCACTGCCTCAGCCTGAGCCCCTCACTATGTGGATTAGAGGCTGCCCCAAGCTGTGTCCCCCTCTTTTCAAGTTTTTAACTGCTTCAAAGAAAAGCCTCGGAGAGCAGCACACTGCTGAACAGCTTTGCCGAGGTCTGTTACATCACTTCTGGTTTGGGGTGATTATATTATCTGGCTATTGCTTTAATGTGGTTCTGATTTCTCTTCTGATCTGCTATATTTAAAAGCAGAGTAGAGCTATGAGCCTATGCCAGATTCTTCTATCTCAGTGGCTTCTCTGATCCCAGAGTTCTCCCCAGCCTATTTGGCACAGTATGCTAGCCCCAATCCAACACTGTCTGTGCTGACCTTTTTTTTCCTCCCCTTGGAACCGGCCTTTTCTGTCGAAATTCCAGAATCTCTTTGGCTGGTAAGTTGTGGTTTTAATCCTTGTGGTTTTTATCAGTCCAGCATTATTTTTGAGGCTGATTTAACTACTTGGTATTGAGGGAAGAAGGAAGCTTACAAATTCGTGTGTATCTTCTCTGCCATCTTACCTCTGCCCCCCTAGGCTTCCCAGATTAACAGAGGAGGAAGTACATTGCACAAATTGTACCATTTCAGAAAAAGAAATAGAACAAGCTATTAATCAACTCCCTAAGAAAAAATCCCCAGGGCCAGATGGATTTACATGTGAATTCTACCAAACATTTAAAGAACAATTAACCTCAATGTTATATAAACTATTTGAAAAAAAAATAGGGAATGAAGAAGTCTTACCAAATTCTTTTTATGACACAGACATGGTACTGATACCTAAACCAGATAGGTTGAAAACTGAGAAAGAAAATTATAGACCAATCTCCTTAGTGAATATTGAAGCTAAAATCTTAAATAAGATATTAGCAAAAAGACTACAGAAAATAATACCCAGGATAATACACCATGATAAAGTAGGATTTATACCAGGAATACAGGACTGGTTTAATATTAGGAAAACTATAGGTATAATTGACCACATTAATAATCAAGCATTTGATAAAATCCAACATCCATTGCTACTAAAAACACTTGAGAGTATAGGAATAAATGGACTATTACTTAAAATGTCAGGAGTATATATTTAAAACCATCAGTAAGTATCATATGTAATGGGGATAAACTGGAACCTTTTCCAGTAAGATCGAGAGTGAACCAAGGTTGTCTATTATCACCATTACTATTAAATATTGTATTAGAAATGCTAGCCTTGGCAAAAAGAGCTGAGAAAGAGATGAAAAAAATTAGGTAATGAGGAGACCAAACTATCACTCTTTGCAGATGATATGATTGTAAACTTAGAGAACCCCAGATATTCTATTTAAAAGCTATTAGCAATAATCCACAACTTTAGCAAAGTTGCAGGATACAAAATAAATCCACATCAATCCTCAAAATTTTTATACATCACCAACAAAATCCAATAGTAAGAGATACAAATAGAAATTCTATTCAAAATAACTGTCAATAGTATAAAATGTTTGGGAATCTATCTACCAAAGGAAAGTCAGGAATTATATGAGCAAAATTAAAAAAAACATTGCCACAAAAATAAAGTCAGATTTAAATAATTGGAAAGACATTAAGTGCTCTTGGATAGGCCGAGCGAATATAATCAAGCTGAGAATATTCCCTAAACTAATCTATTTATTTAGTGCTATACCAATTAGACTCCCAAGAAATTATTTTTTTAATTTTGTTTTTTATTAATTTTTATAATTATAACATTTTCTTTGACAGTACATATGCATAGGTAATTTTTTAAAACAACATTATCCCTTGTATTCCCTTCTGTTCTGAGTTTTTCCCCTCCTTCCCTCCACCCCCTCCCCTGGATGGCAGGCATTCCCATACATATTAAATATCTTATAGTATATCCTAGGTACAATATATATGTGCAGAACCGAATTTTGTTGTTGTTGTTGTTGTTGCAAAGGAAAGATTGTATTCCCAAGGTAAAAATAATCTGGGAAGAGAAACAAAACAAAACAAAACAAAACAATGCTCACAGTTTACACTCATTTCCCAGTGTTCCTTTTCTGGATATAGCTAATTCTGTCCATCATTGATTAATTGGAATTGGATTAGCTCTTCTCTAGGTTGAAGATATCCATTTCCATCAGAATGATCCCCTAGTTCTGCTCGTTTCACTCAGCATCAGTTGATGTAAGTCTCTCCAAGCCTCTCTGTATTCTTCCTGTTGGTCATTTCTTACAGAACAATAATATTCCATAACATTCATATGCCATAATTTACCCAACCATTCTCCAATTGATGGACATCCATTCATTTTCCAGTTTCTAGTTACTATGAAAAGGGCTGCCCAAGAAACTATTTTAATGACCTAGAAAAAATAACAACAAAATTCATATGGAAGAACAAAAGGTCGAGAATTTCAAGGGAATTAATGAAAAAAAAGTCAGATGAAGGTGGCCTAGCTGTACCTGATCTAAAACTATATTATAAAGCAGTACTCACCAAAACTGTTTGGTAATGGCTAAGAAATAGACTAATTGATCAGTGGAAAAGGTAAGGTTCACAGGACAAAATAGTGAACAACTATAGCAATCTAGTGTTTAACAAACACAAAGATCCCATATTTTGGGATAAAAATTCATTATTTGAAAAAACTGCTGGGAAAACTGGAAATTAGTATGGCAGAAATTAGGCATGGACCCACACTTAATACCACATACCAAGATAAGATCCAAATGGGTCCATGATTTAGGCATAACGAACGAGATCATAAATAAATTAGAAAAACATAGCATAGTTTACCTCTCAGACTTGTGGAGGAGGAAGGAATTTATGACAAAAGGAGAACTAGAGGTCATTTTTGATGACAAAATAGAAGATTTTGATTATATCAAATTATAAACCTTTTGTACAAACAAAACTAATGCAAACAAGATTAGAAGGGAAGTAACAAACTAGGAAAATATTTTTACAGTTAAAGGTTCTGATAAAGGCATCATTTCCAAAATATATAGAGAACTCATTCTAATTTATAAGAAATCAAGCCATTCTCCAATTGATAAATGGTCAAATGATATGAACAGACAGTTTTCAGATGATGAAATTGAAACTATTTCCACTCATATGAAAGAGTGTTTCAAATCACTATTGATCAGAGAAATGCAAATTATGACAACTGTGAGATACCACTATACACTTGTCAGATTGACTAAGATGACAGGAAAAAATGATGAATGTTGTAGAGGTTGTGGGAAAACTGGGACACTGATACATTATTGGTGGAGTTGTGAAAGAATCTAACCATTCTGGAGAGCAATCTGGAATTATGCCCCCAAATTATCAAACTGTGCATACCCTTTTATCCAGCAGTGCTACTAATGGGCTTATATCCCAAAGATATAAGGGACCTGTATGTGCCAAAATGTTTGTGGCAGTCATTTTTGTAGTGGCTAGAAACTGGAAAATGAATTGATGCCCATCAATTGGAGAATGGTTGGTTAAATTATGGTATATGAATATTATTGTTCTGTAAGAAATAACCATCAGGATGAATACAGAGATGCTTTTAGAGACTTACATGAACTGATGCTGAGTGAAATGAGCAGAACCAGGAGATCATTATATACTTCAACAACGATATTATATGAGGATGTATTTTGATGGAAGTGGATATCTTCAACAAAGAGAAGATCTAATTCAGTTCCAGTTGATCAATGATGAACAGAATCAACTACACCCAGAGAAGCAACACTTGGAAATGAGTGTAAACTGTTTGCATTTTTCTTTTTCTTCCCAGGTTATTTTTGCATTCTGAATCCAATTCTTCCCGTGTAACAAGAAATTCATTTCTGCACACATATGTTGTATCTAGGATATACTATAACACATGTAACATGTATGGGATTCCCTGCCATCTAGGAGAGGTGGTGGAGGGAAGGAATTTGGAATACAAGTGAGTGCAAGGGATGATGTTGTAAAAAATTACCCATGAATATGTACTGTCAAAAAAAGTTATAATTATAAAACTAATATAAAATAAAGTATAAAATGGACAACTTTTAAATACTATATTCATTTTTAAATATACCACTTTTAATTTAAAGAGAATAAAAATGTAGTATAGAAATTGAAATATTAAAAAAAAACTTACATTCATGAGCCCTTTAACCTGTTTTCTACTCCATTACATCACTACTGTTTCTTTATTCCTTTGTACAGTCTATCCTCTATTCCTCAAAATACTTCTGGGGCAGCTAGATGGTGCAGTAAATAGAGCACTGGTTCTGGAATCAGGAATAGCTGAATTTAACTCTAGTCTCAGAAACTTAACATGTCCTACCTATGTGACCCTGGGCAAGTCACTTAATCCCGATTGCCTCACAAAAATAAGTAAACATATATAAATAAATAGGTGTCAAACTAGTGGCCCTCAAAATTTCTGCATGGCCAGAACCAGATTAATATTTAATTGGAAAATGCTTAACAAAATAAGTAGGAATACAATAAGATATGGATAATATCAAATTGTAATTTTCTAATTCAATATGTAACCTTAAGGATTAACTTCTGTTTGAATTTGACACCATCAGTCTAGAAGTCCTTGTAATGGTTCCGTAAGGTATGTTAGAACCCTATTGCCTTCTTTTGGAAATGGGATCTCCATCAATCTTGATCCCATTCCTAATGTGCCCAGCTATTAGTACCATCTCTAACAGTTGCTTTCTAATTTTTTATTATATATAAACTTTAATAACTTAAAGCTGTATAAATATTGATGGAACACTGTATATTTAAAAATTGCAGCTAATGGTGAATCTGTTGTCTCTCTTCCATCACTAGAATGCAAGCTCCTTTGGGACAAAAACTGTTTCATATGATCCCTGCATCTAGTATAGAGTGTGACCCCTAGAAGACTTTTTAATAAATGTTATTCATAGGGGAAAAGGAATTAACATGTGAAAAATTTAGAATAATCCATACAATTCTAATCAGAATCTTATTGATGCAATGCTTTCCTAAATGCCTTTTCCCAGATAAATAATTTCATCATCTTGCACCTAGAAAGAGTTGGAGAAACCTAAAATATCCCCTGAACCCAGAAACTTTCTTGAGATATTTCTTATGACTCTGCCATTTACATATATATCACATTCTTTTTGATGTCCTTTCATTTCAGTCATGCTTCATTTTTCTATAACTCCATTTGGGAGTTTATTAGAAAAAGTACTGAAGTGGTTTGCCTTCCTTTCTCTAGCTCATTTTGCAGAGGAGAAATTGAGGCAAACAGGGTTGATTTGCCCAAAATCACATAAGTAGTAAGTGTTTGAGACCAAATTTAATTGAGAAAGATATTTTTCTGACTTCAGGTCTAGCACTATCTACTGAGCCACCTAGTTGCCTAATATTGAATTTTACCTTGTATTATAATTATCAAAAGATCATAAATAAATTGTTAGTAGAACCCTCTGAAGCCATGTATTTATTACAATTGCATCATTTCACACATGAGGAATCTGAGGCCCAGGGAAGCTGAAAAACATGCCAAAATCTCATGATTAAAAGTATCAGAGACAACATTTAAATAAAATTTGTCTGATACTATAGTCAGAGATAATATTTAAATGCAATTTGTCTCACACAGTAGTCAATGTTTTTCTACTATGTTTCCTCTCCCCTATGGCTAATAAAGTTATATACAGTACTCATATTGATCTTTACTTTGCAAGTACACTTTTCATTAGAAAAAAAATTCTTTTTCATGATTACCTGTCATCCTACTCTTAAGTTAACCCTATCATCCTCCTCTGAGTTTTATCTTCTGGAAATATTTTTGTAATACTAACAAATGCCTCTGCATCACCAAACAGTTTTCTCTTCCATCCTTTTTTACCCTTTAAAAATAAGTGAAACTTTATGCATTCTACTAAAGAATGAAGAAGAATTGTCAATTTATGTAATTCTCACTCTGTTCTTTTTTATTCAATAATACATAGAGATCATATTAGAATGAGTGTTGTACATGAAGTCAGAAGATCTGAGTGCACATTCTATCTCAGACACTTATCAACTCAGTCACCTTGAGCAAGGTACATATGCTATGATCTTTCCTTCTCTTTCACCCTTCTCCCCAATTGAGGGGAAAAATCCTTGCAACAAACACATCTAATAAAGTAAAACAAACTACCATCTTGGCCATATTAAAAAAAATGTATTTTTCACTCTGGGTAGCAAGTCCATCAACTCTCTTTCAGCTAGTGACAGCATTTAAAATCATTAATACTTTAGAATCCTGGATGATAATAGCCTTGACCATAGTTCTTAAATCCTTCAAAATTGTTGTCATAATATGAGTATTTCTGATTTTGGTAATCTTGTTTGATATCAGTTCAAAGTGAATTTCAAGTGATGCCTCTATCCTCAAAATTTCCTTGTCTGTATAGACATTTAATTATATCCCCTGATTATGTGAACTGTGCTCAGTATTCCCATTATTTCCCATTTTTTACTTTGTATCTTTACCCTTTGATTTTTTCTTTTACGATTAAGACATAATTCCCCCAGTATTTTTCATCCTTAGTAAATGTTAACATTTTTTGGGGATGCTTATATCATCTCTCCTTTCCTCATTAAAATGCAAACAAATGTATGTAGTCTTATTTTGATTGCTTACTATTGTTTATATTTTTCATATTTCTTTTGTTGGTATTATCATTTTATTTGATTTCATTTTCTATTTCATTGATTTGTATTATGTTGGCATTTCAAAATTTCTATTTGTCTGTAATATTTTCATCAGGAGTGTTTGAAATTTCTGTTTTATTAGAGGTTCATTTTTTCACCTTTAGGATTATAACCAATGTTTTTAGGTAAGTTATTTTTATTATGTCTATATATTTTGTATTTTGGAATATGTTCATATTATCTCCTCCTTTATACTATTAGTTGCTCAATATTTTGTGATTTTGAATGTGTAGTATTTATTTTTTATTTACAGTCTCTAAATATTGGTTATGACATTCCTGGGAATTACAATTTTAGATATTTTGACCACAGAATAATGGGAGAGGTGTTTTTTTTTATTTTCACATTACCCTCTAGATCTAAGAGATCTGGATGATTTGTTTTTGTGATTTCTTGAAATACCATTATCAAATAATTTTTTCATTTATATCTTTTAGGTATCATAATGATTTTAATTGATATGTCTTTGATATGTTTTGCAGATCAATTTCTTAAAATTGAGATATATTATATTTTGTTTTGTTTTAAAAACTTTTTATTGTATTTTAATAAATCTTGTCTTATGGAGTTATTAACTTATGTTTGATTCTTACTTTCAAAGAAGTTTTTAAGTGGGTAAGGTTTCGTACTTTAGGCTAGTACTGTAGATTCTCTTTCTAAGTCTTTCCTCTGAAATCATATTTATTTTCTCATTCTTCCCAAATTTTGTCTTTTTATTTATATTATTTAAAACATTTTTTTTAAATCTTGATTTTTTTCTGGGAATTTCAACTGATCTTTTGGGAATTTTGTTTGTTTGTTTGTTTTTCCCTTTCAGTCTTTACCTGTAAGTATTGTAGAGTTATTCTCCTCTTTGGGGGTTTTGTGATAGGTATTCCTGGACCCATAAGAGCACTTTATTTTTTCCTCCCATTATTATTTAGTCATTTTCCAACAATTTTGAACAAGGCAACCTAAAATTGTTGGCCTAGCTACAAATTTTGCTTACTAAGTTTGCACTCCTCGCTCTTCTGAGAAATGTTTATGAATCCTCCATCTTCTCCAGACCAGTTACCATTCTAAACTTTGGATACTGAGTTCACAGTTCACAGTTATGAACTTCTTAAAGATTTTCAACATGGTGATCTGATGTGACTAGAAATGAGTCTGTGATCATGTTTGGGTGTTTTGTGCTGCTGATCTACTGTGGAATGCTATGTCTGAGTCTGAGATCCCAAATCAATCCTATCTTCCATTTCCTGCCTTGGTTACTTGCCTATGTATTAAATTTGTGATCTTAGACTTAAAAATGATCCTCATACTCTTTAATTTTCTTCTTACTACTAGCTCCCCCATTCTTCTTAGATAGTTGTTGAACTAGTTGGATTGTGGTGGTGGTCAGAATTAGATTGTACTCTGAAATCTTCGATCAAGTAAATTAATACATTAATTAAATATGTTATACATTTTATATTAATAAATTATTTTGAAAATCTTGAATAACTATGATTATTAGCAGCACCACTACTACCACTATCATATAATAATAATGATATAATGTTAACATTTCCTTTTTTGAAGTTTATTTTTTTTAAATATAGTCACCCTATCCTGGTTGTTAACTATATCCTTTATTGACTTCAAGGATTCCATCTACTTTTCTAAATGACTTCATTTTCTAACTTAAAGTTTTATTCTATTTGCAAACCTATGATATTATTGTTGGAAACTTTAATATTCATGACTTTACACTTCAACTCCATCTCCAGCCATTCACAGTAACAGACCTCATATTTATGTGTAAAGCATGACTACTAATACTATTATTAACTATCCTCTTAAAGTCTAGCCTATCATTAGTTTTATACTGTGAAAGAGAAAAAAATGTGAATGAAGTAGAGATAAGAACTTGTTTACCCAGTGACTGATATTATAGCTGTATGTGAAGGACTTATAAGAACCTCCAATATTAGCCAACTGGAATGTGAAAATATTGAGCTAGTGCTTTGAGAGACTTTTTAGATATATTTAGAAAGGTAATTAAATATTACATCAATATTTTTCTATTATAAGCAGTAAATTTTTTAAATATTATGTTGCCCAATTAATAGTAATAAGAAAAGAAATAGTCATATGACTCAGGAAAACAAAATATATCAGAAATTTTAGATTCTCTTAATCATTAGTTAAAAACAAAAATTAAATAGTTTAGGAAATAAAATGTAGTTAAAGACAACGCACACAACAAAATACAAAGTTCAATATCAACTACAAACTTTATTACATAGATTTGAGAAATAAAGAAATTTGAGGCAAAATAAATGCCTTGAAGAAAGAACATGTTGAAACTTTATGATTACTTGTATGGACAAAAAAGTTCAAAGCAATGAAAAAGTCAGGTGGACTAAAATTTTGAGCACAATTAATGTGATGAGGAGCAAAACTTCTAGCCTTTGGCTCTTTTTTACTTTTTATCTGATATTTCTTGTGCAGCATGATGAATATGGAGATGTTGAATTTCACATTCAACCTATACAAAATTGCTTGCTGTCTATGGAAGTGAGGAAAGGAGAGGGAATATTTGGAACAGAAAATTTTTCAAAGGTAAATATTGAAAATATCTTTGCATGTATTTGGAACAATAAAAAACTATTATCAAATTAAAGTTAAAATTAATGAATGCTAAAAAATTTGACATGTAATGAGGGAAAAATAATATACTATTACATATATAGAGAGCTCCACTTGGGTATATAGGTAGGTGGAAAGTTAAACAACATTTGCATCTCATTAAATATTTTTAATGATTTAAAATATTATATTTAATAACTATAAAATTCTTAATGTGCCCCAAGGAAAGATAGTGATTAAAGGCTATTGCTTGAATCTGGCAGGATACCTATAAATGTCATTATCTACCTAATACAAAATGTATCAAGAACAAATATGTCAAAGAGGAGATTGTGGTTGAATACATTAAAAATCCCACTGGTATACAGAAATCAAAGCTGAATGAAAACAAATTGAAAAGTAATTAACACTCACTCAATACTAGTCTTAACAATCATATTTAGAATTGCAAAATGAACCACAAAATATTTGTACATATCCTCACAAATAATGAAAAAAGAACAAAAAGGAAATGAACTTCAATCACTATAAAGCTGATATAGACAATCTAATAATTCTATTCTTAAAAGAAAGAATAGGATCAACACACATTTTTATAATATATGAAAAATAGTGCTAAAACCTCAGAAGTACTTTTGGAATTGGTAGGTATAACTTAACCTAGAAATACTAGTGGCTAATAACTGGTCATACCATTGAATTTGTCAAATTTATCCAAAAAAGGATTATTTTGCATGGTGCCCATGAAATAACTGGATCCAGGAATAGAGTTATAAAAACAAACAAACAAACAAAAAAAAACAAAAGAAAAAAAACAAAACAACCTTTCATGGGTGACATCCATATCAAATCATCCAATAATAGTTTGAAAAAGAATAAAGAACTAATTGTTATCATTCACATATGTTTATAAAAAAAAAGTGAGGTCTATGCTGACAATTCAGGACCCAGTTATTTTCTTAGAAACCTATAGAACTTATATAAGGATTCTACATTAACTATCAGTTTAAATCAGGTGCGTAAAAAAGAATAGTGAAACATATTGCTATAGTCTCTCTCTTTGTTTTACCTTCTAAGCACCAAGAAAGACACGATCTCATGCTTAGAAGTACATCTTAGTTTTTTTACTTTTACTAATGACTAGCCAATTACAAATCTCTATACATAATATAAACCTAAAAAAAATCTTAAAAAAGGAAATACCACTTTTTTTACAAAATTAACTTTTGCTCTCAATTTCTCAGACATAATTTTGAATCATAAAAATTATTTTTATATATGTAGAAAGCCTAGTCTGCCTCATGATGCAGGTCACAACATCTATCCCTTTGAGGTGTACACTAAAGGATTTGGAGGTCTGTCTCTTTTCTAATGTATAGCATCTCAGTTCCTTTTTAACTATTTAATTTCTAGTATATTTTGTGAAGAGATATTTATTTTAAAGACAACAAGAATACATTCAGAAACAGTTTTTCTTGCCCCAATATCTTGCAGGCAAGATATTCTATATACTACCTCAATTCCTAAGGAGTGTAAGCTCACATTTAGTCTATTTTCTGTATAGTATAGGTCCTATCAAGTTTACATTCAGAAGAAGGATGACTACCATGAATACCTGTGGCCTAGGCTTAAGATGTCTTCCTTTTTTCTTCAGACTATACTGCTAAATCATTTATATAGTATTTTCCATTTCCCAGGAACTTTTAGAGCTTTTTGCTCTTATTACCTTGTTGACCAACAATCGTATCATAAACTGTTTATTGATTTTTTCCAAATAAATATCCCATGTTATCTCAAACTGAATGTATCAACAACATAATTCATTTCCCCTCCTTTTCTTACTCTAAAATTCAGTCTCTTCCTGTTTTTCCTTATATCTTTCAAAAAATTATCATTCTAGTCACATTGGTGTGAAACCTCTGAGTTATTCTCAATTTATTACTTTCTTTCCATATTCATATCTCTACAGTTATCATGTCTTATCCCTTCTACTTTTGCATCACATGCATTTTTCTCTTTTTCTCTTCACTTATAACCACCATATTTACCAGCATTCCATCATCCCTTACTTGGACTACTTGGACTACTGCAGTAGCTTCTCAATTTCTCTCTTTAACTTTATTTTTCCCTTTTTTAGTCCATACTCTATTTGGCTGCCAAAATGTTGTCATGATTTTTTTTAAGCTCCAGCATGGCCATTTTCATTAAAAGAAAAATCATCTAGCCAACAGACTTTTCTTATAGCATGGAATTTGGCAAGATGATGAACTGGTTAGAGGTTAAAAAACAAAACAAAACAAAACAAAAAAACCATTTGATTCCATTTTAAGAAAACCATTTATTGGACTAAGTACTATATCAATTTATCAAATGTATTTTTTCCTCTTCTGTTATCATAGGCATGCAAATCAACTTCCTTTTTTACTTGTTATGAATTTTACAAGTCTATCTTTGAAATATAAATCTTAACTGTATCTTCTTATTTTTTCTTTCTTGAAACTATATCATTCTTAGAAATTTTGTCTGTGGCTCAGAGATAATTTAGAAATCTTCAGCCTATGTTGAACATATATAATAAAGGCTGGTTCATAAAACATCTCTGCATATTGATTGGTATAATTGTCACCTTAGAAGACATGTTGGGTGATATTTATGTTTATGAGTTTTATTTCAATTCAATAAACATACATTTAATGCCTACTATTATGATTTTCAATTTTGACATTTTTGAATGACTTCACCTGTAGTTAATAACAAGCATTTGGTTAAAAGGTACAGCTGTGGTTAACCCAGGAAATATTTGGATTTGGTTGAATGAGTTAATCTGTTTCTAGTTGATTAGATAAGAAAGAAAGGGTAATGTAGAAGTGGAGGAGATACTCCTACAAGAGAACCAGAAGGAGACAATTAGGTAGAAACAAAGAGAAAGGGGAAAAAAGGAAAGAACAGAGTACTTTATTCCTTTTTTCATATTATCATTCTTTAAACAACATCAGCATTAGCACCAGCACCAGGAACAATAACAGCAACAGCAACAGCAACAGCAAAGTTTTACTTAGCAGGCAATGAGTTTTGCTAAGTGACTGTCTTTCAACAGTCAACAGTAGCCATGACAATTCAATGAGCATACCTCCATTGGAATTTTAATTGTGCAAATTTCAGTTGCTTTGTGTTGTATCTTTTTTTATGAATAAATTTTGATTTAACATAGAAGATGAATATACACTTAAAAACATACTTAAAGCAATTTAGGAAATAACACTGAAGAGTAGCTATAATTAAGGTTTTTTTTTTTTTTTTACAAAAAGATTGTGCTTAAATCTCAATGTGTTAATACCATTGTGTTGTCTAATATGATTAACCTGAGTTTTACTTTTTAATGTTGAATTTTTTTAAAGTTATATCTTTTAATTAATATAAATCTATTTTCTTTCTCTCCCATTTTTCACCCCACTGAGAGAGGAAAGGCAAATTCTTTGCAATAGAACAAATCCTCCACTTTTCCAGCTCAATTTTTTTTTCTTCTTTTATGCCCTGAGTACATCACCACTTAGTGAAATAGTATATATTTATTATTGCCATTCTAGAATCACAGATGGTCATTTAGAACAGAGGTATCAAATTCAAATAGAAACAAAGATAACTAAGTAATACCAAGTTTCTCTTCAGGTCACATATTGATTTAGAAAATTACACATGTTTATATATTCCTTTTTAAACTTAACATATCAATGCATTAAAACCAGAGAGAAATTACACATTAATCTACTTTGGATATGATCAGGAATGTTGTGGGCCTTGCAAAGAAATTTGAAATCTCTGATGTAAAATAATTCCTTCATTTTATAGATTGTGAAAATGAGGCTAAGAGAATAAATAAATTGTCTATACTCATATAACTTGTAAATATTAAAGTATTTTTCCATCCAGGTCTTCTTGACTCCACTATCAATAACTTTAACCATATGTTATATGTGTTCAAAAGTTCTAAAGAAGAGTAAAACTATAAGCTTCCTCTTGTCCCTGATGGATGCTTGTATTAAGCACAGAAAATTCCTCTTATGTTGCAGGAGAGAAGATAATTTTTATACGAGCTTTATTCAGAATTCTAAATTTGTTTTCTTGAAAAGATGTCATTTAGAATTATTCAGCTCTTCAAAGCCTAATATTTGCTTTGATCAGCTATACTGATTTACCTTGTGGGCAACATAAAACAAATTTGGGTTCCAGGATTTTACAATTGGAATCATCCAGAAGTGATAGATTGACTAAAATATTGATAGCTAATTCTCATATTGAAAAAACACTCAATCTACATTCTCTCCTTGATTATTCCAAAAATTTCCATTTTAAGGAAGACAAACAAGTTTGTCATGTCTTCATCTCTCTTTAAACTATATTTCTTATTGGACTTTCTCTATAATGCCTCTGGATACCTTTATCTTCACATCCCCTACTTTTAAGTTTCCTTTAATGTATTTCCTTCCCCTATAAAAATGTAATCTATTTAGTGAAATGGTTGTTCTCATTGTTGCTTGTATTTATACTTCCAGTATTCCAGTAGTTGGTACAAAGTATATGCTTGATAAGCATTTATTTGACTTGAATACTTTAGGAATGTGTTCCTAACACTATATTATCGACCATTTTTATCTACAAATTGAAAGTCTATGTCTCATATCTAACTTTTTATCCTCCCCTATGTAAATAAAATAATTTAAAGGAAAATTATTGACATTTTGGAAATTTATTTTCATATAGCTATACATTATATAGTTTTGCTTCAAGTATTATTGCAAATTTTAAAAGAACTGCTATGTTTTGGAAATGCAAATTTGCCCTATGGCTCATAGAAACAAAATCCAGAGATAGAAATGGAATGGTGGAATGGTAGGAAGCAGTGTGGTACAGGAGAATAACTGACATTATAATTTTACTTTACTTGAACTGCTCAAAAGAAAGAAGAATAAACACACAAAGATTGGTACAGAAATATATTTCATCTGATAGGGAAACAGGAGGGAAAGGAATAAAGGGGAAGGAGGAAGGAGAGGGATAGTAGATTATAGGAGGGATTGGTTCTAAGCAAAACAGATTCTAAGGATATAAAAAAATGTTTATAGCTCTTTTTGAGATGGCAAAAGATGAGAATCTGAGAGAATATCTATAAATTAAAGAATGGATGAAAAAATCTGGCATATAAATATAATAGAATACTGTTATGCTCGACTCTATCAGAATAAAAACCAAAGAGGCTTAAGGTTGTAAGGATGTCACTCACTTTCTGATAAAGAATGAGGCACATTATTTTGTCCATAGTCAATCTGAAAATTTGTTTTAATTGACTATATGTGTTTTTAATTGGTTTTGTTTTTCATATTTTCTGAATATTGGAGTAGAATTTGGAGAGGAGGATGGAAAGGCAGATCTTCTCTGAACAAAATAAATGTAATATTTAAAAACATAAAAACTATAGAAATATATGAATGACATGCTTGTCAAATGTGTAAATGAAAAATATGGGAGAAATAGCTACCATGTGGCCTTAAAATTTAGGAATTTAAAATTCTTTTAGTAGAATAAAAGGTCAATTAAATAAGATTGTAGTTAACATAGATAAATGTAAAGTTACATAAATCATTTCATAAATAAGTCATACATGTATGGAATAGCCAAATGACAGTTCAGGAAAAAAAAGATGTTGAAGTTTCAATAGCTTGTAATCTCAATAAGAATTATCTGGAAACAAGACATTTTGAAGGGCTAATGTAGCCCTTGGCTACTTTAAGCCAAGGATATTATGTTGAAAGAGGAAAATAATTGTACCATTGTATTCTCACTGAGTCAGAGTTGTGCGCATTTAAGGGTCCTACATTTCATAAAAACATATCAAACTGGAGAAATGGTTAGAGAAAGACAAGCAGCATGGCAAATACATGTCAATCATGAATTAGTTAAAGGAAATAAGACTCATCTTGAGAAGATATGAACTAGAGGAACATGTGTCATTGGTTAAGTCACTTCAGAAATATGTCTCTCATATTCCTTATTTGTAAAATGAAGGTGTTCTATTAGATTATCTTATTTCTTCCAGTTCTACTTCCTAGCCATAACAACTTTCTTTTAAAATCCATCATGTAGAAGATGTATTTGACTTGTTTTATGTGTCCCCAAAGTCTTTTTCCAGGACCTCAGATAGTAATTAGATGTTACAGGGGATATAACACTGGCCCTGGAGCCAGGAATACCTGAGTTCAAATTTGACTCAAAAGCTTACTACATAGAGTTATACAACCCTGATCAAGCCTCAGTTTCCTCAACTATATAATAGGGATAATGATAATTGTTCAGTTGTATCCAATTTTTCATGACACCATAGACTATATTATACCATGGGGTTTTCTTGTCAATGATACTGGAATTAATTGCCATTTCCTTTGCCAGTGGATTATTCTTGCTCAGGATCACACAGCTACTAAGTGTCTGAGGCTGGATTTGAACTCAGAAATATGACTTTTCTTGTCTGTAGACCCAGCATGTTATCCACCGAGACAATTAATTGCTTCAGTTCCTCAACTCTATAAAAGGGATGATGGTATCTTTTATCTGTATAATACTTAGCATAGTAATTGACACATAATATACACTTAATTGTTTATTTCTTCCCTTTCTGAGGGTTTTATATTTTTTACTAAAGGAGGTGAAAGAATCAATCAGTACTCTTTCTTACAATAAATAGTGGTTTCTTATTCTTGGTAAGGATTTAGATTCTATTAGCTAGATGAAAAATTTGAACTTTAAAATTTTTCCATAACATCAGAAGGAAGACCATATTACAAAAACTGTGTAATACCATTCTCCCAAATTTCAATTATCTTCATATATGTCATTTATAGATTGTGTCTGCCTAGGAAAGGGATTATGATAGGGACTAAATCTCACATTCCATTTATATAGGAAACTTCTAGATAAGGAAACTCCCTCCACTAATGCAGGTCATCACTTTCTTAAAAACTTACAGTCTTTGAACTCTGAGCAGCTAAGACATTTGCTAATGCCACTCAGCCAGTATATATCAGGGCAGGTTGGCTGCCACTAACTAAGGCTGCCACTAACTGAAGCTACTTCAGTTGTCTTTTGATAAGTTTGACAAATCTACCCATAATTATTTTTCCTCTTTTCATTTCAAAGTATCTGAATAGAAATAAAAAAGATTTATTGCCATTTTCATCAACTTTAGGGAGTAATGAGTGGGAGCTGCTTGCTAAAGAATAAAAAAAAAGTATAGCTGATAGTGAAGTAGTAAGAATTGCACAAAAGAGGTTATATACATACACATATGCTTGTTATAACAACATAATGTTTAAAAAATGAAATGATGAAGAAAAGGTATAAAAGTGTTTCAAAAAATCTAATATGTGAATTAGATACAATAATTAGAATTGGGGTTAAATGTTAAAAACAAAAGTCATTTGAGAAATATTCAAATTATGAAGTTGCCTGAAAGACACACAAACACTTTATGGTTAGGTTAGTGTAGGGAATTACTGGTCAAATACAAATAATATTCAAGAGGGTAAAATTTAATGGAGGAAAATTACAATAAATACTACTAGTCATGGAGGATTCAATATAATATATAGATGTACATAAACCCCCCCACACTCCCCACACACAATAAGACTGTTAAGTAGTACACAAGCTGTGCAGAAGATCATTGGATAGGCTGCCTTGTCAAGTAATGAGAGAATAACTAGAAGTGTTTGAGCAGGGGCTGAAAGATGGTTTGCCAGGAATGCTGTAAAAAGGGTTCCGATTTAGATATGGGTGATAGATTTTCTAAGATCCCTTCCAATTTAAATAATTCTGGGGAGTTATGTAATAACCACCCATTTTGTGAGCTACTGTTTAGTCAGTCCTAAAATACATTGGGTGTTTGTTGTGCTTCTGAATTCTACTGGCTAGGGGCTATATGACAAAGGAAACAGAAAGTTTAACTCAGTGTAATGGAATCCTATCTGAAAAATCTATGTAATATTTATTTGTACAGGTTTAGAATGATTTCCTTGCCTGCTTTCTTAGACTTGAAAAGATAAAAAAAAAAAAGATTTATTTACATGATGACAATTCTTTGTACCACTCTTGTGACTATCTCTTGGGGCAGATTGATGATTTAAAATTTTAATTAGATTTTCAGGATTCAATTGACAACTTAATAAATATTGCAAGCAGCTGATATCAGTGAAATTGCATATACAATTTTAATACAATGAAAGGCCTGAATGCTTTCTTTTTTGTTATAATTTTAATTTAAACAATGTCAGCATGAAATATATCAAAAGGCATCTGTTATGCACTATAAATCTTGAAACATTATTTTTCTGATGTATTAGAAGAAGTTGACTTTGGTAAATTTTTTGGAGATCATGTTAAAAAAATGCTAAGCACTTTGATCAATCTGTTAATGTTGGATTGAAGAGTCTGCCATTAGTAGTTAGTGAAGTAGATAGAGGTTTATTTCCAATTTTCCTAGTTGCTAATGACTTTTTGCACTTTGCATATATTTTATATTGATTCATCTGTCTATATGTTGATTTCCCCCAATCTAATGTAGCCAAGAGGCAAAAATAATTTCATTTTGTTTTTGTATCCTCAGCACTTAACAATGTCTTATAGAGTAAGTACTTAGAAAAAGTGATTGTTGAAGGAATGAATTATTTCTTGGCAGATGAAATTTGCATGATCTGCAGCTTTCAGTATTTGAGTGACATTGTAATGAAAATCATAACAATAATTCTTGAAAATTGTTATCACAAGATTTATGAGGACAGAAGAGGGTAACTTACGAATTCCTTAGTTTAATTTCAATACATATGTATTTAGTGCCTACAAATTTTAGGGAATAGGCTGGGTGCTACAGAAAGAAAAAGGATGAAAAAATCAAATCTGGTTCTGGCACTTAAGGAGATTACAATTTAGTTAGTGAGGGGGGGAATATACACACATTGAAATTTATATAATAATTTACAGTGCATAAACATACAAATGAATCACAAAGTTATTTGGGAGTTCAGGAAAAGACACTTTTGGATGGGATCATTAGGATCATCATTCATGGCATGAGTGTAATTTGATGGATGCAGGCCAAGAATGATGGATGAATCCAAGCCTCCTCACTTCTACTGGCATAGAGAAACTTGAAGATGTGTTTTCAAAGGTACTGTCAGTAATTTACCAAATCATGGATACCAAAAGAGGTGCCATAAGGCTGGAGAGAGACAAATGATAGGAAAAATAGGTGCTCTTAGGAAGCACATACTGGTAAGGTTGTCAATGGTCCTTGGAAAATATCTTTTTTTTTTTTTTTTTTTTTTTTTTTTTTTTTTTTTTAGGCTGGGGTTAAGTGACTTGCCCAGGGTCACACAGCTAGGAAGTAGTAAGTGTCTGAGACCAGATTTGGACTCCAGTCTTCCTGAATTCAAAGCTGGTGCTTTATCCACTGCGCCACCTAGCTGCCTCCTTTGGAAAATATCTTATAAATGATGAAACAGATGATCTAGGGATATTTAATAACAATGTCTGGCTTATTATTAGGAATAAGTATGGATTCACTAAGAAATAGATTGTGGAACCTGAAGTCAGGAGGATTTAAATTCAAATCCTGTCTTTATCTTTACTAGTTGTGTAACTATGGTCCAAACACTTAAACTTTATGAGTTACAGCTAATGCTCTAATATGTCTATATTTTATAGGTAATTTGTGATTTTTGATATATAGATTCACTACTAATTCCTACCAAATTTCATTTATTTACTTAATATTGTTATTAGGTTGGTAGATAAGAGAATACAATCAACATGGGTATAATATGTTCCTTGATTTTAATAAAACATTTCATAGAATTTTACTTGATATACTGATGAACAATAAATGATGAAATATATGTATCAATGTGCTAAATTAATTAAAGCATTCCTTACTTCATATCTTCTATGTACCAATCACAATATTAGACTTTGAAGAGATATTAACCTGAATGAAACAAAACAAAAAATCTTGTTCTCAAGGAACTTATATTTTTTATCAGTATTTGTTATAAAACCTATATCAACACTATGTCAAAGTAGAGGTTTTATGCAATATAGTTGTAACATGCAAAATCTTTTTATAAATGATATATATGAAGACATTTAAAGCAAGCTTATTAAAATTGCAGATGTCACAAATGTGGAATATTAGCTCATGTTCCAGAAGAAAGAATAAGTAATATCAAATCTCTCAAATGTCTTTGTACTAGGGCCTAAACAAAAAAAATATTATAATTAATAGGAATGCATTTAAAGTCCTTGCATTTGGTTGAAAATAAACATAGATTGAAATTGTAAAGACATGGGGACAGGATTACCTTGCTTGTTAGTATGCTTTTTTATTAAATCTGAAGGCCATATTTCCTTCTATTATTTATTTTTTTCTGTTTATCCATTTATATTCAAGGTCTTTGAGTTTTCATCTTTCTGAAATTTTTCATGCCTTCATTCTTCCATCGCTTCTTGTTTGATTGATCATGTATTTGTCTGGTAAAGGAAGATTATTACTTTCTTAATCATTCCTGTAAGTATAATTTCTCTAGGAGTTGAATCTCAAAGTGTCTCAGGCTTCTTTTATACTGGGCAATTTACCAGACTATTTATGTCTAACAAGACTTTTAGTGGATCAGAATTGGTTCCAATTGCATGATGTTCTCTTTATCTGAGGTTTAGTGGACTATTGCATATCATTCTATACATATGGTGTCCTGTTTTAGTAATGTGTCTCATTGCCTTTGTTCTTTGATTCACTGGCTCAGTGTCAGCAGTTCATCAAAAACTATTTTTCCTGCCACTGCTGGTTCAGAACTTTGCAGTATTGGTGCTTCTAGATTGTATACCCTTCCAACTTTTCTTAAGAACTATGGCTAAGCTGGCTATCAAATTCTGAGAAAACTTCAGTGGTCAGGTGCCATGCTACTGGAAAGATGTAGGGGAACTAAGGTATCGAGAAGGTGAGGTTGATGGAAGCCTAGGTCATGTAAATTGGGTTTGTTAATTAAATCTGACTGTTGCTAGCTTGGGATATATGGAAAAGGTACTGAGTTATCTTAGAATTCATAAATCCATATTTTAACCTTCTTTTGGATTCTAGGAGTCCTAGAATTTCAGTAGGCTGAGGTTGCTTTATATTTGATACATTATTTCTGTTTGGAGAGATATGAGAGGTTGTGTGGATTAGAAAAAAAATATCAAGTCTGTCCTATTGTTGCTCATATGACCAATATGATTTTCAGACTTTATTTTTTCCCTTTGTAAAAAAAAAAAATCATCATCATCATCTCCTCCTCTTCTTTCTTCCTAAGGGCCCTATGATCAGACTACTGAAGAAAATGTTCAGAGAAATAAGATATCTATGCATGTATTCATAATCGATTGTGTCTATTTTTTAAAAAAAATTATTTCATTGGTAAAACGAAGTGTTTGTTTTAGATATCCTTTTCTGATTTCTTGAGGCAACAGAGATTAATATGATGACTTCTGATTATTACTATTAATTGGGCATAAAACATAAAGAAACGTGTCAATTAAAATATTTGCCACCTTTGTTGAGCATAGCTAGTGTAAAAGCTGAAATGAAGAGGGATTTCCTATACAAGATAACTTCTCTAGACATTGTTTTTAGATGATATTTTAGTGATGGAGTCAAGCCCCATAACAATTTAAAAACATCTGCATAGAATCCATAATCACTCAAAAATATCAGTATAAATAGCTATGCAAGGCAATATATAAATGGATAAAAACATCTGCCAAGACTTTGATATACAACAGTGTGGACAGACCATAAAAGTGGTCCATTAGTACATATATATTAAATAGCAACTGCAAATGGACAACAAACTGAGCCTTCAATTGCAGAGGAGGAAAAAAAGAATACAGATTGCATTTTAGGGAAACTAAAAAGTGTCTTTAGTATCCCCAAGCTTCTTCCTAAAACGAAAGCCATTTTACCTAATATCACTCATTCTTATGGTAATATGTGACTCTAAGATATAGAAAATTTCAAGTTTCCCAGAGGGAAGTGGAAGTTCATATGGTAAGCACAAGTAGTCTATAGGATATTATAAGTATTACTTGTGTAGGAGAAGTCTTGAAAAATAATATGATCTATGAGACAAGGCATAGAGTTCACACTGTGAATATATTATGGATTTAATGAAGTAAAACCTAAATCTTAATATTATACTTTTAAATCTAAACTTATTTGTTAGATGAATGTTTCACTTATAGGGAATTCCTACTTCATATTCATATTTATGCTTAAGCTATAAATATTTAACTATTAAAATTTTAGAACCATTTCTTTCCTTTATCTCAAGCACCCACTTCTGTAATGTCTGGTCTAGTTTGCTGGTGGGTCTTGGGCTGATTCTGAGGCCTTGGGCTTAGTGGAAGGGGGGTAAAGTGAAGGAAACAGGAGAGCAGCCACCCCGTGACTGGTCAAAGATGGAGTCTGGCCTCTGGAGTCTGGAGACTGAAGTTTTTTCTGAGACCTTTGTGGCCGAGAGAGAGCCCTCTGTCTCTGGTACTCTCTTAAATCCCCCAGCATGACTACATTAAGATCCCACACTTGGCATGAGCAGCCACATCACATCTCCACATTACCCTAAGTATACACCAGTTAGATTGACCACATCATTACATTACATCACAAATGTGCTTAGAAAACCACCATCTCACACCAAGTTGTTACTTAACTACAAGGACCCTGCTGTCTTAGATTCAAGTACACCCTTTCAGAGTTCCAGCCCTCATTGCCTAAAGGCTAGTTATATTACATTTCCCTCCTTCCCAGGATTCTCAGATAGCTTTGAGCATAACTACCAGTTCTGAGCCCCAGGTATCTTGTGGTTTCAGAGTTTTATTACTGGGCTAGCTGGCTGTACTATTTTGTCTGAAATTTTGTCTCAGGATTTCCAAATCTGGCACAAACTTTTAGATCCTGTAGGACTCACCACTGGCACCTGAAATTGAGGACAAATAAAACATAATAGCAACATCCCCTCCACCCCCACTCCCCTATTCTGGCCATCTGGCCACCCCCTGGACTACTTCTCTGAAGCAGAAAAATGAGAGGAAGAGCAGGGAAAGCAAATTATTTTCCCTCTTGCAAGTTCAATTCACAGAGACTTGGTTGTTGGTGATTGTGATCTTCAGTCTCTGGATGCAAGAGAAAAGTGCATAATGGGGAGCAGGGAGAATAGAAAGAACAATATACAATAACTTTATTATATATTTAAAAGGAACAGCAAATTGTACATAATTGATTTAAAGTTTCAGGTGCAATATTTTTTCTCTATTCTACTATATCATGGAAATGCTTGTTTTATTTTTAAAGTTTACATTTTTTTTAAATGAAAGAAAAAAAATTCAAGAAAAAAGGAGACTGTCTAACAGTTTGAAAGATGAGTTTTGTTTTTTTTTTTTGGTTATTCAGCCAATCAAAGGAAGCTACCCTCATTCATATAGTAGGAGACTTAGTTTTTCCATGTTTGATAATCTGGGCAGGCCCAGACCAAGCCCCGGGGGCCTCTGTTAGGCCATGGTGAAATATTCCAATTACTATTACATATAATCATAAATGTTCATGATCATGAGACTATATTGACATGCTATCCTAACCTGTGAAACTAAAATTCCCTGTTTTGTTTGTCTTTGTCTAAGTTTTCTAACTTATTTTAAATTTTGCCCTAGCCCAGACTTTGTGTTCCTGCCAATTAAATTTCTTACCATTTTCTATTCATTATTTGTTTATTCCTGTCTCTTAATAATTTGGCACAAATCTATATGCCATTATTTGAGATATCTACCCTAATTCTCTATTAATCAATATGTGGCATTTCCTTCCTTCTAGACTCCACTGCAACTCACTTTAGCAGAATTTTTTCCCCATTAACTAAGCACCATCATATTATATACTTCCACAGGACCCATGCATATAGTTAGAAGTAAGTTCATTAACTGGAAACTGAGTGGATGCCCATCAGATGGAGAACGGCTGAATAAATTGTGGTATATGAATATGATGGAATATTATTGTTCTGTAAGAAATGACCAGGAGGATGATTTCAGAAAGGCATGAACTGACACTGAGTGAAATTAGCAGGACCAGGAAATCATTGTATATTTCAACAACAATATTATATGATGATCAATTCTGATGGATGTGGCCCTCTCCAATAATGAGATGAACCAAATCAAGTCCCATAGAGCAGTAATGAACTGAACCAGCTACACCCAGCAAAAGAACTCTGGGAGATGACTATGAACCACTACATAGAATTTCCAATCCCTCTATTTTTGTCCGCCTGTATTTTTGATTTCCTTCACAGGTTAATTGTTCACTATTTCAAAGTCTGATTCTTTTTGTACAGCAAAATAACTGTTTGGTCATGTATACATATATTGTATTTAACTTATACTTTAACATATTTAACATGTATTGGTCAACTGGGGGAAAGGGTGGGGGGAAGGAGGGGAAAAGTTGGAACAAAAGGTTTTGCAATTGTCAATGCTGAAAAATTACCCATGCATATATCTTGTAAATAAAAAACTATAAAAAAGAAGAAAGTTCATTATTGTTTGCTGTAATGTCCTGTTGTTTCCAGAAACTGCCAATCCCTCTCTGGGAGGAGATCTGCTGTCTCAACTCAATCTCCCCTCCAGACTCTATCCTAGAGTAGACTCACTCCTTTCTCAATGGTGTCTTCTTTTATCCTACCGAGGAATGGGCGTGTGAGAATGCAAGGGCTTGTGGGAAAATTACTTCTACCAATGAACTTGCTCCTTTTAAACATGTAAGCTGGAACCAAAAGATGTGGACTAGAGAATTGTTAAGTACCGACTTAGCACTTAGTAAGAACCTAACAGTTTGCTTACATATTTCTTGATAAGTGTTCCAAACTAACTTCATGTGTATAATCCACATTCCAGCTGCATTATAAATTCTTCAGAGAAAGTAAATTGAGTTTATTATTTCTTTATATATCTCCACAGTGGATTCAATACAAGTGATGGTGGTTTACTGACTCATGTTTGAGGAGGAACAGACAGTAAAGACAGATATTTAAAATAAATTGAAAAGAGAATGCCTGAGAAATGTGAACTCTCTGGAATAAAAGTGATGCTTATAATTGAAATCAAAAATACCTAAAATATTTTGGAGAAAAATTGATGTGATATTAATGCAAGTAGGAATACTGTAATGAAAGATGCCCAGGTATATCTTATTTTAAGAAATCTAAACTTACAAAATAGACAAACAGATAATTTTGCCTTATCAGTCAATCAAAAAGTATTTATTAAATATCTACCATGTTCTCAGCAGTATGCTAGATTGTACATTATGCCAAAATCACTACAGGGTTCCATTTAATAGTGAACTTCTTTATGCATTTAAAGTCCAGTTCGGTTTATAGAAATTGATCTTCATACAACTTTTTTTAAAGTATGTATTGATTGCATCAATTGAAGTACCCCTATAATGTGCTGAGATGGCTGATTTTAGGGGCTTGAACATATCTTTTTTGAATTTTCAAACATTTCACCTGGTAACCATAACGATTTGTATTGTATTTGTCCAAACAGCTAAGTTATTCATATATCCATATTATCTGTCCAACGGGGTGTTTATGAATTTTACTTAGATTTTAATATTTGTAAATATAGAACTCCAAATACAGTGAATATTCAATATAAATATATTGAATCCAACAAAACAAAGGATTTGAAATCCTTCTTCCAGAATCAACTTAGGAATTGCTTCTTCCAGAATACTTCTTTATCTGCTAGCTGGAAAGCTTCACTTGATCCCTAAATACCATTCTGTCTTGATGTTCCTCATGTATGAAACTATTTATTTGATCTCCATGAATTTGCACTGGCTGATTCCTATGCCTAGAATTCAATTCCTTTTCATCCTATTCTCTATGAATTCCTAGCATCTTTAAGAGTTCATATATATATATATATATATATATATATATATATAATGGAAAGAAGGTAATTTGGGTGGAGAAGAATTGTATAAATGTTTATGCATAACTGTTATCTATCTTGATAAACTACAAGCTATTTTAAGTTCTTTTTCTCTTATAGCTTTATATCGCCAGTGCCTGGAATGATGCCTACCACATAGTTGTCAATAGATGCTTGCTGAATGATTGCTTGATTTGACATTTATGTTATGAATCATCTCCTAATTTGAATTAAGGTTATTATAGACTATATCTCATTTTTCCCTAATAATCATAAGACTCTATGAAGAAAGTACTGAAAGACTGAGAAGCTATTACATTTCCTAGTATGAATTAAATGCTACTGAATTGAACTTTTCTTGACTTCTTCTTACATCAGAGCATATTTTTAATGTTTAAAATACCTTAGCAGCCAAACAACTCATTTCTTTCTTCTCTTCTTTTATAGATTGGAAAAATGAGGTAAATAGAAGGTAAGTTAACCATACAGTTTCACACTAACAATAACTGAAAAAGATATGACTAGCATCCAGGTTCTCTTATTTAAAATTAAATGCCCCCCCCCCAGTTGTACTTCTTCCAACAACTTCTTTCTAAGGTCACCACTATCTATTGAAAATGTAGCTAAGAAACTTACTGTCCATTGGAATCAATAATGATCCTCAAGCCACGTCTCAATAGGGTAAGCTCCTTTTTTTTTTTTTTCATCCAGGGTGAAAAATGGTAGCTTGGTGACAGGTTCTCCATGAAAAAAAGTACTCTGTATAAAATTCCTATTGTGAGTTTGTGAGTAAGGACTTGACAGAGTCCTTTTTTTTTTTTTTTGACTTGAACTATATACAATATGATATTATGGGCTCAGCTAAAAGATATATTTTTTTCAGAATTGTCATGAATATAAAACATTTTCAGTATATGGGGTACTTTTCCCCTGTGCAAGTAGAAAAATGTAGCTATATCTCTGAGTTTTGAGAAGAAGTTTAAGACGGGATATCAAGAGAAAGATAAGGACGGACAAATAGATGCAATAATTATCTGTCTAAAGATGATAATTGAATTTATGGGAGAGGACGTTAACCAGGGAAATAGTATATAGAAGGAACAGGACAGAATCTGGAGTGGGAGTACAATCATGTTTAACAAAAATGACTAGCATGAAGATTTAACAAGGGAGAATGAGAATAAGTTGTTACAAATCTCACAAATAGGAAGAACAGGAGAGTGTAGTATCATGAAAATCTAGATAGATGAGAATATCCAGGAGTAGAGAATGAATGATGGTACAAATTGACACAGAAAAGTCAAGAAGGATGAAGACTGAGAAAAGGCCATTAGATTTGGAAAATTAATGACTTTAGTTTCTATAAAAGCTCAAAACTCTGGAGGTCAATAATCCACCAGCTTCAGCCTTCCTATTTAGAGAAGACTACAGATGTGTGCCACAACTCCTGTCTTCATACTAAATTTCAGCAAATTCCTACATTTCTCTGATCATGAGTACTTCACAAGATCTTGGCAGTGTTTCTTGAATTTAAACATTATTTTCTTCAATAAACATTTATCAAGCACCTGCTATATGTAATACAGTGTGTTAAGTACTAGGGGAAAAGTGTGCGGGGCGCAATGAAAAATAAAGCAACATATTCTTGTTAAGGATTTATTATGTAGTATTCTAGTGCAATTGTGACAGGCAAGAATGGTTTGCGTGTGCTTGCTTCATCATTACCATTTCCCAGGCC
Source organism: Sminthopsis crassicaudata (assembly GCF_048593235.1). Taxonomy (NCBI): domain Eukaryota; kingdom Metazoa; phylum Chordata; class Mammalia; order Dasyuromorphia; family Dasyuridae; genus Sminthopsis; species Sminthopsis crassicaudata. The sequence continues at coordinate 213,991,418 of NC_133618.1, read as the reverse complement.
ATTTTACCAGGGTTGTTCCAGGATATGGATATGTGCAAAGAGCTTGAAGGAGGAGGGGAAATCTTGGGAGTGGGAGGTGGGAAATTGAAAACAGACAAAATGTGTTTTCTCTGTTTCTACCCTACTCTCTTCCTCTGGCAAGAGGTTTTATGCTTTTTACTTTTCCTGGAAAAACTAGACACTTTTTGAGGTTGATTTTTTTTATTATGAATGAATGTGTTTAAAATAGCATATTCCTATATAGCTATTGGGCTTTTCTTGGCTCTTTTAAGATTATTTCTAAAACTTTTTCAAGAGATTTTTATGTATCTATAGTTACAAGTCATGACCAATTCTTTCCTATAATAGGTTGTCAATTGCAACAACCAGGTATCTTCAAACTTTCAGGGTCATTGTCATTTTGATAGGCCAAGGAAGTACCTTTTTGTGCTCACAAAACTCCTTTTGTTAAAGTTGGTTAATCAACTCAAAGCAGCATGATACAGTGGAAAGAATAATGCCTCACAAGATCTGGTTTCAAATCTTGCCTCTGATTTTTATTACTTATGTGGGAAAGTAATTTCACTCCTTTCTTCATCAGTTTATCTGTAAGATAAGCAAGCTTTAATATCTCTTTCAACTCTCTATCAATGAACCTATACATTCTTCTTCTTCTTTTTTTTTTTTTTCACTTGAAAAGACTAAGTTACAATGCACACTGACTGTATTAACTATTATTCCAGGAGAGCTGGGAGCAAAAGTCTCCTAGATTTATGACTTTCATGTTATTTACTCAGTTACAAAATATCTAAATAAATATCATTAGTACAAGTTAGGTGCTAAAATTCATCTGATTTAGAATTTACTGAGTTATCATATTTTTATAACTGGTATAAATCATGATAGAATACTATTAAAAGTCATGTTTTGTGATAGAATTTCTTCATCATTGATTAAGGCAGTCTGCAGGGCTTAAAAGTTGTTTACTATGAGGGATACCATCACTAAGTGATCACATACTGTAACTTAATGTTTATATGCAAGCTAACCACAAAATATTTTTTTCCTATTTTCCCTCTCAGCAAAATGGTGAGACCAATTTATAGCATATGGAAACATTTCTATACTGCAAATTATTCTGAAATGTGCATTTCTAAATGATTTTGTTTCTTTGCTTTTTTTTCCTTTAAATTGTGAACTTAAAAATCTTCAACAAATATTTCAAGATAGGGAAAGGGAAATAAGTATTTTTAATTACTTAATTACATAATTACTTTGTACCAGGCACAGTGCAAAATGGTTTACAAATGTTATCTCATTTGATGCTCACAAAAACCCTGTGAGTTACATTCTATTATATTCCACTCTTTATATTTGAATAAACCAAGGTAAACAGAGCATCTTAACCTAGATTTGAACTCATGTCTGCCTTCCTGACTTCAGGTCTAGTTTTCTATCTACTTGCTCTATCAAGCTGTTCAAAGTGACAAAGAAAACTAAAAGAGTTGTTACACTATGAATTGTCATGCACAGATTTAAAAATATATTTTAAAGAAGCACACATTAAACTTAAGGTGGTAACAAAAATTTCTATTTGTATCTTTTGTACCCCCACCCCCTTTCTGGTCATTAACATTATTTTAGTTATTATTTGTGTTTATATCCATTCATATTTACTGTGTAAAACAGTGGTATAATGGACAGATTGTTGACCTCCTATTCAGAAAAAATGGATTCAAGTCTCATCTGACATATACTGATTTTGTGAACTTATGTATTTCATTTTTTATTAGAACTTTCATTAAAAGTGTCAGAAAAGTAGCCAACCTACATGGGTAGAGGGGATTTCTTTATGCACAAGATCTCTAATATACAGATCTAGACTTTATTCCTTTTTCTTCTCATTACCAACTTAACCTCTACATAATTTTCTTTCCTCTCAAACTTAGTAACATCCTTCCCTTACAGATTAAAAAAAATGTGTATAGCAAAACACAAAACAACCCCCCTACCAAAAAAACAAAACAAAACAAAACAATACATTGCTTATGCCTTAGGATGTTTTTTGATTCTGTACCTCTAGGATATTTCTACTTTGCCATAAGATTCAAATGCTTTTTTGAAGGAAAGCTAGTCACAGAATGTTCTATAAAAAGTGACCTGAAAATATTGAAAAAAATAATTTATGGTTGTAATCAAGTTCTGTGATGAAGAAAGAACAAGTAAGCTTATTTTCCCCTAGGGTTCTTTCCCAGAAATCCTCAAATACAGCTATATCTTATGTGAAATTAAACTTGTAAAATAGAATTGTCCTATTAAAATCCTCAAGCAGCCAAATTCTGTAAAGCAATGCATGCCAAAGTTACTAGAGATTTGAGTTTTGGGCAAGAGGATACATAATAAAGAAGAAAACATTGATCAAGATCTTGCAATAAAAGGTTTTATTTTGTATGTCCACCATGCTGTTTTTATGTACTGGAAAGGGGTTCTAAGGTCTAAAAGCTACCCTGCCATTTCCTCAGAAGATTTTTGAGAAAGCTTCCTCTTCAGTCAGAATTTTAATGGGTATAAGAATCTGTATGAAGAAGGCTCAGTTAAATAGTGTTTTGTGACAAATTTTATAAATAGATGAGAACATCTACTAGAAAGAACAAATAAATAAGGGTTTTGCTTCCCTAAAGTATCTCATAAAATATTACACAGAAAATTATATTCAATTTGGAGTGTAACATTTTAGGAAGAACATGATTAATCTGCGTGTTGTGCAGGAAAAAAAAAGCTAGGAATTGTGGGAAGTCTAGGGAACATCTCACACATTTTACTGAAGGAAATGGGGCATCTTAGAACATACAGAAGCAAAGAGTTGAAGAGGCAGGGACCTTATATATAAGATATTTGAAGGAATGTGTTGAGGTAAACAAATTATTCTTATTTTGCTTGGTACCGGTGGATAGAACTAGGACTGATATAAGGAAAAACTTTCTAACAATTTCAGTTGTTTAAGAATGAGATAGACTGTCTTGGAATATAACAGATTCATGTGCAATCATCTTTTTTTTTTTTAAATTATACTATGTTATGAAAATGCTTTTTTATTCCATAAATTTAAAATAAAATAAAAATGTTAACTCCCCCCAATGATAGATTGTATTCATATGACAAATACTTCTTTAAACCTTTAAAAAGGGGGAATGGAGCATTTCTTAATATTTCAAAAGGGTTTTAATATAAAAATGATAATAAGAAAATGTATGTGAAAAGCTAGAGGGAAATCCTGACTTGCATCAGGATATAGGAAGGTTCAATAGTGTCACACAGAGAAGAAAGGGTCATTGAAGAAATTAAAGCACAAAATAGTTTAGTAGCTTACCCAAAATAACACAGCTAAGTATCCAAAGTCAGATTCAGGTTTTCTTAACTTTAGACTTAGCATTCTATCCATTGTACTATTAAACTGCCAGATTAAACTTGATTTGTTATTTAAACAATGATCATTCATCAGATATATTATTTCTCATATTTTGTTATTAAATAGAGTATGTATTTTACACATATTTCAATATAAAGATGAAAAGAATAAAAAAGCATGTGACAAGGTAGAGGAAAATTTTGACGTGTATCAGGAGCTAGGAAGATGGAATAGTGTCACACAAAGGAAAAAGAAAAAAAAATACCATGGCTATTTAGGGAATGAGTTGCATAATTGAGTTTCTTCCCACAGACAAATTAGCTTAATTCTATTGTGAAGATGTGTTGTTTGTCATCAAAAGTAGTGATATGGATCAGTAGAGACTGGTGAGAAATCTTCCAGTAAGTCATTCAAAGAGGAGATAAACAATTGCCTTTATTCCTAGATTTCTTGATTGGAAGTGAGGTGGGTAATTTGATCACAATCTGTTGATCTAGTAGTTTTTAGAGGACTTTTCTTTTATTTGAGTGTACTATAGCTATAATATAATAGAGAACTTCCCAAGACTTAACAAACTGAAAGGAAACAACCTGCTTCTAATAGTTCATGTGGGCACAGTTAAAGTTGTCAAAAAAAAGTCTAGAAATAATTGATAAGTATGTTAAAATCAAGACCAAGAAATTTAAGATCTTAGGGGAACAGTTGTTTTTGTTTAGTTATTTTTAGTCATGTCCAATTCTTTGTAATTCCTTTGGAGTTTTCTTGGCAAAGACACTGGAGTGGTTTGCCATTTCCTTTTCCAGCTCATTTTACAGAAAAGGAAACAAAGGCACAAAGAATTAATTGACTTGCCCAGGATCACGCAGCTAATAAATATCTCAGGACAGATTTTTCACTCAGAAAGAAAAATCTTCCTGACTCTAAGCCAAGCACTTCTATCCACTGCACATCCATCTTTCTGTAATGTAATGCAAGAGTTAAAAGAGAGCAACAAGTTTAAGAAAAGAGTAATTGATTAAGAAAATAATATGAAAAAATGTTGTAAATTTGTGAGCATAACTTAAAATATATGGAATAATAGGCCCCAGCCAACTATTTAGTAGGACAAAGATTATTATTAATATGCCAGGAGTCTTTCAAATCTAATCAAAATGACTTTAAATTGGAAAAGAAGAAAGGGAATGGAATTACCCATATTTATTAGCAATATTAGATAAGTGCAATGCAGAATAAAGAAAAGAGTATTACAAAACCCAGAAATTCACAAAAGTTAAATCTAAGCAAGTAGTCAACAAAACAAAAACAAAAAAATAAACAAAACAAAAACACATGTCCTCTGGTGTCTATACCTAAGGGAACAAATGGTAAGAAACTTAAAAAGTAGATCAAGAGATCTTAATGCAGGGAAGCAAATTTGACCTCATGGTTACTATAGAGACTTGGTGAGATAAAATGCTGGAAACTGATATTTCAAAAACTATCCCCTTTTCAAATAGAATCAGAGAGAAGCTGCTCAAATGCCACTTCTTAGAAGAAATTTTCTTGATTCTCCAATTATCAGCATTCTTCTATTTCCAAAAAAAAAAGTGCCTTGAATTTTTATTTCTATTCATTTATTTATCAGGTGCATATGCTTTATTCTTTTTTTAATATCAGACATAGGAAGGCTTTTTCATATTTTATTTTATTTATTAGTTTATTCAATTTTCCCCAGTTACACTCCTTTTTTTTTACTTTTGTTTTAAAGATTTTTGAATTATAGATTCCAATGTGAAGTTATGCAAAACATTTCCATGCAAGTCAAGTCATAAAAAATAGGTTTCCCACCCTAATAAAAGTAAAAACCTCAAGAAAAATTAAATTTAAAATGTATATATAAAGAAATAGAGAATGTTTTGATCTATATTCAGGCACTTGTGTTACTGAGAATAACAAAGTGATTTACATCTGATCATCCCAGAACATTGCTATAACTTTGAATATATTGTATTTCACTTTGGTCATGGAGGATTTTTCAGGTTTTATTTTTTTCCTGAGAGTACCTTATCATTTCCCAGAGAACAACAATAATCCATTAGAGCAACTGGCTTTGAATTTTTTTTTTACAATTGATATTGTATTTACCTCAATTTGTTCTTTTTCTCCTTTCCCCATGTCCCTCCTCAAGTGTTTTGCTACTCCCTCTCCCAATATGCACTATCTTTTATCATCCATACCCTTCCCATATCCCATTGTTCTCATCTTTTCCTACAGGATAAGATAGATTTCTATACCTCTATTGAGTATGTATGTTATTCCCTATTTGAGCCCGTTCTTATGAGAGTAAGGTTCATTCCTTCTCCCTCTCCTCTCTCTCTTTCCCTCCACTGTAAAATGTTTTTCTTGTCTCTTTTTTGGCTGATAATTTGCATCATTCCATTTTCCCCTTTCCCTTTCTCCCAGGACATTCTTCTCTCACCTATTAATTTCACCATTAAAATAGATATTATCCCTTCATATTTAACTCACACCTGTCCCATCTGCCTACATATACTCCTTCTAACTGTCATAATAAGAACATTCTAATGAATAACAAGTATCATGCTCCCATGTAGGAATGTAAACAGACAAATCTTAAGTCACTTATGATAATACTTTCCAGATTACCTCCTTATGCTTCTCCAGAAATCAGATTTTCGAAATTCATCTCTGGTTTGTTTCATCATGAATGCTTGGAAATTCTGTTTCTTTGAATTACCATGTTTTCCTCTGAAGGATTACACTCAGTTTTGCTGGGTAAATGATTCTTTGTTGCAATCCTAGCTCCAATGTTCTCAGGAATATCATTTTCCAAGCCCTCTGGCCCTATAATGTAGAAGCTGCTAAATCTTGTGTTATCTTAACAGTGGCTCCAATGATCCTTGAATTGCTTTTTTTCTGGATACTTGCAATATTTTTTCTTGACATGGAAGTTGCAGAATTTGACTATAATACTCCTGGGAGTTTTTATTTTGGGATCTCTTTCAGAGGTGATCAGTGGGTTTTTCAATTTCTATTTTACTCTGTGGTTCTAAAATATCAGGAGAGTTTTCATTGATAATTTCTGAAAAGATTCAGGATCTTGTTTTTTGATCATAACTTTTATGCAGATCAATAATTTTAAAATTATCTTTACTAGATTTATTTTCTAGGTCAGTTGTTCTTTCCAATGAGATATTTCACATTTTGTTCTATTTTTACATTATTTTTTGGTTTTGCTTTATTGTATATTGATTTATCACAAAGCCATTAATTTTCATTTGCTCAATTCTGTTTTTTAATTAGTTATTTTCCTCAGTGAACTTTTGTATCTCCTTTCCCAATTGGCCTATTTTGCTTTTTAAGACAGTCTTCTCCTAATTAACTTTTTGTATTTCCTTTTGGATCTTTCTCAATTCTTTAATTTTTCCTCTATCCCTCTTACTTGCTTTTCAAAGTCTCTTTTGAGCTCTTCCATGGCTGAGCACAATTCTTATTTTTGGAGGCTTTGGATGTGGGAGCTTTGGCTTTCTTGTCATCTTCTGAGTGTATGTTTTGATCTTCTTTGTTATCATAATAATTTTCAATGGTCAGAAACTTTTTTTGTTTGTTTGTTTTCTGTTCACTTATATAGCCTATTACTTTACTTTTAACTCTTTGTTAAAATAGGGCTTCGTTTCCAGGTGCAGCTGTTTTCATAAATCTTTCTAGGAATATGAGCACAAGCACTCTTTTCTACCCTGGAGCTGTTAGAAGTGTCCCTGACAACTGTGGCTGTAGGATCTAATGTGCTGGCCAGGGCCCGTGCTTCACTGACTGAGGCTACACTAAGACTTCACACCAGTCTCCTATCCTGTTGTCCCAGACCTCTCCACTTATCTTCCAAGTTCTCTCAGGTATCTCCAGGCTGAGAAGTTCAGCACTCTTTTTCACTGCAACTGCTAGGTTTTTGCTAGATTGCGCATTGGAATCCCACTCTGGTTCCACAGACCTTTTCTGCTGACCTTCCAGGTCCTCTTTGTTGTCTCTGAGCTGAGAGGTTTGGAGGCCACTAGTACTGCCACTGATTTAGAGGTTGTGTTCCAGCAAGGCTGGGGCAGAGTTCCTGCATGAGGACTACATGCTGTAATCCTACCTTTTTTACTGAGATTCTATGGTGCCTTCAGCTGGAAAATGTTCTCTTCCATTTTTTGGTTGTTCTGACTTTCTAAAAAAAATTAGTCATTATTTAAAGAAATTTGGAGTAGTTTGGGGACGGTTTGGGCAAGTTCCTGCCTTTATTCAGCCATCTTGGCTCTACCTCCCAGTTTTGTCCTTTCTAGTAGAAACTAAGTCTCTAGAAGGCAATGATTATTTTGTTTTTATCTTGGTATCCTTGGCACTGTCTATGACACTTGAAGATTGGAGGAAATTAAAATTATAATAACATAAATATCTATGTAAGCAAAATCAAAGATTGGAATCAAAGGAACTTTATGGAAAATACTTGGTGAAAATCAAAGAAGAAATAAACAAAATAAGTAACTTCATAAAATGATAATGCTTGATGCACATAGGCCATGTGGCCAAGAAGAAGAAGGATTGGCTGAGGAGTTCAGAATGGGAACACTAATGCTAAGATATGAAGTAGTAGTGATAAGGCATTTCACCTAACTGGATTTCTACTGTCTCTGTTAAAGGAGAATAGGTTATAATGCCTAGACACCAATTTAATTCTTTCAAAGATGGAGAGAATCATTAACAGGGAGCTTTTATTCTGGATTTGATTGTGACCAGCAAGAAAAACTGGTTGTAAGGGTAGAAATAATGGAAACTTTGAGGATAAGTTAATATTATATTTTATATTTTTGATAAAGAAGGAGAGAAAAAAACTCGCTATAGTATGAATTGAAGTATAGTTTGCGGGGAAGTAAAAGATTTTTAAATGTTCTGGAATAGGGTGGTAAGATCCTCTGTGCTCAGAAGTATATATGACAAGTCAGCACCAAAGGAATAGAGAGCATCAGAAATGAAATTCTAAAAAGAAATATCAATCTTGCAATTTATCTCCTGTTTTTGTGAGTAAATTTGGTTTTTGAACCCCTATGTGACATCTTTACATTTACATCTAATACATTTCATCTTATCACATTGAGTCCAATGTTCTAAACAATTTTCATAAGAAGAAAATGGTGAGGTGTTTAAAAAAGATGAATGTGAACACATGTGGAACCTATTAACAATCTTATATTTTTAACCTGTACGTAACATTTGGGTACATTCATACTTGGTTGAATGGCTAAAAGATAAATCATTAATGACAGTGTGAAATTGGGAAGATAATGTGTATATGTTCCAAATTTGCAAATGATTAAAAATATCTAAGGTGGAATGTATGAGTATGTATATAATACCTACTGCACAGTAGTAAGTATTGTGCTAGGCACTTAAAAAAACAAAGCAAAATATTTATTTCATTTAATTCCCATAACCCTAGGAGGTTACTGTTGCTATCATCTTCATTTCACATTTGAGGAAGCTGAAGCAATGAGAAAAAATAAGTGACTTGTTAAAGGTTACAGTTGGAATGTGTCTGACATCACATTTGAGGTTGTTTTTTTTTTGATTCGTCTTAATATATTATCCACTGAGTCCCAAACTGCCTTTCTAACTAAGAGAAAACTTAAGAGAGATAGATAAGAAACTGCATGATAAAGTTAGTATACAAAAAAGTTCAGAGTACTTTAAATCAGTGGGCTGAATTATGGAGTAAGATGAAATTTAATAAAAATAAATATGAAGAATTTGGTTCAGATTAAGTTCAAGAAAACAATATAGTAGAGATGTGGCTAGACAGAAATTCATGTGAAAAATATATAAAAGTTTTTGTATGCTGCAAGCTCAACATGAGTCAATAGTTTTGATATTGCTGACAAAATATGCATTGCTATTACAGGGTAAGTTTAAAGGGGATTATTATTCACAATCAGAAATGATTGTCTCATCAAATCCCAAGGTTATGGTTATTATTTCTATGTAGACAGATTTAATCTTTGTCTTAACCTCAATCCTCACATCTCCAAATGTCTATTGGACATTTTCAAACTTTGTGTCCCATAGTTCACAATACTAAAGTGATTGTCTCTTTCCCTCCCACCACCATAAGCCCTCTCATCTTCCTAAGTTTTTTATTAATGCTGAGGATTTCATCATCCTACCAGTCATTGAGACCCAAAACTTAAATCTCATCCTTATTTCATTTTTTCTCTCCCACATTCCCATATGCAATATATTTTCAAGTCCAATTAGTTCTATTTTCACAATTCTCATTCCCTTTGATAATTCACCACCATACTTCAGGCTCTCATCAACTCATGTCTGGACTCTTATAATAGACTTTTGGTAAGTCTCCCTACCTAATCTTCCCATATTTTATTAAACTTCCCATTCAATTTTCAAATCGATCTTGCCAAAGTTTAGATCTGACTATATCAGTTTCTTTGCCTTCCAATCACCACTTGGATAAAATAAAAGCAACAACAACAGAGAAACCTTTGATTACCTATTAAAGCTCTTCATTACTTTTCCTACATTTTAAGTACTCTTACACATCTTTCCCCTTCATATATATTATGATACAGTAACATTGACTTCCTTACTGTTATTTGCAAAACATATAATCCATCTCCCTATTTGTAACATTTTTACTCAGTTCTCCTTGCTTATAATTATCTCTTCTCTTTTCTACCTCCTGGTCCCAGCTAAACTTCCACCTTTTTAAAAAATAATTTTATAATTATAATTTTTTGACATTACATATGCATGGGTAATTTTTTTACAGCATTATACCTTGTGCTCACTTCTTTTCCGAATTTTCCCCTCCCTCTCTCTACCCCCTCCCCTAGATGACATACAATCCCATACATGTTACATGTGTTACAGCATATTCTAGATACAATATATGTATGTAAACCCGAATTTCTTGTTGCACGGTAAGAATTTGATTCAGAAGGTAAAAGTAACCTGGCTAGAAAGACAATAGTGCAAATAGTTTACACTCAATTCCCATTGTTCTTCTCTGGGTGTAGCTGATTCTGTCCATCATTGATCAACTGGAACTGAATTAGATCTTCTCTATGTTGAAGATTTCCACTTCCATAAGAATACATCCTCATACAGTATCATTGTTGAAGTGTATAATGATCTCCTGGTTTTGCTCATTTCACTCAGCATCAGGTAGTAATGTAACTCTCTCCAAACTTCTCTGTATTCATCCTGCTGGTCATTTCTTACAAAGCAATAATATTCCATAACATTTATATGCCATAATTTACCCAACCATTCTCCAATTGATGGGCATCCATACATTTTCCAGTTTCTAGCCACTACATAAAGGGCTGCCACAAACATTTTGGCACATTTCCCTTCTTTAGTATTTATTTGGGATATAATCCCAGTAGTAGCACTGCTGGATCAAAGGGTATGCACATAAACTTCCACCTTCTATGAGAAGCCTTTATTAATATTATTAATGGGATGTAGGGGATTAGGGAGGACCAGTACATCTGATTGGAGGCTTACTAAGCTTTTTGAGAGCTGATTACTGACCTATGGTGTCCACCTGTCTCTTAACTCTCACTGTTGCTCTAAGAAGCTATGGTATACCTTGTAGTTGTACTCTGGCAAAACTTCCTTGGCAGACAGGCCACATCATGATGAGAGTAGCCAATAGGTAAGTCAAAGGAAGCCTACTCAAGAATGTGAAGACGTCTCCTAGAGGAATGGGTAGAACTGCATAATTTTATTCCAATAGTTATTCAAGCAGCTGAAATATGTGCTGTGTAGTGTTTCGAACTTGGCCAAACATAGAAGACACTAAGATCGTTCACTGAATACTGTTCTGTTTCCAGTCATTATAAATAAGGCATTTATGTATACATGTATGCATATGTAAACATACATATGTATATGTATCTATATATTTTATAAGGAAACAAATGGATAAAGAATCTCTGCTGTTCAGGTCCTAATATAAAACTGGATGGATTCTCTTGAATGGAAACTGATCCTGACAATAAATTAGGCCTTGAATAGAACTAAGAGGGAATAGATTGCATTACCTTTAGGAAATTATGCAATTCTATAAAGGAGGCTAAACTTATCCCTCAAATACAAATACATGTTGAGATCACTAGTCACAAAATTATGCTAAATATATCAATTTAAAGACCTTTTGGCCTTTAAGAAAAAGTCAAATAAAAAATCCATTAAGCACTGACTATATGCAAGGTACTGTGCTTTTTGTTAGGTATATAAATGCAACCAATAAAATAATATATACCAAGAATGATTTATATTGTAACTGAGGAAACCATAGGGCATATATAAATATATAATTAATAAATATATTTATAATAAATGCTGTTTGTCCTTTGTTTTTGAAGACATTGATAGCATGGGGCAATGTCTTGACTTGCATGTTGGTTGGATTTAAAGGAGATAGAGTTGCACAAAGTCAGAAGTCTTACTCTCTCTTACATAATTTTCAGAGTTTAGTGGCAAGACAAAAGTCATGTACTGCATCTCAAAACATCACTGGTCATCTTAGCTTTTTTCTTGACAGTAATATGGAAGCTTGTAAGAGATAAGGGCTTTGGGGAAAAAGGTTTAAGTTTTGCTTTTTATTTATTGAATCTGAAATTTTCTGGGATATCTAATTTGATATATCCAAACTCCAATTAGTGATATATTCATTTAGCTCACGGAAGTGGCATTCTGGGACTAGACATGGAAGTGTTGGAGTTAACATAAAGATGATATTCAAACACATGGAAGTCAATGAAGTTAACAAAAAGGGATGAGAGGAAAAATAGGTAGACTAGCACAGAGTCCCAGGAAATGCTCACACAGGGTATAATCCAAATGATGATGAGCAAAGAAGAAAGACCAGCTAGACATGAGTAGAACAGCAAAAGTAATAATGTGAAGGTACAGTGAGAAGAGAATATTCAGAATAGTCTAATGAATTTTTTTAATGATTGGAGAGAGATTTAGTCATATTTGAAGGCAGAAGGAAAGGAACCATTAAAGAGGAAAATTATGAAAGGAGAAAGGGTGATTGAGGTTGTGATTTGCTGAAGACTAGGGGAGGGAATGGAATCAAGGGTACAGGCAAAAGGTGACTTTGTCATGGAAAAAGATCATGTTATAAGGGTAAATTAACAGAAAATGGGATATTTGTCAAGAGTTTTCGAGATGAAGACAAGAGTAATTGTCAGTTGAAAAATACAATTGTCAGTAAACTAAGGACTGAAATCCTCAACTAAGGAGATGGTAGAAAAGGAGTTGAGGAAGATTACAGAAAAAAAAAAAAGAATATGCTTTGGGGAGAAAAAAAAAACACCAAAACATTGTGAGGTATTGATATTGAATATGATATTATCAATTTATATTGATAAATTAGAGAAGCATAAAAATATTGCCTTGCTTCAGTGAGGCCTCAGTTGAAATTCAATAAAAGCCACTTATAATGAACCCAATTATTGCTGTTGTGTGACTTACTCCAGCTCTTGTTAGCAGTTTATAAGAGTGAAGGAAGTAGATGGTGTTTATTAATTACAGAATTTAAGCCCTGCTATCTTTTTAAAAATAGCTCTTACATTTCAGTACTTCTTGGATTATTTAATTTTCTGGTCACTTAAATAGTTTAGAGTATATGAGAAACTAATTACAGAAAAAAGAAAAAGGAATAGAAGAAATCAGTTATATTCAATGCTTCCTCTACTTAATATTTTCCTGTTTTTTTTTTTTTTATTTCTCCACATGCTTTCTCCCTGTGGAAGTGAATATTTAAATGAAATTTAGCAGTAAAATAAAAAATATGTTCAGAACAATTAAGGAATGTGTTTTACTTACTTTGTATTCAGGCTGAAAAAAAGTAAGTATATGCATTGTGATAAGAAACTTAAAAAAAGCAAGCCAAGTACTGATGAAGTTGGAGAAGCTTATTGATATAAAACAAAATTTCAGGATGGTGGAGGGGTGAAGGGGAAAAGTAGGAGAGAGACAAATTTTTAAAAGGAAATAAAAGAGAGATTGAGGCAACTTAGAAACTTTGCTTTTCTCCTCAGAACATGATTAGTATTATCTTGCCCAAAAGAAGGCATATGGTATAAAAATATTACAGATACAGGCAAAGAACAGGAAATGGAAAAATTTTTCTTTTGAGCTAGTGATAATTTTCATGTAAGGTAGTCTTTTCAGGCAAGAACCTCATACGTTTTCAAAATTGAGATTAAATATGGTTTTTAATTTTAATTTTGTTTTGTCTTGGCATTACTATTCCTCTCTTAAAAAGGAGAAAAAACATAATGACTAAAGCTGGGGAATCTGTTTTCATGAGAAAATTTGATATTTTCTATTTTGAGATCCTAGAGATCTATAGAATCAGATAATGGGAACCCATTACCTCCCTAGGAATCCCATCACAATGTGGTCAAGTTTTCACTTGGGAGAAATATTACCTGACATTAAGCCAAAATTTTCCTCTTTGCAATTTCTATCCATATTTCCTCCTTCTGTCCATTTTATCTTTCTTCTTATCATAAAAACTCAAAACCCTTTATTAACCTTTTTCTTACCCTGAATCTTTCCCAGTTTACCATTATCTTATGTAAACAGTAGGATCCAGAACTGAACATAAAACTCCAACTGTGATCTGACTAGGGCAAAGAAAGCAAAATTATCATAGTATTCTAAAGATAATTATCTTTCTTATTATAAACAACACCACATTAGTTTTAGAGATTGCTGTAGCCTTACACATTTGATTTAGATTGTGTCAAAGAAAATTTTATCTAACATGGCTTCCGTATCCCTCAGTAAAGTATAAAACTTTATATTTATTTCTATATTTCATCTCATTTTATTTAGTCCAGTGATTTAGTCTGTCATTTTTTTTTTGGTTCCTGACTCCGGGTTAGTTTTCAACCCAGTCACTAGTTAGACTTAAACTTAGGAAAGAGGCACTTAATTAAGATGCACCTGGATCTGTAAAAAAATTCGGAAGTTATGCTAAAAAAATAACATCATTATTCAATGAGCCCAGATAAGGTGAACTAGGAAAGTCCTGAGTGAGATATTGGAGAAGTAATCTAACAGATCATGCCAGGACAATGCAAACATTTTTGACTGGATTTTTTATCCATAAAACAAAATTTTATCTATAAAAACAAATAGCAACAGTTTTATAACATACAATCATTTAAACACATTTCTTTTGAATTTGAGTTTTTAGCTCCAACTTGAGAATTAAGTTTTGTTTTCTTTGATAAGTCACCATTGAATGAATTGCAAAGTTCACCTTTTGCTTCCTTTTTAGTTTCTATTTTTTTTGGACTGATGTGCAATTAGAAAGTCATTCATTTAATTAGAAAAATACCTCTTCCCATCAGCTCTATTATTATTATAGATCAATTTTTATTTCTTTGGAGTGTATTCTCAGCTCCTAGTTCCTTGCTGCTAAAATTTTATTTTCATAAACTGAAAACCTGACAGAAATTCAACAAAGATCCTTTCAATATCCACTGCTGTCAGAAATGCCTAATTGGCAGTCTTCGCTAATGAACATGTTCAAATACAGCTCAAGGCTGAAATTGTTAGGTTGATTATCAAAGGTCTGCTGAGCACATTGGGTTTGTCACTATATGTTTTAACTAAGTTTTTGAAATTGTAGCACAATCAGAAATTCAATTTTAGTCTTCCTTTCTTTATCATTTATAAGAATGATAAGGTTTTTCTGAATATGACTGCTACTATTTCCAGTGTCAACACTGAGAGACCTGAAACTACTATTATCACCAGCCTTACCCTGCCATCACAGTCATTTGAAAGCCAGGTGCAGTTGGGTCTCACTAAGA
The DNA here is from genome assembly GCF_048593235.1 of Sminthopsis crassicaudata. NCBI lineage: Eukaryota > Metazoa > Chordata > Mammalia > Dasyuromorphia > Dasyuridae > Sminthopsis > Sminthopsis crassicaudata. The sequence continues at coordinate 213,976,136 of NC_133618.1, read as the reverse complement.
TAGGCCCTTCATTTCACATGCAGAAGGAAATTATCTGACAATGATATTTTAAAGTCTTAGGGGAAAAGGGGAATACTAATATGACTTGGATGAAATGAATTAATGCCTTTTGGGAAAAATTTTAAAAAGCAAAAAACAAAACATTTTTAAAATGGGAAAATAAACCTTGGAAAGTAACAAAAAACATAGGTTTAAGAAATAGAAACTGATCATGCTGAAATAGAATGTAGTATTTGAAAGGACAATTGTATATTGAATAGAGTGTATTGTACAAATATATTCTGCCTAATTGGTTCAATGAAAAAAGGACCTTGGGTGAAACATCATTCCAAGGGTGCAATTATTTCCATAGCAACAATGTTATGAAATTGGAAATACATTCCTGTGTAGCTGAAATGCAGGCTATAAAAGTTCAAAATTGGTCTTTACTGAGAACCAACATCAGAATGGCCAATGGTGAGAAGCTGGTTGGACTATGGTAACAACTAGGATTTGTTAACAAATGTAAAGGAGTACCTCAAGTTTTTTATCCAGTTAGCAGCCAAAAGAGAATTGAAAGATTTTATCTGGGTGGAAGAGCACAATAAGATGGAGTATGTTTAGTAGAAGAGGAGATAGAAAACTCAACTGCCTTGAAGATAAGAAGCATATATGAAGACAACATTCCTAGTAGTATTTTCTTTTACTTTTTTTTAATTTTGTTTTTTATTAATTTTTATAACTATAACATATTCTTTGACAGTACATATGCATAGGTAATTGTTTTTTTTTTTTTTTTTTTACAACATTATCCCTTGTACTCCCTTCTGTTCCAAGTTTTTCCCCTCCTTCCCTCCACCCCCTCCCCTAGATGGCAGGCATTCCCATACATATTAAATGTCTTATAGTCTCTCCTAGGTATAATATATATGTGCAGAACCGAATTGTGTTGTTGCTGTTGTTGCAAAGGAAGGATTGTATTCACAAGGTAAAAATAATCTGGGAAGAGAAATAAAACAAAACAAAACAAAAACAAACAAACAAACAATGCATACAGTTTACACTCATTTCCCAGTGTTCCCTTTCTGGATGTAGCTAATTCTGTCCATCATTGATCAATTGGAATTGGATTAGCTCTTCTCTATGTTGAAGATATCCACTTTCATCAGAAAACATCCTCATACAGTATCATTGTTGAAGTGTATAATGATCCCCTAGTTCTGCTTGTTTAACTCAGCATAAGTTCATGTAAGTCTCTCCAAGCGTCTCTGTATTCCTCCAGTTGGTCATTTCTTACAGAACAATAATATTCCATAACATTCATATACCATAATTTACCCAACCATTCTCCATATGGACATCCACTCATTTTCCAGCTTCTAGCCACTATGAAAAGGGCTACCACAAACATTTTGGCACATACAGGTGCCTTTCCCTTCTTTAGTATTTCCTTGGGATATTTAGTAGCACTGCTGGGTCAAAGGGCATGCACATTTTGATAACTTTTGGGGCATAATTCCAGATTGCTCTCCAGAATGGTTCTATTCTTTCACAACTCCACAAACGCATCAGTGTCCCAGTTTTCCCACAGCCCTTCCAACATTCATCATTATTTGTTCCTGTCATCTTAGCCAATCTGACAGGTGGGTAATGATATCTCAGAGTTGTCTTAATTTGCATTTCTCTGATCAATAGTGTTTTCGAACACTCTTTCATATGAGTAGAAATAGTTTTAATTTCATCATCTGAAAATTGTCTATTCACATCCTTTGACCATTTATCAATTGGAGAAAGGCTTGATTTCTTATAAATTAAAGTCAATTCTGTGTATATTTTGGAGATGAGACTTTTATCAGAACTTTTAACTGTAAAAATGTTTTCCCAATTTGTTACTTCCCTTCTAATCTTGTTTGCATTAGTGTTGTTTGTGCAGAAACTTTTTAATTTGGTGTAATCAAAATTTTCTATTTTGTGATCAATAATGGTCTCTAGTTCTCCCTTGGACAAAATCTCCTTCCTCCTCCACAAGTCCAAGAGGTAAACCATCCCATGTTCCTCCAATTTATTTATGATCTCATTCTTTATGCCTAAATCTTGGACCCATTTTGATCTTATCTTAGTATGTGGTGTTAAATGTGGGTCCATGCCTAGTTTCTGTCATACTAATCTCCAGTTTTCCCAGCAGTTTTTTTCAAATAATGAATTCTTATCCCAAAATTTGGGATCTTTGGGTTTGTCAAACACTAGATTGCTATTTTTATTCACTATCTTGCCCTGTGAACCTAACCTATGCCACTGAATAACTAGTCTATTTCTTAGCCAATACCAAATGGTTTTGGTGACTGTTGCTTTATAATACAGTTCTAGATCAGGTACAGATAGACCACCTTCATTTAATTTTTTTTCATTACTTCCCTTGAAATTCTCGACCTTTTGTTGTTCCATATGAATTCTGTTGTTATTTTTTCTAGGTCACTAAAATTGTTTCTTGGGAATCTGATTGGTATAGCACTAAATAAATAGATTAGTTTAGGGAGAATTGTCATCTTGATTATATTCGCTCAGCCTATCCAAGAGCACTGAATGTCTTTCCAATTATTTAAATCTGACTTTATTTTTGTGGCAAGTGTTTTGTAATTTTGCTCATATAATTCCTGACTCTCCTTTGGTAGATATATTCCCAAATATTTTATACTATCGACCGTTATTTTGAATGGAATTTCTCTTTGTATCTCTTGCTGTTGGATTGTGTGGGTAATGTACAAAAATCCTGAGGATTTATGTGAATTTATTTTGTATCCTGCAACTTTGCTAAAATTCTGAATTATTTCTAATAGCTTTTTAGCAGTCTTTGGGGTTCTCTAAGTATAACATCATGTCATATGCAAAGTGTGATAATTTGATTTCCTCATTTCCTACTCTAATTCCTTGAATCTCTTTCTCGGCTCTTATTGCTGAGGCTAGAGTTTCTAGTACTATATTGAAAAGTAATGGTGATAGTGGGCAACCTTGTTTCACTCCTGATCTTACAGGGAAAGGTTCTAGTTTATCGCCATTACATATGATGTTTACTGACGGTTTTAAATATATACTCCTTATTATTTTAAGGAATAGTCCATTTATTCCTATACTCTCAAGTGTTTTTAGTAGGAATGGATGTTGGATTTTATCAAATGCCTTTTCTGCATCTATTGAGATGATCATATGGTTTTTATTAATTTGATTATTAATATCGTCAATTATACAAATAGTTTTCCTAATATTAAACCAGCCCTGCATTCCTGGTATAAATCCCACTTGGTCATACTGTATTATCCTGGGGATGATTTTCTGAAGTCGTTTTGCTAATATCTTATTTAAGATTTTAGCATCAATGTTCATTTAGGAAATTGGTCTATAGTTTTCCTTCTCAGTTTTCGATCTACCTGGTTCAGGTATCAGTACCATGTCTGTGTCATAAAAGGAATTTGGTAGGAGTCCTTCATCCCCTATTTTTTCATATAATTTATATAACATTGCGGCTAATTGTTCTTTAAATGTTTGGTAGAATCCACATGTAAATCCATCTGGTCCTGGGGATTTTTTCTTAGGAAGTTGGTTAATAGCTTGTTCTATTTCTTTTTCTGAGATGGGACTATTTAGACTACTTACTTCTTACTCTCTTAATCTGGGCAAACTATATTTTTGAAGGTATTCTTCCATTTCATTTAAGTTATTGAATTTATTGGCATAAAGTGGAGCAAAGTATCTCCTAACTATTGTTCTAATTTCCTCTTCTTTAATGGTGAGTTCTCCCTTTTCATTTTCAAGACTGACAATTTGCTTTTTCTCTTTCCTTTTTTTAATCAGGTTTACTAAGAGTTTGTCTATTTTGTTGGTTTTTTCATAGAACCAACTCTTAGTTTTATTAATTAATTCAATAATTTTTTTACTTTCAATTTTATTAATCTCACCTTTTATTTTTTGAATTTCAAGTTTTGTGTTTGTCTGGGGGTTTTTAATTTGTTCCCTTTCTAGTAATTTTAGTTGTAAGCCAATTCATTGGCCCTCTCTTTCTCTATTTTATGCAAGTAGGCCTGTAGAGATATAAAACTTCCCCTTATTACTGCTTTGGCTGTATCCCACACATTTTGGTATGATGTCTCATTTTTGTCATTTTCTTGGGTGAAGTTATTAATTATGTCTATGATTTGCTATTTTACCCAATCATTCTGTAGTATAAGATTATTTAGTTTGCAATTATTTTTTGGTCTATTTTCCCCTGGCTTTTTATTAAATGTAATTTTGATTGCATTGTGGTCTGAAAAGGATGCATTTACTATTTCTGCCTTACTGCATTTGATTTTGAGGTTTTTATGCCCTAGTATATGATCAATTTTTGTATAGTTTCCATGAACTGCTGAGAAGAAAGTATACTCCTTTCTTTCTCCATTTAGCTTTTGCCAAAGATTTATCATATCAAACTTTTCTAGTATTCTATTTACATCTTTGACTTTTTTCTTATTTATTTTGTGGTTTTATTTATCTAATTCTGAGAGTACAACGTTGAGCTCTCCCACTATTATAGTTTTGCTGTCTATTTCTTCTTGCAGCTCTCTTAATTTCTCTTTTAAGAATTTAGATGCTGCACCACTTGGTGAGTATATGTTTAATATTGATACTGCTTCATTATCTATGCTACCCTTTAGCAACATATAATGCCCTTCCTTATCTCTTTTAATTAGATCAATTTTTGTTTTTGCTTGATCTGAGATGAGAATGGCTACCCCTGCTTTTTTGGCTTTGCCTGAAGCATAGTAGATTCTGCTCCACCCTTTTACTTTTAGTTTGAATATATCACCCTGTTTCAAGTGTGTTTCTTGTAAACAACATATAATAGGATTCTGACTTTTAATCAAGTCTGCTAACTGCTTCCTCTTCATAAGGGAGTTTGCCCCATTCACATTTATGGTTAGAATGACTAATTCTATATTACTTGCCAAACTGTTAACCCCTGCTTATGCTTTTCCCCTTTCCTTCCCTCTTACCCCCCTACCCAGTATTAAACTTGTGAACACCACTTGCTTTTCACAGCCCTCCCTTTTAAGTATCCCTCCCCCACCTTAAAATTCCTCCCCTTATTTTCCTCACAATTTCTGTATTCCCTTCCCCTTAGCTTACTCCTTCCCTCTCACTTTTCAATGAAGTGGAAGAAGTTTCACCATATATCAGATATGTCTATTGATACACACTATGTTCATCTCCCTCCTTTCTTTTTCTCAGATATAATAGGTTACCTTTGCCTCTTCATGAGATGTAGTACCACCACTTTACACTTTTTTATGATATAATTTACTTTCCACCTCTAGTTTCTAGGACAAATTAAACATGTGTTCTTTACATATTTTTATGGTAGAAGTATAGTTCTCAAGATTTCTTTTTACCTTTTTAGAAATCTCTTGAGTTCTGTATTTGAAGATCAAACATTTTATGTAGGTCTGGTTTTTTCATCAAGAATAGATGGAATTCATGTATTTCATTAAATGTCCATCTTCTTCCCTGGAAAACGATGCTCATTTTTGCTGGGTAAGTTATTCTTGGCTGCATACCAAGTTCCTTAGCCTTTCAGAGTATCATGTTCCATGCCCTTCGTTCTTTTAATGTGGACGCTGCTAGATCCTGGGTTATCCTTATTGTGGCTCCTCCATATCTGAAGTGTTTTTTTACTAGCAGCTTCCAACATTTTTTCCTTTGTCTGATGGTTTTTGAACTTGGCCACTATATTTCTTAGCGTTTTGATTTTAGGGTCCCTTTCAGTAGGTCCTAGTAGTATTTTCTAAGGACCAGCTTGTAATCTGAAAAGTCCAGTGATACACTAGTGGAAGAATGGGAATAAAGGTTTATTCTTTCTTGTTCAGGAATCTCTTTGTCTCTCTTTAAAAGATCTAGCCTGGATATGAAAAGTTTCCCATAAATATAATTGTTTTTTTTAATGAAAAAAAAAACATAGAATCTATACTCTCCAAATGATAAAAATCTTTCTAGAATAAGTCATTAATAGGAATGTGAGAAGTCCAAAAATAATATGTGAAAGAGTGAGGTGTAGATGTAGAACCCAAATCCCTTTTATTCTTTTATTCTTTTTTCTATGAGATTGGAGTTTTTTTTTTTTTTTAATTAAGTATGTTTTATTCTTTTATTTTTTTTCAAAAACATTCAATTCCCAAAGTCAAATTCTTTCCTATCTACCTGGTTTTTTTTTCTGCTAAAGCAAATAAATGCATTTAAGGAAAACAACAGCAACAACAACAAAATACCACAATGGCTTTGACTGAAAATGGATATATCCTTCAGGGCTTATAGCTTATCATTTTTCTTGTAACCTAACTGAAACAAGAAGGCAATGTGTGGGAAAGATAAGAGTGTGTCAAACAAAAAAAAAAAATGCCATTTACCCTCAGATCTTTTTGGAGCTAATCTAGAATACAGGACCAAAGAATATTAAGGAAAAAATAGTACTGTTTCAGAATAACAATCCTGTTTCCATTCTAGCCTTATTATCCATCATCTAGGGAAGCAGAGCAACCTGCTAACATTTTTCATATGTTTGAATCTCTGTTTGCTCAGCAACAACACTTACTGAAGACTCAGAAAATAAATTCTTTGCCACCAAAGTCTTTGGTATTGTAAAAAATAAAGCACAATTTTTGGATTTTTTAATCAATGGAAATGATGTCAAAGAAGATGTTTATCAATAGCTTTAAAACTGTACCCTAAGCAACATGGGGCTTTTCCAACTGCCTTGCTATTGATTTCTCCTATTTTCATTGTCTCTTGCTGTTTATATATGAGCTTCTTGATAGCAGTTAATACACTATTTTTTCTGTATGCAATGTCAGTACTTTGCACAGAGTAAATGATTAACCAATGTTTTTCATTGATGTATTGATCAATTCACTCATTTTCACTATTAGTCCTCTCAAGTCACTTAACTATTATAATCATAATTCTGATGTTTTTCAATGATGTTTTCCTCTCCATTATTTGTATATTTTCCTCCTGTCTCTGCTTACTTACCTTTGAAAGTAAGTAAAGGAATGAAAAGCTATTTTTGAATATGACTGCCATTATCCTATTGTGCTCTTCCATTCATTAACAGTGCTGAATAGATTGGCACACCTGGAGTCAGGAAAACCCGAGTTCAAATTTGGCCTAGGCCAATCATTTAATCTTTTTCTGTCTTAATTTATTTTTATTTACTATTTTTGTTAGAACATGTTAAAAATCATTTGTGTCACTCTCCAATTTTAAAATATTTTATTTCATCCCATTGCGTATTAAAATATTTTAGGCATTTGTTTTAAAGTTTTACATTCCAAACTCTATCCTTCCCTTATTCCCTTCTATCTCTTCTCCCTGAGAGAGTAAACAATTTGATAATGCGTTATACATGTTCAATAATGCAAAAAAAATTCCTTATTAATCATTTTGTTGTTGCTTCCCCATCTGTACAACAGAGCTAATAGGAGTACTTGCTAACAGGGTTATTGTGAAGAAAGAAGGAAATGATATTTGTAAAACAAAATGTATAAAATTTAAAGCATAACTTAAAAAGTTACTACTAATAGCAACAAATGGTGGAAATAACTCATAAATTTTACTTTATGATTTGCATATATCATTACAGGTTTTAAAGATCCAGCAAAATCAATTCAAAAGTCATGATATCTATCTCAATTGGTCTAGTTGATGCCCTATATACACAATATAAAATCACAAAAATAGCTGGCTTTGAAATCTGAGGACCTGTATTCAAAATCTATCTCACTTTCTTTAAGACCTGGTGCAAGTAACAATCTCTCATGTTTCTGTTTCCTTATCTATGAATGAAGGAATTGGACTAAATCACCTTAAAAATTTCATCCAGCACTAAATTTATATATGATCTTAATTTCTCTCCTACCTCATGCCTTTGTGAGGGCTTAGAATGAACTCTTGACTCATCTCTGTCTATAAGAATCTCTACTTCCTAAACTCCATCAAATATTATGTCAAATATCTTTTTCTACAAGACTCCTTCCTGATTCTCACAGTTGTTAATCCTTGATACTCCACTGATTCTCTGGAAACAAATAAATGAATGAATTTATACAGAGATACACACATACATGCATACACACACACACAAACACACACACACACACACACACACACACACACACATATATATATATATATATATATATATATATATATATATATATATATATATATATACACATACATATATACACACATTTCATGTTATTTATATGTAATACTTTGAGATACATAAAGTAATTGTAATATAACATCAATAAATCTATGATTTATATTAACGTCAAAAATCACTGGTATTGGTAATATTACTGTGAATGGTTACTTACATTCTTTAATTGAAAGAGATGCTGAATTAAAGTTAAACATTAATAGAAATAAGGATATAATTTCCCCCACCCATGTTCATGAACAACAATCAAATCAAATATCCATATTGGGCATATGCAAAAATATTTTTTGTAATTGTCTTTTTGCATCTTGAACTAATCATCTCACCACTAAGAGGTTGATGGCATGTTTCATCACTGATTTTTTGGAATAATTGATTCATTTTTATCACTATTGTTCATTGCTTTGATAAGAATTATAACATCTTAGTTGTTTTTCTTTAAAACATTATTATTATATAACCTATATCCTCATTTCCACTTAGTTCACTCCTCATAGGTTCATGCAAGTCTTTTCAGGTTTTCTGAAACTGTACCTTTTATTATTTTTGTGGTGAAATAATATTTCATTACATTAATATACTTTTATTTTGGTCAACTGTTCCTCAAATTATGTGCTTCCCCTTAGGGTTTTAGTTCTCATTATCTTAAAAAAACATATCTATCTCGATATCTGTTTATGCCTACCCATTTATCTATCTAGCTATCTTTCTATCTACTTAAAAAATTCTAATAGTTCTTATAAATAAACATACACACATACATGTATAGTACATTTGCATCCTTTTTTTTTTCTTTGATAGCCATAGCCCTTGTAGTGATATAAGTCAAAAAGTTTGTACAATTTAATGACTTAAGTATAGATCCAAATTGTTTTCTGGATCAACTCATAGCCCCATCAATAGGGCATTAGTGTGCTTGCCTTCCTACATTACCTCCAAAAACTATAATTTTTTCCTTTTATGTTACTGCTGATATTATAATGTGTATAAGAAAGTTTCTCAAATGAATTTGTAATTATATTTCTCTAAATATTAGTTTTTAGAATATTTTCATATCAACTGGTAATTTGAATTTCTTTTGATCAGAACTGCTTATTCATATCCTTGATCATTTCTTTGTTGAGAACAATTAATTTTTTATAATTTGAATCAGATCTTTATATGTTTTGGATATATTTTTAAAAAATCATTGCAAATTTTTTTCTGCTGTTACATTTTCCTTATTCTTTTAACTATATTAATTTAGTTTATCCAATTATACTATAAGATATTTAATATGTATGGGATGCCTGCCATCTAGTAGAGGGGGTAGAGGGAAGGAGGGGAAAATTTCGGAACAGAAGGGTGTACAATGGTTAATGTTGTAAAAAAATTACCTATGCATATGTACTGTCAAAAAATGTTATAACTATAAAAATTAATAAAAATTAGTTTATCCAATTATCAATTTTACAGTCAAAATTATACATTTTAAATTCTAATTCCTCTAAATCCTTTTATATGTTATGGATCTTCTCTTATCTATAGCTGAATTAGTTATTTATTTCCTTACTTTTCTAATTTCTTTATGGTATAAACTTGTAAGTCCTTACTGTATTAGATAAGATTTTTAAGTTAATTTAACAATTTTGATGCTATCTTTATTTGATTCTGCATTTTGTTTTTCTAATCTGTTCCACAAATGGATTTCTCTGTCCTAATAAATAGTTTTCACAATTACTGATTTAATTTATACTTTGAGATTTTGTATAAGAACTAGTAGGCCCAGTCCATCCAACATTTTTCTTAAAAAAAAAAAAAATTCTTTTGAGATTGAGTTTTTCTTCTTCAAGCTAAATTCTGTTATTGTTTCTTCCTAGTTCTATAATATAATTATTTGGTTGTTTGACTGGCATGACACTAAATAATACTAGTGATTTTATTTTTATTTTATTACCAGAACTCTATTATAAATAATTGCTGTTTCTCCAATTATTTAAATGTGTCCTTTATTTTGCTAAAGTCTATTTTTACTTCATATGATTATTATGCATGATTTTTTTAAGTAAACTATTTTTTTATTTAAATGTTATTATATATTCTATTGGTTTTTTTTTTAACATAATTTCTCTATCTCTCTCTTTGGATTTGTTTTTGGAATAGAAAAATGCTTATGATGTGTGGAATTGTGCTTTATGATAGAGTATTTTGCAAAGTTATTCCTTCAATTATTTTTATTTGAATCAGTAGTATTTCTGAGTAGATCATCATATTATCTACAAAAATGCAACATGTCTCCCCTTTTCCTATTATAATTCCTTCATCTTTTTTTTAACCTTAATTGCATAATCAGAATTTCTAGAACTATATCAAATAATAGTTGTGACACTAGAAATCCTACTTTACATTTGATCTTATTTGAAAAACCTCTAGTTTATTCTCCTTATATAAACTCATAAATAAAGAATGGGAGATGTGAAGTTAGAGACAAGGTGAGAGGTTATAATTAGATCAAGAAACATGGTAATCAGGATGATTACAATGATGATAATAATTAAATAATTGAAGTTAGAATAGCCATTGAGGTCATCAAGCAAAATGGTCTAAAAAATAAAGAGAAGATTATTTTGCCTTCAAAATACTTAATACAAAGAAAAAATTTAAATCTCATGTTGTCCATCCCATTTCCACAGAAAAGAAATGTTCAGATCTTTCAGATTTAACATTAATACTCTCTTCATTCTGAAAAGGATTAAAATTTTTGCAAATAACTCTATCAAATTATCAGATCAAATTAAAATAATCTTTAAACAAGGAGACTATCACGGATATAAATAAACATTAAATAATTTGCTTTAGTCAGATGAGATCTTAGTAGAAATGAATTGCTTTCAGAAAACTTACAGTTCCAACTCCTTAGAACAGTTATAGACTTGAAAAATAAAAATAAAACATTCAGTTATTAACACCATATAAATGTAGGCTGTTCCTTTAAACAGTAGAAATAATTAATATCTAAATCAGCAAGGAGGTGCAGTTATTAAAAACAAAACAAACAAACAAACAAACAAACAAACAAACAAAAACCACTATACTTAATGGGAGATCCCTCCCGGGTCCCTCTCCAAGTGGTCACCCTTCCCCAACACCACCATGTTTCCCAACCCAATATATCATAGCTCCATTTAAACTATTAATTACTTTTGCAAATCAATCTTTCCTGTCCCGTCTTTAAGTAAATATATATGTATATATTTTTAAACTTTACACTTCAATGTTCGCAAGTAAGTGACCCAAACTTCATAAAACTTAATATATGCCCAACAGAGTTGACAAATACTTAAGGCATAACTCAGTTTCAAATTACCCAATAATATAAAACTACTTTGCCATCACATTTAAAACAATGAACTTCACTAAATAGCAGTTTCTTTCCCTGGCCCATGTGGCCTTGCTGCAGTCAGGACACGTGGGAGGAAAAGGAAGGAAGCCACCATCTTCACTCACTCAATCCCACATACTTCCTGATGTACAAGGTTATTGATCCTAAATGGGATGTACTAACAGGTATTTCTGGTCAGCTGAGACTACCCCTGCTTCAAAAGACATATTTCTCCTCCCCACCTGAAGGCCCCTAGAAGGGCTAATGGAATTAAATCCTCTCAGGTGGGGGGGGGGCGGAGCCAAGATGGCAGAGAAGAAACACACAACTCTGTGAACGTCCTCACTCCCTCACAACCAATTAGATAAATTAAGCCTCAGAATAAGCCCAGGACTGATAGATACAACAAGGACTGGAAGCACGACTTATCAGCTGAAGAGAATCTGGAGTTTCAACAGAAAAGGTCAGTTCCCAGGGGAGGAAGAAGAGAGGCCAGCACAGACGGCTGGGTGCTAGCATACTCTGCCAATTGCACTGGGAAGGGCTCTGGGATCAGAGAAGACACTGAGATAAAGGAATCTGGCACAGGCTATTAGCTCTTCTCTGCTAATTATTTAGCAGTTCAGAAGAGAAAGCTAAAATACCTTAAAAACTCAGATAGATTAGATTTTCCCCCCATACTGGAGGTGACTCAGCAGATCTTGGCACCAGGGGGTGTGGCCTCAGCTAGCACCTGAGAATAGTTAAGAGATTGATAAGTGGGTGGATACGGCCCAAGGCAACACACACTGCCTAGTTTAGCTGGAGGGAGTGGAACTCAGCTCCAGGAAGTCTCAGAGAAGCAGAACCTTTGAACTAGGGACCGCGGTTTCTGGCAGACACTTCCAGTTTGAGCGCAGGGGCTTTTCACATCACCTGCTGCAGACATCCACGCCCCACCAGGACGCATAGGCTGGGCTTTGTGCTGCCTTTACTGTTCAGTCTCAACCTCAGGGAAGCCTCTAAAACACAGCACCCTCGGGGCAAGCAGCGCTTATCACCTCTGAGGCACTTCCAGGGTGGGGGTGGGGAACTCTCTCCCACAGCTCTATATTAGCTCAGGCGCAGGAGCCGCTGCATCCATCTGGTCTGGGAGGAAGCTGGTAAAGAAGTAAATAAATAATTTCCTACCCCAGGGACAGACCCCAAAAGATTTTTTAAATATGAGCAAAAAAGCCAAAAAAAACATAGATTCCTTCTACACAGAGAAAGAGCGGGTATCCAACCCCCAGGAAGTTAACAGCAGAGAGACAGCAGATAACAACCTAAAGGGGAATGATTCCTGCCCCCCCATCACATAACTCTCTCCTAGAAGACACTATTAAAAAATTAAGGGAGTTTGAAGAAAAATGGGGAAAGGAAAGGGAAGCTATGATAGAGAATAACAACGTCCTGAAATTGGAGTTGGAAAAAATAAAGAATTCACAGGAGATGCAGGGAAACAAAATTTATGAATTAGAAAAGGTTAAAAAAACACAGGAAAATAGGATTTCTGAATTGGAAAAGATAAAAAGTCTCAAGAAAATAGAATTTCTGAATTGGAAAAAGAAAATAATTCTCAAAAAAAAATTAGGGAAATGGAAAAAAAATTCAATAGAGCAAAATAATTCATTTAAAAACGAAATTGGGCATTTACAAAAAGAACTAAAAACTGTGAAAGAAGAAAATAACTCCTAAAAGTCAGGATGGAACAAATAGAAATGAATGATTCACAGAGAACCCAAGAATCAGTCAAACAAAACAAAAAAAAAAAAAATGAGAAGCTGGAGAACAACGTCAAATACTTACTGGGAAAATCTATAGACCTGGAAAATAGATCTAGGAGAGATAATCTGCAGATCATTGGACTTCCAGAAAACTATGACCAAAAAAAGAGCCTAGATTCTATTTTACAGGAAATTATCAAAGAGAACTGTCCAGAGATAATAGAAACAGAAGGGAAAGTAGATGTGGAAAGAATTCATCGAACTCCTTCTGAAATAGACCCTAAAAAAAGAACACCACGGAATATAGTGGCTAAGCTGCAGAATTACCACGCAAAGGAGAAAATCCTGCAAGCAGCTAGAAAAAAACAATTTAAATACCAAGGTGCCACAATAAGGGTCATCCAAGATCTGGCTGCCTCCACATTAAAAGATAGAAGGGCCTGGAACCTGATATTCCGTAAGGCAAAAGATCAAGGCCTGCAACCAAGAATGAACTACCCAGCTAAGTTTAGCATCTTTTTCCATGGAAGAAGATGGTCATTCAATGAAACAGAGGAATTCTATATGTTTCTAAGAAAAAAACCAGACTTAAACAAAAAATTTGATCTACATCCACAAGACTGAAGAGAAACAGAAAAAGGTACACAGAACCCTTGAGAACTGTAACTCTGTTGTGGGTATATAAAAAGTACTCAAGGATAATTTGATTTTACTGATATAAAAGAAAAAAAGGGGGGTGTAGTAAAGGGAAGGAGGTCGGTTCAGAAAAAGGGGAAGGAATGATAAAAAGAGGGAAACTACATCCCAGGAAGAGGCATAGAAAATACACCATATCTGAGGGAACTTAGTGAGGGGGAGAATAATTGTGTGAATCTTACTCTCATCAGGAGAGGCTCAAAGAGTAAATAATTAACATATTTGTTTTTCAGAGAATTTTCTCTCACCTCATTAAAAGGGGGGAGAGGAAAAGGGAAAAGGAAAAGGAGAATAAGTGAAGGGACTTGGAGGGAGGGGGGAGGGATACTAAAAAAAAAAAAGGGAGGGTTGCGTGTCACAAGGGGGGTCTGTAAATTAAATATCGAGGAGGGGGATCGGGGGGTCAAGGGAAAAAACATAATCTGGGGATAATATGATGGCAGGAAATACAGAATTAGTAATTTTAACTGTAAATGTAAATGGGATGAACGATCCCATCAAATGGAGAAGGATAGCAGATTGGATCAAAAAGCAGAACGCTACAATATGTTGTCTACAGGAAACACACTTAAAGCAGGGAGATACATACAGAGTAAAGGTAAAAGATTGGAACAGAGCCTATTATGCTTCAGGTAAAGCCAAAAAAGCAGGGGTAGCTATCCTTATCTCAGATCAAGCAAAAGCAGAAGTAGATCTCGTTAAAAAAGATAAGGAAGGAAACTATATCCTGCTGAAAGGTAGCATAAATAATGAAGCCATATCAATACTAAACATATATGCACCAAGTGGTATAGCAGCTAACTTTCTAAAGGAAAAGTTAAGAGAATTGCAAGAAGTAATAGACAGTAAAACTATAACAGTGGGAGATCTCAACCTTGCACTCTCAGATTTAGACAAATCAAACCACAAAACAAACAAGAAAGAAATTAAAAAAGTAAATAGAACATTAGAAAAACTAGGTATGATAGACCTTTGGAGAAAACTGAATGGCAATAGAAAGGAATATACTTTCTTCTCAGCAGTTCATGGATCCTATACAAAAATTGACCATATATTAGGACACAAAGATCTCAAAATTAAATGTAGGAAGGCAGAAATAATAAATGCCTTCTTCTCAGATCACAATGCAATAAAAGCTACATTCAGTAAAAATTTAGGGGTAAATAGACCAAAAAGTAATTGGAAACTGAATAATCTCATCTTAAAGAATGACTGGGTGAAAGAGAAAATTATAGAAACAATTAACAATTTCACCCAAGATAATGACAATGATGAGACATCATACCAAAATATTTGGGATGCAGCTAAAGCAGTAATAAGGGGAAATTTTATATCTTTAGAGGCTTATTTGAAGAAAATAGAGAAAGAGAAGATTAACGAATTGGGCTTACAACTTAAAAGGCTAGAAAAAGACCAAATTATAAACCCCCAACCAAAAATTAAACTTGAAATACAAAAATTCAAAGGAGAAATCAATAATATTGAAAGTAAAAAAAACTATTGAATTAATAAATAAAACCAAGAGTTGGTTTTATGAAAAAGCCAATAAAATAGATAAACCTTTGGTAAATTTGATCAAAAAAAAGAAAGAGGAAAATGAAATTGATAGTCTTACAAATGAAAAGGGGGATCTTTCCACCAATGAAGAGCAAATTAGAGAAATAATAAGGAGTTACTTTGCCCAACTTTATGCCAATAAATTTGATAACTTAAGTGAAATGGATGACTTCCTCCAAAAATATAGGCTCCCTAGATTAACAGAGGAGGAGATAAATTGCTTAAATAATCCCATTTCAGAAAAAGAAATAGAACAAGCTATTAATCAACTCCCCAGGAAAAAATCCCCAGGGCCAGATGGATTCACATGTGAATTCTACCAAACATTTAAAGAACAATTAGCCCCAATGTTATATAAATTATTTGAAAAAATAGGGGATGAAGGAGTCCTACCAAACTCCTTTTATGACACAGACATAGTACTGGTACCTAACCAGGTAGATCGAAAACTGAGAAAGAACATTATAGACCAATCTCCTTAATGAATATTGATGCTAAAATCTTAAATAAGATATTAGCAAAAAGACTTGAGAAAGTCATCTCTAGGATAATACACTATGATCAAGTAGGATTTATTCCAGGAATGCAGGGCTGGTTTAATATTAGGAAAACTATTAATATAATTGACCATATTAATAATCAAATTAATAAGAACCATATGATCATCTCAATAGATGCAGAAAAAGCATTTGACAAAATCCAACATCCATTCCTACTAAAAACTCTTGAGAGTATAGGAATGAATGGACTATTCCTTAGAATAATCAGGAGCATATATTTACGACCTTCAGTAAGCATAATATGCAATAGAAATAAACTGCAACCTTTCCCAGTAAGATCAGGAGTGAAACAAGGTTGCCCACTATCACCATTACTATTCAATATAGTACTAGAAACCCTAGCCTCGGCAATAAGAGATTCAAGGAATTAGAGTAGGAAATGAGGAAATTAAACTATCACTTTTTGCAGATGACATGATGGTATACTTAGAGAACCCCAAAGACTCTGCTAAAAAGCTACTAGAAATAATTCACAATTTCAGCAAAGTGGCAGGATACAAAATAAATCCACATAAATCCTCGGCATTTTTATATATCACTAACAAAATGCAACAGCAAGAGATACAAAGAGAAATTCCATTCCAAACAAATATTGAGAGTATAAAGTATTTGGGAATCCATCTACCAAAGAAAAGTCAGGAATTATATGAGAAAAATTACAAAACACTTGCCACAAAAATAAAATCAGATTTAAATAATTGGAAAGACATTCAGTGCTCTTGGATAGGCCAAGCGAATATAATAAAGATGACAATACTCCCCAAACTAATCTATTTATTTAGTGCTATACCAATCAGACTCCCAAGAAACTATTTCAATGACCTAGAAAAAATAACAACAAAATTCATATGGAAGAATAAAAGGTCGAGAATTGCAAGGGAACTAATGAAAAAAAAACTCAGAGGAAGGTGGTCTAAGTGTACCTGATCTAAAGCTATATTATATAGCAGCAGTCACCAAAACCATTTGGTATTGGCTAAGAAATAGACCAGTAGATCAGTGGAACAAATTAGATACAAAGGACAAAAAAGGGTACATATATAGCAATCTAATCTTTGACAAACCCAAAGATTCCAACATTAGGGATAAAAATTCATTATTCAGAAAAAACTGTTGGGAAAACTGGAAATTAGTATGGCAGAAATTCGATATGGATCCACACTTAACACCATATACCAAGATAAGATCAAAATGGGTCCATGATTTAGGCATAAAGAGGGAGATAATAAATAGATTAGAGGAACAGAGGATAATCTACCTCTCAGACTTGTGGAGGAGGAAGGAATTTATGACCAGAGGAGAACTAGAGATCATTATTGATCACAAAATAGAAGATTTTGATTACATCAAACTAAAAAGTTTCTGTACAAATAATACTAATGCAAACAAGATTAGAAGGGAAGTAACAAATTGGGAAAATATTTTTAAAAGCAAAGGTTCTGACAAAGGTCTCATTTCCAAAATATATAGAGAACTGACCCTAATTTATAAGAAACCGAACCATTCTCCAATTGATAAATGGTCAAAGGATATGAACAGACAATTCTCAGAGGAAGAAATTGAAACTATATCCACTCACATGAAAGAGTGTTCCAAATCACTGTTGATCAGAGAAATGCAAATTAAGACAACTCTGAGATACCACTACATACCTGTCAGATTGGCTAAGATGACAGGAACAAATAATGATGAATGTTGGAGGGGATGTGGGGAAACTGGGACACTAATACATTGCTGGTGGAGTTGCGAAAGAATCCAGCCATTCTGGAGACCAATCTGGAATTATGCCCCAAAAGTTATCAAACTGTGCATACCCTTTGACCCAGAAGTACTACTACTGAGCTTATATCCCAAAGAAATACTAAAGAGCAGAAAGAGACATATATGTGCCAAAATGTTTGTGGCAGCTCTTTTTGTAGTAGCTAGAAACTGGAAGATGAATGGATGTCCATCAGTTGGAGAATGGTTGGGTAAATTATGGTATATGAAGGTTATGGAATATTATTGCTCTGTAAGAAATGACCAGCAGGAGGAATACAGAGAGGCCTGGAGACACTTAAATCAACTGATGCTGAGTGAAATGAGCAGAACCAGAAGATCACTGTACACTTCAACAACAATATTGTATGAGGATGTATTCTGATGCAAGTGGAAATCTTCAACATAAAGAAAAACCAACTCACTTCCAGTTGATCAATGATGGACAGAGGTAGCTACACCCAGAGAAGAAACACTGGTAAGTGAATGTAAATTGTTAGCACTAATATCTGTCTGCCCAGGTTACATGTACCTTCGGAATCTAAAGTTTATTGTGCAACAAGAAAATTATATTCACACACATGTATTGTATCTAGACTATATTGTAACACATGTAAAATGTATGGGATTGCCTGTCATTGGGGGGAGGGTATAAAGGGAGGGGGGGATAATTTGGAAAAATGAATACAAGGGATAATATTATATAAAATATATATATAATAAAAAATTATTAATTAAAAAAAAAGAAAACTATAGATGTGTATTCCACAGGATAATGAAACAAAAAAAAAATCCTCTCAGGTCCTTCCCTTCAGGTATGCCATTTAATCCTTTTGGCACACCCAGTCTGCAATAAAACAACAATACCTTGTCATCTTTTTCTTGCTTTTTTTTTTCTCATATTTTGGCAGTTTGTTCCAATTACTTAATTTATCTCCCAAGGGACTATCTACCAGTATTTTCTGATATTTTTCTCATTTCTCTCCTTGAGGACAGGCTGGGACTAGGCCACACCCATTGAATTTGGAAGGAGTTTAATAGACTCCTAAATGTCCAAACACACTAACTATCACCGGTTAACTCCAGTCACCCAGAAGGCCTAGCTATCTTCCTGTCTAGAGCACCCCTCCAGAACCTATAACTAGACTCAAGAGTTCACAGGACGCTTACCTCTGGGTTGCTGCGCAGCAAATTACTTGACTGATCTGTCCTCCACCAACCGGTTGGGATTTTCACCCCAGAGTTTCTCACTTTGATTTTCTCTGAGTTTCTCCACTTCAGGGCCCATTTTACATTGGGGAGCAAGGAGAAGTTCCTGGATGCTGGCGGGCTGCCTAAACCAAGGCAGGGCACCTCCCTGCCAGCACCTAGCAGTTCACTTACTTACCGAGTAAAGGATCCCCAAAACTGTGTGGTATGGAAATGGTGAGGGGTCACCATTTAATTAAAAAAAAAAAGAAAGAAAAGCTGGAGAGATATCTAGAGAAAAGCAAAGTTTATTGTACGTTCTCTGGAAAAGGGCGTCCCACTCCTCGAGCAGACAATCGAAGAGAGGAAGCCATGATATTTTAAATTTAATTTCTATCTTTAGTATTTTATCCATCACTCTCTTCATTCTAGAGAAACCAACAAAATAATAAATCAAGCCATCATATGTGGCATTTATTGATATACAATGTATGAACATTCATACTGAAGCATTTAATAATTGACTCTAGAAAGCCAGTTTGAGCTGGTTCAAGAATACAAAATCATCTCTGTGTAGTAGATGTAAGTTACAAGAGTAGGTCATAAGAAATGGGTAAGTTGAGATATTGGAATGTTAGGGTGTTTGAAGGAGTTTGGAAGGAAAGAAATAAAGAATGTGATTCAGCAGTGAACTCATTGAGGAAAAAGGAAGTGTTTCTTGTATATAGATGCATAACATTTATCAGAATTTTTTATTGGGTGGTAAACATAGATTGACTGAACTTCAAAGGAAAATGGATTACTGAGTGATTATAGTAGAAGGAGAACCTATAAAGGGCAGTGGGAAACAAGTTGCATTCTTATTCCTCCTCTGGGATAAATGAGTCAGGAGTATAATTAAAGAAGATTGGGGAAGCTCTTTCATTAGATGGGAGCTAGGTCTCAGTGAGTACAATAAGATGGAAGGAGTAAAAAAGGAAAAGGTTTAGGATAAAATATGGAGGAGGTATTATTGTTCCTTTTTTTTTTCCTTTAGTTTTTCCTCAATCTGTCTCATTGATTTTTGAAATCTTGAGTGTCTCTATAAATACTTTCTGGAAAGGTAGCCACTTGATGTTATTCTATGAGATAGAAGATTTTAATTCAATGACCTCCTTTGAAGATGAACCCTAGTCTTCCTTTTTTTCCCATAAGTTTAGATGGTTGTTTTTTTTTTTTTTTTTTTTTTTTTTTAGTCTTTTAGTTTTTTTTTTTTTTATTTTCCTGTTCATTAAAAAAAAAATTAGATTAGTGTAATCATCTCTAAACTGGACTAGTATTCTAAAAGGAGTAAGTTGAAACCTATAAATTCACTTCAGCCCTCCCCTCAGAGATGAAACCCCAAACCAACTGCTCCACCCTTCTGCAGTCAGCAGCATCCTTGACCACTGCTTCTGCATTTTCAGGGTGTGCTGGTTTCTTCTAAACCAGGACAAAACCTCTGTAACACAACTGGGTCTGGCATTTCTAATCACTTGAGATTCCTTCAGTCTTTCCAGATTCAGATCCCCAATTCCCCATGTAGTCTGTGAGGTAAAAGTTTCTATGATTGGAGGTTAGTACCTCCAAATCTCCCTAACCCCAGAGTTCCAAACTTGCTGTTCCTTCACAGCTAGTCTGGAGGTATTTACACTTCACACTAATTAAACCCCAGTTCTAGGGTCCTTGGGTTTTCTGCGGTTGTCCCAGGAAGATACCTGTTCTGCTTCAACACTTATTTGTTTTTCACCAATCTGTGTTCCTTCTGAAGTGCAATTTTGTTTTGTTTGTGGGTGAAATCTGGAAAGCTTGGAATTTTTTGAACAACTCCGCCATCTTCTGGAGGAGATTTTAGAGATTACAGTAGAAGGGTCTGGAAGTTTTGGAATGGGTATATGGGAATAGAAAAGAGGGAGCTGTCAGTGGGAGCTAGGGTAGAGATTTAGAATCATTTGGATAAGGAGAGTTTGATGGGATAAGAGTATATTTAATCACTCATATCACTCAGGAATTTTGTTACTTTATCATCATTCTTAAGGTTTTAGCTATTATGGGGAATATAGTGTTCTCCTTTTAGTCCTAGTCAGTTAGAGGACCTAATCTAGCAAAAATCAGATAGATTTAACATAAGGTTATGTACAAGATGTTGATTTCTGTACACAGAGTTTTGGATATCAATCTATTAATTTATATGATTTACTTTAGTAGAGGAGGTTCAAACAATGTCATTGATGCCATATGCCAATATCACAAATCCTTGAAAAATTGAACTACACCCTATCTCTCTTTGTTCTTATTTATTATTATCATCACTATTATTATTTTTGCTTTTTGCTGAAGCAATTGGTGTTAAGTGACTTGCCCAGGGTCACAGAACAGGAAGTGTTAAGCATGTATTTGTATGATGGGGAAAGTAATGAAATAAAAGTGAAGGAGGATGATGGGGAGAAAGAGACAGAAAGAAGAGAGAACTAATTGATAAATAGTAAATACTACTGAATAGAAAGTATTATAGATAATAAGTACTTTAAGAAATGCAAAATGATAGAGCCACAATGGACCAGAATAGTCAAAAAAGGATTTAGCAAAAAGTGTGAATAAAAAATATGTGAAAGAGGGGCAGCTAGATGGCACTGTGTATAAAGCACCAGCCTGAAGTCAGGAGGCCTGAGTTCAAATGTGGTCAGAAACTTAACACTTATTAGCTGGGCAAGCCTAGTACCCTCAAAAAATCAGGTAAAAAAATAATAAGTGACAGAGCATATGCAATGAGATTGAAGGATCTATTCTAATGATCAAATAGGTCAATGCTAGGTCCTACCATAATTCTGCTCTTACAGTAATCCAATATTGGGAAAATCACTTTATAATTATTTACAAGCCTTCTTAGTTTGCATTTAAATCTGTTATAAAAATTAAGGTTGATATAAATGGGGAATTTTGCAACTTCAAAATTACTCAGTGGGGCAGCTAGGTGTTGCAATGGATAGAGTACCAGTCCTGAAGTTAGAAGGACCTGAGTTCAAATCAGGCTTTAGACACTTAACACTTCCTAGCTGTGTGACCCTGTGTAAGTCATTTAACCCCAATTGCCTCAGCAAAACAAAAAAATACTTATGGAAAAAATAAGTGGTTTCTGATGGAGATCTAGGTCACAAACCAGGCTATTGAATGGTAGGGAATCTCCAGAGAACCAATTTAATGCTAACTTCAAGGCACCTGATAAGGGAAGGAGAGTTTCACCAGCTTAGAAATTGGCTGGCAGGAAGTGCATGTCCCCATTGGAAAGACAAATTAAGTGAGTACACATTGTGGTTGTGAACCACAGGGCAGCAAATATAGTCCTTTGCACTCTCATGTTTGAGCTTTACCATGACAGGAGAGGATGAAGGGCATTTTTATCTGGCAAACATGAAAGGTTATTATAACTTTTTTGAAGGAAATGTCATAGGCCAAGAAATATTCTAGTTTTATGGAGATATTGGTGCTTCAGATATATATTTCATATCTCCTGATATTAAGTTGAGGGTGATGACCCTAGGGGACATTCTGTTGAACAGGTACACTTGCCATACAATGTGAAAAATCCTGAAAGTATTCTTAAGTGCCAACAAAGTATGAGTTCATCATTCCTAGATATTTTCAAGTTCTACTTATTTCCATTTAGTTTTTTTCTGCTTATATTACATGAGCTTTGATAAGTGTCCTGCTTCTTAGGTAAAATAAAGTGCTTCCTTTTATCAAATAATGTACACCATCAGGAGTCAGATGTGCTATAGATTTGAAGTCACAGCACATTAGTTTCAAAATAGGTTTTGTGAGTGTGTGCTGTATGTCAGGGTCCCATAGATTTTCACGAGAGAAAAGGAAATTATTTAGGAGGTCCAATAATGATGAGCCTACTGTTCACCTTTTGGCATGGAATATGCATTATTCAAAGTTTTCAGTGTTCTTTCTGCCCAACCATTTGAGCAACTTGACAATGATATTCTGGGACAACAAAAATTCCTGAAGCTAACAACATAAAGTACAATGTAGCAGAAACATTAACACGTTGGGAAAGTTGCTGACAAGCACTGAACTTCCAAAGCTTCCCTTTTCTGCTACAAAGAGACTTTACAACTCTCTATTCTCTTTCTTCTTCCTCAAGAATTATCAGCTTTGAAACTGTTTAATGGGTCAATGTGTAAATGACTGGCAAATAGACCTTCCTTCTCATTATTATTAATATGCTGACTATAGAAAGTTTCAGGTTGGGAAAGAAGCTGATGCTCTCCTCAGGGCTATTAATGGAAGTTGTTCCATTTACAATTTCACAGTTCAATTGTCTTTCTTATTATAGCAGGATTGTATTGCATTGGGGAGATTAACCCACCTTAATTTTTCACCTATTAAATATTGGGTGAGGGGAAAGGTGGGGGGTTGGAGTGGAGTGGTAATACTACTTACACTATCTCTTTTCTGTGGTGCCTCAAAATCATATAAGATTACTTGAAAAACATGTAACATATACTTGTCCTATTATTCTCTGATTATTAACATTTAGCAAGCAATAGAAGAGGAAGACATTCATCAATATTGTTTGGTATCATTATAGACAATATCCAGTAGAGAATCCCAATTAAAAAAATTATAAAAGCTTATCTCATTTGGAATATTATAGTGTCTTATGTTGTATACATTTTGCCCGAAACTCTAAAATTTCATCATTATATTGCCACTGACTCCAAATTTATTATATAATTTACCTTGTGATTTTCCCTTTCTTTATGCACCTAAATGTTGAGTCATTAGTGTTCCACAATGTAATACATTAACAAACATTTTCTGAATGTTTTCTGTATGCAGCATCTACATTATAGATTGGGTATGGATGACTTTCCATATAAATTTTACAGAGTATCAAAGATTTCGAACCATATAGAACCTTAGAAGACATCAAGTGCAATTATTTCATTCTACAAATGAAGCACAGAAAGGTTAAATGGCTTGTTTTGAGTCACAAAGGAACATCTAAGGGAAGATTCAAATTTAGCTTTTTGTCACCCCAAGTTAAGCACACTGTTTACTATTCTACCTAACCTATCTTTTACTTGTAGATTACATCAAGCCCTGGAACTTTGCAAAGACTATCAATTAAGATCCTACATGGAGCAAATGATTTTAGCTTAACGATTTACACAGGAAAAAAAAAGTCAATGAGGAATAGCCAAATTTTTTGAATGATGGTGTGGACCAGTCTCTCAGTGGGAATAACTCTGGCAAACTTTGAGAATGGATAGTGAGACACATACACATACACCCCCCAATTCATTTAAATTACACTTCAATAAACTAAGGCACAGAAAACTGAAGTGACTTGGGGAAAAATAACCAAGATAGTGATTGACCAGCAGGATTCAGACCCTTCTCAGCTCATTCTTTGAAGTTTGTATGCTAATCTTTTTTTATTTTTATCAATAAAGAAGCTCCTCTAGTATCTGTAATACTTTTAGTTTAGTCGTTTTTTTCTAAATATTTAATTCTTTTTTTTTCTTTTTCTTCATTATTACTCATCAAAGGCAAGGACTTTAGAAGAAAAGGATTTAGGGTGTGGAAGACAAGAAAAGTGGTTTGGGAAATCAAAAGATAGTTAATCAAATACATCCTGAGGATGAAATTTAATTGTTATTCCCTCTTTTAAAGAGAGTATTAGATGGTTATCAATAGAAATATATTTGTTAGCAGCATTATAATTATAACTTTAAAAAAAGGCTTGAAAATTAAAAAGAACAGTATATATGTTTGAACAAAGCTATATACCAGAGGAAGTGATATAATGAAGAAAGAAGAGTAGCCCTCCATCTACTGAGAAGTTTATTACAAGTTGAATGAGCAATTAAAAAAAAAAAAAAGTGAATTTGACCCTAGACTCACGTCTAGATTTTGGCTGTGGAAAACTATACCTTATTTAAGAGGTACAGAAAAGGGAAAAGGACAACCAATTTTCCTTGTACATTATGAAGATAAAATCATGTGAGGAAAGCAATGAATCACAATAAAAAGCATTTGGAGGAAGATCAAACTGACGTTATGACGTTATTTTGTCCTTACCGAATACTAAAGACTACCTAGGGAGAATAAAGAAATTTACCATGAATTAGGGTGACAAATATAAACCTGCCACAAATAAATAACAAAGTAATGATAGGGAACTAAAATTATCTCCTCCAAATCTCCCTGTTTCTGTAATGCATCTCCACACTTTCAGTCTCCCAGATTCATAATCTTAGCCTTATTCTGTACTCCTTGAACTTCTTTTTACTTCACATATCTAATCAGTGACCAAATCTTTATGTTTCAAACTCCATATATCTTTTATTTTTGTCCTTTTTTCACTACATAGACCACTATCTTACTTCAGACCCTAACCACCTCTCATCTAGATTATTGTTAAGGCCTCCTAATGGATTTCACTGACTCAGTAATTTTCTTATCTTACTCATCTTCCACATCACTATCAGAATTATATTCCTTAAGTGTTGATTTGTCTATATCATTCTTCTAGCCAATAAACTCATTGGTCCCTTTTGCCCCTGGGAGCAAACATAAATTCTATTAAGTTTTTAAAAGCTTTCATAATCTTGCCTTGATCTTTCCAGTATCATTTTATATCACTTCCTGTCCCTTAATCTGTCAAACAGCCAAACTGGTCCTCTTTTAGTTACTCACAAAGCAACATGTTATCTTCCAACTACCTCCAGATATATATACACCTTGTCTCCTATGCTTGAAATGCACACCTTCCTCATTTCCACTGTACATTACTTCTCTTTTCCTACCTGATGCAGCTGAAATACCACTAAATTTTTTTTGTTTTTTTGTCTTTTTGTATGAGTAATTTTATTTTTTTTATAACATTATCCCTTGTATTCATTTTTCCAAATTTTCCCCTCCTTCCATCTACTCCAACCCATAGATGACAGGCAATCCTATACATATTAAATCTGTTACAGTATAACCTATATACAATATATGTGTGTAAATCCAATTTCCTTGTTGCACGTTGAGAATTGGATTCCGAAAGTATAAATAACCTAGGTAGAAAGACAGTAGTGCTAACAGTTTACATTCAATTCCCGGTGTTCCTTCTCTGGGTGTAGCTGTTTCTGTCCATCATTGATCAACTGGAAGTGAGTTGGATCTTCTTTATGGTGAAGATATCCACTTCCATCAGAATATATCTTCATACAGTATTGTTGTTGAAGTGTATAGTGATCTTCTGGTTCTGCTCATTTTACTCAGCATCAGTTCATGTAAGTTTCTTCAAACCTCTCTGTATTCATCCTGCTGGTCATTTCTTACAGAGCAATAATATTCCATAACCTTCATATACCATAATTTACCCATCCATTAACCAATTGATAGAGATCCATTCATTTTCCGGTTTCTAGCCACTACAAAAAGAGCTGCCACAAATATTTTGGCACATGCAGGTCCATTTCCCCTCTTTAGTATTTCTTTGGGATGTAAGCCCAGTAGCAGCACTGCTGGATCAAAGGGTATGTACACTTGATAACTTTTTGGGCATAGTTCCAAATGCTCTCGAGAATGGCTGGATTCTTTCACAATTCCACCAACAATGCATTAGTGTCCCAGTTTTCCCATATCCCCTCCAACATTCATTATTATTTGTTCCTGTCATCTTAGCCAATCTGACAGGTGTGTAGTGGTATCTCACAATTGTCTTAATTTGCATTTCTCTGATCAGTAGTGATTTGGATCACTCTTTCATATGAGTGGAAATCGTTTCAATTTCATTATCTGAGAATTGTCTGTTCATATCCTTTGACCATTTATCAATTGGAGAATGGTTTAATTTCTTATTAATTAGGGTCAGTTCTTTATAGATTTTGGAAATAAGGCATTTATCAGAGCCTTTAATTTGTTACTTCCCTTCTAATCTTATTTGCATTAGGTTTGTTTGTGCAAAAGATTTTTAATTTGATGTAATCAAAATCTTCTATTTTGTGATCCATAATCATCTCTAGTTCTCCTTTGGTCATAAATTACTTCCTCCTCCACAGGTCTGAGAGGTAGACTATCCTCTGTTCCTCTAATCTGTTAATGATATCATTCTTTATGTCTAAATCATGGACCCATTTTGATCTTATCTTGGTATATGGTGTTAAGTGTGGGTCCATATCTAATTTTTGCCATACTAATTTTCAGTTTTCCCAACAGTTTTTTTTTTCAAATAATGAATTCTTATCCCAAATGTGGGTATCTTTGAGTTTGTCAAAAACTAGATTGCTATAGGTGTGCCCTATTTTGTCTTGTGTACCTATCTGTTCTACTGATCGACTAGTCTATTCCGTAGCCAATACCAAATGTTTTGATGACTGCTGCTTTATAATATAGCTTTAGATCAGATACAGCTAGACTAACTTCATCTGACTTTTTTTTTTCATTAATTCCCTTGAAATTCTCGACTTTTTATTCTTCCAGATGAATTTTGTTGTTATTTTTTCTAGGTTATTAAAATAGTTTCTTAGGAGTCTGATTGGTATAGCACTAAATAAATAGATTAGTTTGGGGAGTATTGTAATCTTTATTTTATTCGCTCAGCCTATCCATGAGCACTGAATGGCTTTCCAATTATTTCAATCTGACTTAATTTTTGTGACAAGTGTTTCATAATTTTGCTAATATAATTCCTGACTTTTCTTTGGTAGATGGATTCCCAATTATTTTATACTCTCGACATTTGTTTTGAATGGAATTTCCCTTTCTATCTCTTGCTCTTGCATTTTGTTGGTGATGTATACAAATGCTGAGGAATTATGTGGATTTATTTTGTATCCAGCAACTTTGCTAAAGTTATGAATTATTTCTAATAACTTTTTATTAGAATCTCTGAGGTTCTCTAAGTATACCATCATATCATCTGCAAAGAGTGTCATTTTGATTTCCTTATTACCTACTTTGATTCCTTTAATTACTTTCTTGACTCTTATTGCCAAAGCTAGCATTTCTAATACAATATTGAACAGTAATGGTAATAGTGAGCAAACTTGTTTCACTCCTGACCTTGCAGGGAAAGGTTCCAGTTTATCTCCATTACATATTATGCTTACTTATGGTCTTAAATATATGCTCCTGACTATTTTAAGTAATAGTCCATTTATTCCTATACTCTCAAGTGTTTTTAGTAAGAATGGCTGCTGGATTTTATCAAATGATTTTTCTGCACCTATTGAGATGATCATATGGTTTTTATTAATTTGGTTATTAATATGGTTAATTATACTAATAGTTTTCCTAATATCAAACCAGCCCTGCATTACTAGTATTTTAAATGTTTGGTAGAATTCACAGGTAAATCCATCTGGTCCTGGGAATATTTTTCCTGGGGAGTTCATTAATAGCTTGTTCTATTTCTTTTTCTGAAATGGGACTATTTTTTTCTTTTTTTTTAAATGTTTTTATATGCATGAGTAATTTTTTATAATATTATCCCTTGTATTCATTTTTCCAAATTATTCCCCTCCCTCCCTCCATTCCCTCCCCCCGATGACAGGCAATCCCATACATTTTACATGTGTTACAATAAAACCTTGATACAATATATGTGTGTAAATACCATTTTCTTGTTGCACATTAAGTATTAGATTCCGAAGGTATAAGTAACCTGGGTAGATAGACAGTAGTGCTAACAATTTACATTCACTTCCCTGTGTTCCTTCTCTGGGTGTAGTTATTTCTGTCCATCATTGATCAACTGGAAGTGAGTTGGATCTTCCTTATGTTGAAGATATCCACTTCCATTAAAATATATCTTCATACAACATTGAGGTATACAGAGATCTTCTGGTTCTATTCATTTCTCTCAGCATCAGTTGATGTAAATCTCTCCAAGCCTCTCTGTATTCCTCCTGCTGGTCATTTCTTACAGAGCAATAGTATTCCATAATCTTTATATACCATAATTTACCCAACCATTCTCCAATTGATGGGCATCCATTCAACTTCCAGTTTCTAGCTACAACAAAAAGAGCTGCCACAAACATTTTGGCACATACAGGTCCCTTTCCCTTCTTTAGTAATTCTTTGGGATATAAGCCCAGTAGTAGTATGGTTGGGTCAAAGGGTATGCACAGTTTGAAAACTTTTTGGGCATAGTTCCAAATTGCTCTCCAGAATGGCTGGATTCTTTCACAACTCCACCAACAATGTATCAGTGTCCCAGTTTTCCCACATCCCCTCCAACATTCATCATTATTTGTTCCTGTCATCTTAGCCAATCTGACAGGTGTATAGTGGTATCTCAGAGTTGTCTTAATTTGCATGAAATGGGACTATTTAAGCAGTTTACCTCCTCCTCTGTTAATCTAGGAAGTCTATATTTTTGGAGGTAGTCATCCATTTCACTTAAGTTATCAAATTTATTGGCATAAATTTGCATAAAGTAACTCATTCTTTCTCTAATTTCCTTTCCTACACCATTTTTAAGACTAACAATTTGATTTTCCTCTTTCCTTTTTCTGATCAGATTTACCAAATTTTATCTATTTTATTGGCTTTTTCATAAAACCAACTCTTAGTTTTATTTATTAAGTCAATAGTTTTTTTTTTTTACTTTCAATATTATTGATTTCTCCTTTTAATTTTAGGATTTCAAGTTTGATTTTTGGTTGGGGGCTTTAATTTGGTCTTTTTCTAGCTTTTTAAGTTGCAGGCCCAATTCATTAATCTTCTCTTTATTGTATTCAAGTAAGCTTCTAAAGATATAAAATTTCACCTAATTAACACTTTAATTGCATCCCACAAATTTTGGTATGATGTCTCATCGTTGCCAGTATCTTGGGTAAAATTATTAATTGTTTCTATAATTTGCTGTTTCACCCAGTCATTCTTTCAGATGATATTATTCAGTTTCCAATTACTTTTTGATCTATTTAACCCTAACTTCTTATTGGATGTAGTTTTTATTGCATTGTGATCTGAGAACAAGGCATTTACTATTTCTGCATTCCTGCATTTAATTTTGAGAACTTTATGTCCCAATATATGGTCAATTTTTGTATAGGTTCCATGAACTGCTGAGAAGAAAGTATACTCCTTTCTAGCACCATTCAGTTTTTTCCAAAGATCTATCATACCTAATTTTTCTAATGTTCTATTTACTCTTTAATTTCTTTCTTATTTGTGTTGTGGTTTGATTTATTTAATTTGGAGAGTGCAAGGTTGAGATCTCCCACTATTATAGTTTTGCTGACTATTTCTTCTTCCAACACTCTTAACTTTTCCTTTATGAAGTTAGATGCTATACACTCATTGTCTATGCTACCTTTTAGCAGGATATACTTTCCTTCCTTATCTCTTTTAATTAGATCAATTTCTGCTTTTGCTTGATCTGAGATCAAGATGGCTACCCCTGATTTTTTGGTTTCATCTGAGGCATAATAGATTCTGCTCCAACCTTTTACCTTTACTCTGATGTATTACCTTTACTCTGTATGTATCTCCCTGCTTTAAGTGTATTTCCTGTAAACAAGATATTGTAGGGTTCTGATTTTTGATCCAGTCTGCTATCCATCTCCGTTTAATGGGAGAGTTCTTCCCATTCACATTTACAGTTAAAATTACTAATTCTGTATTTCCTGCCCTCATATTATTCTCTGATTATGCTTTTTTTCCCCTTGTCCCCCTTGAGCTCCTTCCCCAGTATTTAATTTATGGACTCCATTTGTGACACATAGCCCTCCCTTTTAAGTATCCCTCCTCCCTCCTTTTAAGTCCATTTCCATTTCTTGTATCCTTCTTTTATTCCCCTTTCCTTTTCCCCTTTTTCTCCCCACTTATATTGAAAACAAATATGTCAATTATTTACTCTTTGAGCCTACTTTGATGAGAGTAAGATTCACACGATGATTCACCCCCTCTCTAAATTCCCTCAGATGTGGAAGATTTTCTATGCTTCTTCCTGGGATGTAGTTTCCCTCTTTTATCTCTCCTTTCCCTTTATCTGATACTATCCCCTTCCCTTTACTACTTCCCTTTTTTATGTTATATCAGTAAAATCAAATTATCGATGTGGACTTTCTGTATATCCACAACAGAGATAAAGCTCTCAAGAGTTCTTTTTATCATTTTTTGCTTCTTTTCATTCTTGTAGATGTAGATCAAATTTTTTGTTTAAGTCTTGTTTTTTTCTTAGAAACAAATGGAATTCCTGTTTCATTAAATGACCATCTTTCCCATGGAAGAAAATGCTAAACTTAGCTAGGTAATTTATTCCTGGTTGCAATCCTTGATCTTTTGCCTTTTGCAATATCAAGTTCCAGGCCCTTTGATATTTTATTGTGGAGGCACCCAGATCTTGTGTGACCCTTATTGTGGGACCTTAATATTTAAATTGTTTTTTCCTCGCTGCTTACAATATTTTTTTCCTTAGTTTGGTAGTTCTGCAGCTTAGCCACAATTTTCCTTGGAGTTCTTTTTTTAGGGTCTTTTTCAGAAGGTGTTTGATGACTTCTTTCAACTCCTATTTTCCCTTCTGTTTCTATTATCTCTGGACAGTTCTCTTTGATGATTTCTGTAAAATAGAATCTAGGCTCTTTTTTTGATCATAGTTTTCGGGAAGTCCAATGATCCTCAGATTACCACTCCTAGATCTATTTTCCAGGTCTATAGATTTTCCCAGTAGGTATTTGATGTTATTCTCCAGTTTTTAATTTTTTTTTTTTTGTTTTGTTTGACTGATTCTTGGTTTCTCAATAAATAATTCATTTCTATTTGTTCTGTACTGATTTTAATGAGTTATTTTCTTCATTCACATTTTTAGTTCTTTTTGTATATGTCCAATTGAGTTTTTAAATGAATTATTTTGCTCTGTTGAATTTTTTTCCATTTCACTATTTTTAGTGAGTTTTTTTTATTTTTCCAAATCACAAATCCTACTTTCTTGAGAATTTTTTATCTTTTCCAATTCAGAAATCCTACTTTCCTGTGATTTTTTAACCTTTTCTAATTCACAATTTTTTTTCCCTGCACCCCCTGTGAATTTTTTTTTTTCAAACTCTAATTTCAGGATGTTGTTGTTCTCTATTATAGCTTCTCTTTTCTTTCCCCATTTTTGTTCAAACTCTCTTAACTTTTTAATAGTCTCTTCTAGGAGAGAGTTATGTGATGGGGGAGAGGTATCATTCTCCTTTAAGGTGTTATCTGGAGACTTTCTGTTGCCTCCTTGGGGTTGGATACCGGCTCTTTCTCTGTATAGAAGGTGTCAATCATTCTCTTCAGCTTCTTACTCATTGTTAACACTCTGTGGGGGGGTCTACCCTTGGGGTAAGAAATTTATCCTCCCAGACCGGGGGTAGAACGCAACAACCCTGTGCCTGTGTTAAGAGAGAGCTCTGGGAAAGAGTTCCGCTTCCCCTGCCCTGGAAATGCCTCAGAGGTTTTTAGCACTGCTGCTCTGCTAGGAGTGCCCAGTGATGAACCCTGCTGTGTGGCCTAGCTACAGCCCTGAGGTTTAAGGCTGAACAGTGAAAGCATCACAAACCCAAGCCAGAGCCTCCTGTGGGGCCGTGGATATTAGCAGCTGAAGTGAAAAGCCCCTGTGCTCAAACCAGAAGTTTCTGTCTGGAAACCATGGTCCCTGCTTTGGAGGTTCCACTGTTTTGGAGTTCTGCTGCTGTTGGAGTTTTTGCTTGCTATTGCTAGAATTCCACTGCCTTAGGTTGAGCCCTGAACTATGTGGATTAGGGGCTGCCCCAAGTGTCCCCCGCTGGTCAGGCTCTCAACAACCCCAAGGAGAAGCCCCTGGCAGCAGAAGGCAGTTGCACAGCTGTGCTGAGGTAGGTGCTAGGGCATTTCCTGATTAGGGTGAATCTAAGATCTGGCTTTGTATTTTAAAATGGCTTGATTTCTCTTCTGATCTGCTGTTTTATAAGCAGAGTAGAGCTATCAGCCTGTGCCAGATTCCTCTATCTCAGTGGTTTCTCTGATTCCAGAGTTCTCTCCAGCCTTTGGTACAGTGTGCTAGCACCTAACTCTGTCTGTGCCGATCTTTTTTTCTTCCCCTTGGAACCGACCTTTTTTGTTGAAATTCCAGAATCTTGTTGGCTGGTAAATTGTGCTTCTAATCCTTGTGGTTTTTATCAGTCCAGAGTTATTTTTGAGGCTGATTTAACTAGTTGATATTGAGGGAAGAAAGGAGCTTACAAATTCGCGTGCATCTTCTCCACCATCTTGGCTCCGCCCCCCCCCCCCTAAAATGTTTTTTTGTTCCTTTAGCAGCTAAAGCCTTTTTCTAATGTTCAACACAGATTCAGGAACATAGTAGATGCTTAATATGCTTAATAAATGCTTGTTGACTTAAGTTTTATTTTTTTGCATTTATTTATATTTATTCACTTTATATTTTTCTATAGATGTTTTTAGTTGTACATTTCATGTTTTAGAATTTAACATATTTGCGAGTAAAATTTACTCATTCATTCTACTTGTATTCCCAACACCCGTAGAGTATCTGGCATATAGTAAGTGATTAAAAATATTTGTATAGATAGTTATGGTTGCAAATTTCTCTAATTCTTCTATTAAGAAAACTCAAAATCATTGATTGTTTGTGCTCAGGAGTTCTGAGATTCAAAAGAACTAATGCAATTTCGTGTCCAGATAAGCACCAATATGCTAAGCCCAATGGGACTGCCAGACTGCCTAAGGAGGTGGGGAACCAATTCAGGCTAAAAACAGAAATTGTCAAAGTTTCTGTGCTGATTAGCAATGAGATCAGTACTGTGAATAACCATTGTATTTGCAACATTGGTGAGATAGGGAGACTAGGAGGAAAAAAATTCTATTGCTTGATTAACTGGCATTCTCTTTCTGTCAATAGCTTCTCAGACATAATTTCTGGATTTGTCTTAATGATAACATCACCCTTTAAAATATGGAGGGACTATTGAAGACATAGAAGAGAATAAGACAGCTAACTGGCACAGTGAATAGAGCATGAGATCTGAGGTAAAGAAAAGCCAACATTAATTTAGCCTTAAACATGTACTAAATATATATTCTGGGCAAGTCACTTTGTTTATCTCAGTTTCCTCATCTGTAAAATGAATTTGAGAATGTAATGGCAAACCACTCCAATATCATTGTCAAGAAAACCACAAATAGAGTCATGAAGAGCCAGACACAGTTAACACAACTGAGCAATAGGATATAAATCTCAGCTTCAAAGAGAGACTGTTCAGGTAAAGTATCAGAGTCTGGATGGGGCTACAGTGGGAAAATGTCCACCTCATTATAGAATATGTGCTAGAGAGGAAGAATACTATAATTTTATACAGGGAGCCATGCCAATATAAATTAAATGCTTTTAATAATGAAAATTTAAAGAAACAATAAGAAATATTCTTAATGAAGAGGAAATGGGAAAGCTATCTACTGGGACTTGAATGTAAATAGTGGAAACTCTTAGCATATACTATGTGAGAGGCACTGTGCTAAGCATTTTTTTTTTTTACAAATAGCACATTTGTTCCTCAGAAAAACCTTGAATCATAAATGTGTGATTATTATTATTGCTCACTTTTTAGTTGAACTAACTAAGGAAGACAGAGGTTAAGTGACTTGCCCAGTATCTGATCTTGAGTTTGAATTCAGTTTTATCTGACTTCAAGCTTTGGGCTCAATCCACCTGCCTCTAAGTTCAGTTGAGCTGAACTGAAATGTCATAGATTTCAAAATGTCATGTACAGAAGAGTGTCTAAAGGAAAATAAATTTTAAAATGATCATCGTAGCCTTCTAAAATAATGCTACAAGAACTAAAGCTGAGAAAGTGGTTAGATTGGTAGAATAATAGAGTAACAAATTCTCTCTCTCTCTCTCTCTCTCTCTCTCTCTCTCTCTCTCTCTCTCTCTCTCTCTCCCTCCCCCTTCTTTTTAATTTTTCTTTCCCTATCTCTGTCTCTCTGTCTCTGTATTTCTCTTCTTTTCTCCATCCATCCTCCATTCATTTATTTATTCATCCATATCAATTAAAAATTGATAATAAACAAGAGAAATAATAAAATATTTTAGGATAGAACAATGAGAATCAATGATAGAGAGAATACAGAGTTCCACAACCTTTATTTTATTGCTATTTTCTTTGGGAAGGAGATTGGTCTTTGAATTTGAAAAGAAAGATCAAAAATGCCTAAATGAGGTTTCTGCCCAAGAAGAAGATGAAAGAGATGACTTTAAATCTCCAGCTTCACATGAACTACTATTTCAGTTTTTGGAAGAAATAAAAAAAATGAGATGATTAAGTTTTGATAAGTGACATGAAAATCATGAAGAAAGAGAAAGATACCTTGGAATTGAAGAAGACAAATTATCACTTTAAAGGAATGATGGAGGGAGGGTACATACTTGATCTCGAAAATTTCAAATTCTATTAAAATTGTAGGAGTTATTGAGTATGACAGCTAGAAAATAGTGGCACAATATCAAAATAACAATGTGGTTTGATCATGTTTGGGCAAAATCAGGCTAACATTACTTTCTTCTTTGACAGTTTTGATAGGCCGCCACATCAGGAGATGGATATGAATATTATTAACTAAATGTTATTTAATTTTTAAAGTTTTCTTAATGATCATTTTCTAAATATACAAAGTTCATTGCTATATAAAAAATAAATGGTTAATAAAAAACAACCACCCCAGCAACCACATCTGACAGTCCAGCTAATACTCTGTACTCATAGTTTGTCATCTCCTTAAAGGAAGGGGATTTTTAATGTCCTTAATGATAAAGCTTTTAGTAGAATTATTTATATAGAGATGAAGGAGAGAAATATAGGCTAGATCATTATTACTTAAGTGGAGTATGAATTTGTTGAAAATTAGTGGAATAAACTGGGCTACAGTATTCAGTTATTTTAATTGTCCTCCTATTGACAAGGTTTTAAGTTTGTTATGTTTGGTATCAAAGGTCAAAACAATTAGCAATAAGTGAAAGAAGATGTGATGTAAAATTGAATAAAACAGATAAAATGCATAAAAAACCTTTCTAAAATTAAATCAATCCATAAGTGGCAGCCACAGTAGTAAGTATCCCATCTTAACAACCTGGAATATAGATGAAAATTTATTGAGTCCATGATAGATATTATAGGAATTGTTGCTTAACATAAAATTAATTTATAACTTCTGAGTTCTCTTTTGATTGTTGAGGGAGCATTGATTTTATGCAGTATGATAGGCATGAATATGTCACATTTTTTTAATGTAAGGGAACAAAATACAATTCTCTGTGTTTGCAGTGAAATCCTGGATAATATTCATTATATGATAATAAGCATATTTTATGCCTTTTGTTTTTGTTATTTTTGCAGGGAGAAATTATCAGGTTCTTCTCAAGGTTCATAGACCATATGCCATAATTATCAGGGTTCCTAAAGATAGGGCTCTGGTTTGCACCTAGTTTGTGTTTAAATTCACATGTTAAATTATCCTAATGCTGTACCCAATCAATACAACCTGGTAGTTTGGACTTTTTCACTGCCATTCATTCCACCACCAATCTACTGCAAGAATTTTTGTTTCCTTGACAAAAATTGTTCACACATAGGTGAAAATCTTTGAAGAGGGCAGAAGTTGTCTATGTGGCAAAAGACTGAAACAAAATCCTTGAATATACTCAATTTAAAAGACATCATAAGCACAAAATTATTACTGATATTGTAGCCATCAACTTCTCGAATTTTTTTTTTGTCTTTATTTCCCACACGAATGTAGATTTTGAAGAATCATACATAATAGATTCAGAGTTGGAAAGGATCATAAAAGTTATGAAATCAAACCCTCTTATTTTACAGATAAGAAAACTAGGACACACAGAGACTAAGTGACTTATCCAGTATCATATAGCAATTAAGCATTGGAAACACCACTTAACCCCCCATCTTCGTGTCTCAGAGTCTGCGGCTCCATTCACTACTTTATATTACTTGTATTTTTTAACCAGTTACCTTAGCCTGAAATACTTTGAACTATATACCTATTTCTGCAATATTAATTTCCTGCATATCTATAGATGGATATCATAATTTCTTAGTTGCTTGCTTTTCAGTAATACTTCAGGGACTTGAACCTTTAATATTGCTACTATTTGAGTATCAGGTTTTGCTCAAATATTCTGAAATTTAGTCCTTTTACAACATCTTCAAATCACCTTAAACAAGCCTTCATTATTTAGGCAGAATAATTAGGTAGCTACAGTCTTTCATTCTCTAGTTAAAATTTAAATTATTTGTCACTAAATTTTAGCTACCTGGCATTTTTCCATCTTCAAACTCACCTACTTTTTTTTATCTAGCCACAGACTATTAAGAATTTTCTATAATCTATTTTAATCAACTATACTATCTTTAAAAGTTAAGTAGCATCCCATAAACCTGGAAATTTCTTGCCAGTCCCTCCTACGGAAATTTTGTAAATTATTAAACAGAAAAGGTCCTACTATTAACCTATGCTTGTTAGGCTTTGCAATATTGAGGAAAGCCTATTTGTCCCTACATTTGGCTTTTTTGTCATATTCCCAGTTGTCTATTCATGACAAAATTTTTATTAATTAAAATGGAAGTAGAGGATGACTTTCAAAATTGAATTCTGACTCTTTGAGACTGTGAAGCTTCAGAGACCATGATCTCAAACTATGTGTAAGCTATAAGGATTCTCTAAAAATATTCAAGATAATTTAAAAAGTCAATTCTCTATTTAGGATATTTAGGATTAGAAGGCATGGATAAGATTGATAAGCAATTTGGAATATGTGAGAAAAATATCTCACTATACAACTTTTTGATATTCTTGGGTTTTGAATTTCTTTGAATCTTGCTCTAGGAAACATTTGGGAATTACAGTTTCTTAAATAATTATGTTGGCCTAATTATAAAATACTATTTTTAGAGGAGAAACAATAACTAGGTAGAAAAGAATACTATATTCCATAAACACATTTATACACACACATACATATTCCTTTTCTTCAAGTCTGAACATATGTATCATCTATCTGGAGGAGGATCCTTAAAGTCAGGAATAATAACTCAGAAGAAATAATCTTATTGTTATTTCTCAACAAATCTATCAGGAGGCAGAAATAATACAATGAGAGTACACAGCTTCGAAATCAAATGCAAGAACCTTATAAATTTTTAAGAACAGTGAGTTGAGGAGAGGCAGAACCAAGATGGTGGATTAAAGACAGGGATTCCCTGGAATTCTCCATCAAAATCCTCCAAATACCTTTAAATAATAATTCTAACAAATGTTAGAGCATTAGAACCCTTAAAAAGATGGAGCTGAACAACTTTTCAATGAAATTTAACTTAGAAGATCAGTAGGAAAGATATGCTGTACCATGATGGAATAGAAGTGCAATCAAGATTCAGGCTGAATCAGCACAGGCAGGGCTCAGCAAACCAGGAACAGTCCTTACAGCCTCTGAATCAATGCAGCAGTATTTTTCAGAAGTCAGCCCACAGATGACAAGGATGATTTGGAAGATTGTCAGAAAAGTCTTTTCACATGAGGGTGTGAGGGGAGCCCCAGCTGGCAGTAGGAGCCACCAAATCAACAGTTGGGGCAGCAGCTACAGCAGAAGCAAGAGCAGCAGCAGCAAAAGCTTCTAAAGATCTCATCCCATAGGTAAGGGAGAAAAACAACTGGTCAGAAAAAGACTATAGGAGTCTCTTTTCCAGCACTGAAGCAGGATTTCGTGGCTTTACCCCTACTCAGATCTGGGTTTGCAGTGCTGGCTTATAGTACAGGTCCTGGAAGGACATCTGAAAAAAGCTGCACAAAATCCTTGAAGTATGAGACATTACATCCTGCAGTCTGGAAGCAGAACCCTCCTTTAATAAAGAGGTAAAAGCCAACTAATATGGAAAATGAGCAAATGATTGGAAAAGATTCTAAAGTTACTATAATGAAAAGAAGATCACACTCAGAAGAACACAAAGTGAAAGTTTATTCATCTAAAGCCTTCAAGAAAAAACAAAGCAGAACATTTTCATGTGCCCAGAAGAATGTCATGAAAGGTTCGAAATGTAAAAAATGAATTTTCAGTTCAATATACAGGCTATACAATAGTAAAGGAAATTATATTCATGAGTGTCCATCTTTACTTCCCTGTAGATAGTTCTTTTGTTCTCTTTTGTGCACTTTTTTTTACTTTGTTCTTTTTTTCTTCTTTCATCCCCTTACCTTTCCCAAGCAAGCTATAGTTAAATTCAGCTATATTTTATAGATGCAAGCACCCAAAAATATCTCCACACATCTGCCTACAGACAGGCAAACACACACACACAAACATATATACATATGTATGTATGTATGTATGTATGTATGTATGTATATATATACATATATATATATATATATATATATATATGTATATATATACCCAAACCCATTCAGAGACCACCCACATATACATATAGCTATATACACACATACATAGATCAGTATACATATACATCTACATATACTCACACACATATAATGCATGTATACATACACATTTATGCATGTATAAACATGCATGTAAAACAATATTAGTATGGCTGAAATATAATATAAATTTCTCTCCTAATTTAATTTTTGGACTGTGTCTAAAATCAATGAATACTAGCCATATTTTTCTCAATAAATTTGACTCCTAGTTTATAATGTGGCCTTTATGTATATCTCTTCTTTCATATCTTTGCTAAGTCTTATGACCATATCCAGCCATTCTGGAGAGCAATTTGGAACTATGCTCAAAAAGTTATCAAACAAAGGGTGCATATCCTTTGATCCAGCACTGTTTCTACTAGGCTCAGTCCCAAAGAGATTTTAAAGGAGGGAAAGGGACCCACATGTGCAAAAATGTTTCTGGAAGTCCTCCTTTTTTAGTGGCAAAGAACTGGAAACTGAGTGAATATCCAACAGTTGAAGAATGATTGAATAAGTTATGGTATATAAATGTTATGAAATGTCATTATTCTGTAAGAAATGATCAGCAGAATGATTTCAGATAGGCCTGGAGCCTATTTGATGTGAGCAGAAATAGGAGACCACTGTATGCAATAACAAGATTATACAATGATCAATTCTGATGGGCATGGGTCTTTCCAACAGTGAGATGATTCAGATCAGTTCCACTAATCTTGTGACGAAGAGAGCATCTACATGCTGAGAGGATTGTGAGACCTGAATGTGGACCATAAAGCATTTTCATTCTTTCTGTTATTGTTTGCTTATATTTTGTTTTCTTTCTCAGGTTTTTTCCCTTCTTTATCTGATTTTTCTTGTTCAGCAAGACAACTGTATAAATATGCATATATATATGTGTGTATATATATATATATATATATATATATATATGATTTAACATATATATATATATATATATATATATATATATGATTTAACATATATTCTAACATATTTAGCATGCATTGGACTACTGCCATCTAGGGAAGAAGGTGTGGAGAAGAAGAGAAAAATTTGGAACACAAGGTTTTGCAAGAGTCAATGTTAAAAATTATCTGTGCATATGGTTTGTAAACAAGAAGTTTTAATAAAAAAGCCACAAAAACAAAAATAAAAAAGATTTTAATTCTATTCTATAACTTGCCTTGCTATTACTTGACGTCCTTCTATCCATGGGTCCCTCTCTTATCTTCTTCCTCCACTTCTTTGAATCTCTTTCCACCTTTTGTTCTGCTCTTGTTTCTTTACAGATTTTTGAGGGTGCTATTTCCTTCATGGTATATATGTAATGTTGCCTATTTAACCCATTCCCTATGTAAGTAGTTTTTCAAAACTATGAGCTTTCTCCCCTCCTTGAATCATTTTTTTCTTCATTTGCACCTCATTAGTATAAATCTAGCTTGGATTTGAGCTATCCAATTTCTGATGTTAATTATAAATGTATGGTATACACTTCCATGTACAAACATAAAAGAAAAAAAATTGTCCACTTTCAATTCCTTAAAATTAGTCTTGGATATTGACTCTTATGTGTTAGATTTTCTATTGAGTTCTATCTACTATGGTTAATACCTGAAAAATCTACAAATTCATTGAAAGTCTTTTTTTTTTTTTCATTGAAAATTGTGGATAATTTTGCTGGATAAAATATTTTTGGCCTCAGGTCTTTTTCTTTTGATTGACGGTATATGTGATTTCAGGACTTGTGATCTTTTATTGTGGCTGCTGATAAGTCCTGTACAATTCCAATTGTAGTTCCAGTATATTTAAATTGCTTTTTTCTTATTTCTTGCAAAATTTTCTCTTTGATCTGTGGGCTTCAAAATTTGGCAGTAACATTCCTCTGTAGTTTTCCACAAAGAACTCTTTAAGGTAGTGATCAATGTTTTTTTTTTTTTTTTTTTTTTTTTTTTTCTATTTCTACTTTTCCCTCATAATCTATCATTCTAGGACAATTTTCTTGGATTATTTATTACATAATTGTGTCAAGATTCTCTCTTTTTTCACAACTTTCAGATAGTCCAATATTCTTAAATTTTCTCTTCTTGATCTATTCTCCATATCTGTTGTTTTTCCTATATCTTTCACATTCTGTTCTACTGTTATCATTCATTATATTTTCTTTTGCTATTTCTTGGTCTCATAGCTTCACTGACTTCCCTTAGCCCAATTCTAATTTTCAAAAAGTTATTTTTGTCCTTAAGGTTCTGTGTCTTTTTTTCTAGTTGGATAATTTCTTTTTTTCATAATCTTCTTGGACTTTTTTTGGTTAGTTTTTCCTCTGTGTCTCTTACTTGATTTTTACATTCTCTTTTGTGTTCTTCTATAAATTCTCTTTGGTTAGGATGATGCTTACCATTACTCTTTGGGGTAGAAAAAGCTCTTTTTAATTCCTTGTCCTCCTCTGAAAATGAATTCCAATATTCTCTATTCTAATAGTAAGTTTCTATGGTTGGGTTCTGCCTTTTTTTTGGCACTTATGTTTTTTTTTTTTTTAAATAAAAAGTATTAGGGTAATCATCTCTAATCATGTGGTGGGAAGATAGTACCTCTTTCTTTACTTCAGCTCTCCCCTCTGACTTGGAACCCTAAATTAAAAGTTCCTCCCTTCTGCCAGTGACTACAACTAGCAGTGTTTCTGTCCCATTAACAGGTGTGCTGATTCCTTATCATTCAGGGACATCTTAGTAGCACAGCTAGACCTAGTATTCCTAATTAATTGAGGTTCATTCAGATCCCCAACTTTTCAAGTAGATTCGGAGGTGAAAGTCTCTGTGGTTCCAGCCAAATCCAGCTAGCTCTAGGGATCCCTACTAGATATTTCTGTCCAACTAACTCTGAGGTTTTTACATCAATCATAGTCTGAAGTCTTTCTTCAAATTTTTTTTAGTTGTTACAGGAAGACTTCAGTTCAGCACCTAATCTTCTTGATCTTTCACCAGTCTAGTTCAAGCTGAGGTGCATATTTGTTCTGTTTGTGAGGAAAATCTGGAGAGCTTGAAATTTACCAACCTACTCCATTTTCCAAAAATCCTTCCCTGAAAAAGACCTATATGGACAGAAATATTTACAGCAGCTATTTTCTCAGGGCAAAGAATTGGAAATGGAGGGGATGACTATCAACTGGGTAATGCTGAATAAATTATAGTATGTAATTATGATAGGATACAATAGTATCCTATAAGAAATGAGCAGAATGCTCTCAGAAAAACCTGAAAAGTCCTCCATGAGCTCCTGCAAAATGAAATGTATTGTGTTTAAAGCAATACCAATGTTTTATAAATGACTTTGCTATTCCCAGCAATGCAATGATCCAAGATTACTTTGAAAGACTTACAATGAAAAATGTTATCCATACCCAGAGAAATTACTGATTGTGTTTGAATACTGATTGAAGCATTTCTGAATTTCTAACTTCTTCTTCCTATTTATTCACCTCACTATTCATTTTATAATATTTTATTTTTACACTTCCCTGTAAAACATTTTTCATATCTGTTTTTAAATTTTGAATTCCAGATTCTCTCCCTTTCTCCACTCTACTCCCATTGAGAAAGCGCATGTGAAGTTTT
Organism: Sminthopsis crassicaudata; assembly: GCF_048593235.1. NCBI lineage: Eukaryota > Metazoa > Chordata > Mammalia > Dasyuromorphia > Dasyuridae > Sminthopsis > Sminthopsis crassicaudata. Next base: position 213,932,934 of record NC_133618.1, on the reverse strand, counting down.
ATAAAACATTTCTACAAAAGTCATGTTATAAAAGAAAACATATTCTACCCCCCTAAAATTAAGAAAACATTGTTTTTATCAAAAGAGCTAAGTGCTCATAGAATAAATTTAATTCTATTATATATCTGTCATAACTTTATCTTTATATCTCTTTGTTTTTTTTAGATCTTCCCATTACTTTGGCTCTCCTAGATTTTACTATTCTCTCCTTTTCTTCTCTTTCCCTTGCTGTCATCATCATTATTATTGTTATCATTATCATTGCTTAAATTTATATAATGGCTCTATATTTACAAAGCAGTTCACATGTTGTCCTCACAGAAATTGAGTGAGATAGGAAATGTATGAATATACATCATTTTAAAGAAGTACATATGAAGACTGAGAAATGTTAGATAACTTGACAAAGTTCATAAGTCTAGTTAAATAATAAATATTGGCATTTGAAATCAAGTTCTCAACTTCCTTCTCATTATTATATGCTTTCCCCATCATCCTATTCTGCCTCTCTAAGTCATTTTAAATTAAATTGAAATTAATTAAGCATATATATTGATTTCCTACTGTTTTTAAGCAAAAATGATGATAGGAAAATACAATACAATATAGCCTCTTAAGGATTTTATAATCTCATAATTAGTGCAGAGAACATAACCTGACCACCAGAGATAGATATACCCCAAATTCAATGATGATTTCTTTACAATATGTATCAATTGAATCTTCTTCTTTTGGTATTTTAGAAAAATAGACATTTCAACAAATGAATTAATTAGAAATTCTATGGCAAAAACAGATTATTAGGCAAACTACTTTCCTAAGAAAAATATGATGTGGGAAGTGATTCCTAAAGTTCTGTGTGGATTTCGAAAGGGTTCCTGAGATTCTCCCATGTCATATACATGGTCAGAACTATGCTGTTTTTTATTATTATTATTTTTTTTTAAATTAGATGTGAATTGAATGGAAGTTCACTATGAATTCCCAGAAGAGGTTAAATAATTTTCAAAGTCACATGAGTAGTAAAGGAAAAAATTAGATTAAGAAATTAAAATAAGAGAATAAAATTACAAAAAGGCCATTATGTTGAAGAAAATATTGAATATTGAAGAAAATACCTGGACAAATGAAAAAAGATGTAAAAAATTACTCAAGGAGCAGAATTAGGCAAATGAAAAAAAGAGGCACACAAATTTACTAAATAAAAACAAATCCTTAAAAATTTAGATTAGGTAAGTGAAAACCAACAACTCTATGAAGCATCAAAACAAGATCAAAAGAATAGGAAAAATAGATGAAAATGTGAAATATGTCATTGGATAAAAAGTTTTCCTGGAAAATTGATGGAGGAGAGACACTTTAAGTATTACTTGAAAAATATTATCAAAAAAAGAAGTTCACATGATATTTAAGAAATTATCTGGGCAAACAGCTCAGCTATTCTAGACACAGTATAAAATAGAAATAGAAACAATCCCCTAATCATCATTTTAAAGAGATGCCAAATTTCAAAAAGGCCTGAAAAGGTTTTAGAAACACCTGGAAATATTTATACAAACTGATGCTGAGAGAAACAAGTAGAACCAAAAATACATTGTGCATAGTAAGAACAAATTTGTTTGATGATCAACAAGAAAAAATGTAATGGTTTAATGATATACATGATCACTGCTGTTATTCAATATTATATTAGAAATGCTAGTTATAACAATAAGACAAGAAAAAATGAAATAAAAACAGGTAATGAGAGAACAAAATTGTTATTCTTTGCAAATGAGATGATGGCATATTTAGAGAACTCTAGAGAAACAAGAATCCAATTGAAACAATTAATTCAAGCAAAGTTGCAGGATGTAAAACAAATTCACATAAACCATAAGCATTTTTCTATATTATTAACACAGCACATGAGCAAGAGGTTGAAAAAGAAATTCCAATTCAAATAACCAGATAATATAAACTACTTGGGAACCTCTCTTCCAAAACATAACCAGAAATTTAGAGCACAATTACAAAATGCTTTTCATAAAATTAAAGACAGATCAAAATAATTGGTAAATATCTATCTATCTATCTATCTATCTATCTATCTATCTATCTATCTATCTATCTATTTCTCCTGTATAGATGGAGAGAATATAATAAAAGTGACAGTTCTGTCCAAGCTCATTTATTTATCCACTGCCATACCACTCAAAATACTAAAGAATAAGTTTATAGAACTAATAAAAGTAATAATCAAATTCATCTGGAGGAACAAAAAGTCAAAAACACCAAGGAAATCAATTAAAAAAATATAAAGGATTGTAATCAAAAATTAAAGATTTCAAAATATTTTACAAAATGCTAACAATGAATAATCTGGTAAAATATGGTATATAAAGATAAATATATGATGGTAAATCATGAATAGATTAAGTACATAAATGCACAGTAGTAAATGTCTATAGTGATGTAGTTTTTGATAAATGTAGTGATCTAAGAATTTGGAGTAGGAACTCATTATTTGATAGAAATTGATGTGAAAACTAGAAAGCAGTTTTGCAGAACTGATTTAAATGGATTATTATCTCACTCCACATATTAAGAAATGGTCAAAATGGATAAATGTCTCAGACATAATGGGTGATATCATAAGCAATTTAGGGGATAATGAAAAAAATACTTCTATGATCCCTGGTAAAGGGAAATGTTGATGACCAAACAAAGAAATGATTATGAGCAGTAAAATGGATAATTTTGATGACATGAAATTAAAAGCTTTTCACACAAATAATACTAATGCAGCTAAAATTTGAAAGAAAACTGTAAAGTGAGAATTTGTGCAATAAATTTCTCTGACAGAGACTTCAGTTTTCAAATATATAGTAAATTGAGCCAAATTTATAAAAATAAATGCTATTCCCCAGTTGGTAAAAGGTCAAAATATATAAAAATGATTGTTAGAAGAAGAAATTAAAGTTATTAGTAGGTATATGAACAATTCTCCAAATCACTACAAATTAAATTAAAACATTCATTTAAATATGGATTAAATTATTAAATTTAATTAAATTTAAACAACTTTGAGATACCACTTTACATTTTTCAGATTGGCTAACATGATACAAATGGAAGAAGACAAATGCTGGAGGAATGTGGAAAAAGTAGAAGACTGTAGAACAATTTGGAATTATGCCCCAAAATTGCACAGAGCTTTTTTTAAATTTTTATTAATTTTACAATTATACATGTTTTGACAGTATATATACATGAGTAAATTTTTATAACATTATTCCTTGAATTCATTTTTTCCAGATTTTCCCCTCCTTCCCTCTGCTCCCTCCCCTAGATGACAGGCAAATCTCATACATATTTACATGTGTTACAATATAACTTAGATATAATAAATGTGTGTAAATCCAATTTTCTGTGTTGCATGTTAAGTATTGGATTCCGAAGGTATAAGTAACATGGGTAGATAGACAGTAGTGCTAATATTTTACATTCACCCAGTGTTGCTGGGTGTAGTTGTTTCTGTCCATCATTGATCAGCTGGAAAGTGAGTTAGATCTTCTTTATGTTGAAGATATCCACTTCCATCAGAATACATTTTCATACAGTATTGTTGTTGAAGTGTATAGTGATCTTCTTGTTCTGCTCATTTCACTCAGCATCAGTTCATGCAAGTCTCTCCAAACCTTTCTGAATTCATCCTGCTGATCATTTCTTACAGAGCAATAATATTCCATAGCCTTTATATACCATAATTTACCCAACCATTCTCCAATTGATGGATAGCCATTCATCTTCCAGTTTCTAGCCACTACGAAAAGAGCTGCTACAAACATTTTGGCACACACAGGTCCCTTTCCCCTCTTTAGTATTTCTTTGGGATATAAGCCCAGTAGTAGCACTGCTGGATCAAAGGGTATTCACAGTTTGTTAACTTTTTGGGCATAATTCCAGATTGCTCTCCAGAATGGTTGGATTCTTTCACAACTCCACCAACCATGCATCACTGTCCCAGTTTTCCCACATCCCTCCAACATTCATCATTATTTGTTCCTGTCATCTTAGCCAATCTGACAGGTGTGTAGTGATATCTCAGAGTTGTCTTAATTTACATTTCTCTGATCAGTAGTGATTTGGAACACTCTTTCATATGAATGGATATAGTTTCAATTTCATTATCTGAGAATTGTCTATTCATACCCTTTGATCATTTATCAATTGGAGAATGGTTTAATTTCTTATAAATTAGGCTCAATTCTCTATATATTTTGGAAATGAGACATTTATCAAAACCTTTAACTATAAAAAAAATTTTCCCAATTTGTTACTTCCATTCTAATCTTGTTTCAATTAGTATTGTTTGTACAGAAACTTTTTAGTTTGATGTAATCAAAATCTTCTATTTTGTGATCAATAAAGATCTCTAGTTCTCCTTTGGTCATAAATTCCTTCCTCCTCCACAGGTCTGAGAGGTAGACTATCCTCTGTTCCTCTAATCTATTTATGATCTCATTTGTTATGCCTAAATCATGGACTCCTTTTGATCTTATCTTGGTATATGGTGTTAAGTGTGGGTCCATATCTAATTTCTGCCATACTAATTTCCACTTTTCCCAATAGTTTTTTTTCAAATAATGAATTTTTATCCCTAATCTTGGTATCTTTGGGTTTATCAAACACTAGATTGCTAAAGATGTACCCTTTTTTGTCCTTTGTACCTAATCTGTTCCACTGATCGACCAGTCTATTTCTTATTCAATACCAACTGGTTTTGGTGACTGCTGCTATATAATGTAGTTTTAGATCAGGTATACCTAGACCACCATCATTAATTCCCTTGAAATTCTTGACATTTTATTTTTCCATATGAACTTTGTTGTTATTTTTTCTAGACCACTAAAATAGTTTCTTAGAATCTGATTAGTATAGCACTAAATAAAAAGATCAGTTTGGGGAGTATTGTCATCTTTATTATATTCGCTCGGCCTATCCATGAGCACTGGGTGTCTTTCCAATTATTTAAATCTGACTTTATTTTTGTGGCAAGTGTTTTGTAATTTTGCTCATATAATTCCTGACTGTCCTTTGGTAGATGGATTCCCAAATATTTTATACTCTCAACATTTGTTTGGAATGGAATTTCTCTTTGTATTTCTTGCTGTTGCATTTTGTTGGTGATATATAAAAATGCTGAGGATTTATGTGGATTTATTTTGTATCCAGCAACTTTGCTAAAGTTGTGAATTATTTCTAATAATTTTTATTAGAATCTCAGGGGTTCTCTAAGTATACCATAATATCACATGCAAAGAGTAACAGTTTGATTTCCTCATTACACACTCTTATTCTTTTAATCTCTTTCTCTACTCTTATTGCTGAGGCTAACATTTCTAATACAATATTGAATAGTAATGGTGAGTGTGGTCAAACTTGTTTCACTCCTGATCTTACTGGGAAAGGTTCCAGTTTATCGCCATTGCATATTATGCTTACTGACAGTCGTAAATATATGCTCTTGATTATTCTAAGGAATAGTCCATTTATTCCTATACTCTCCAGCGTTTTTAGTAGGAATGGATGTTGGATTTTATCAAATGCTTTTTCTGAATCTATTGAGATGATCATATTGTTTTTACTAATTTGGTTATTAATATAGTCAATTATACTAATAGGTTTCCTAATATTAAATCAGCCCTGCATTCCTGGTATAAATCCTACTTGATCATAGTATATTATTCTGGGGATGATTTTCTGAAGTCTTTTTGCTAATATCTTATTTAAGATTTTAGCATCAATATTCATTAAAGAAATTGGTCTATAGTTTTCTTTCTCAGTTTTCAATCTACTGGTTTAGGTATCAGTACCATGTATGTGTCACAAAAGGAGTTTGGCAAGACTCCTTCATCCCCTATTTTTTCAAATAGTTTATATAACATTGGGGATAGTTGTTCTTTAAATGTTTGGTAGAATTCGCAAGTAAATCGATCTGGTCCTGGGGATTTTTTCCTGGGGAGTTGATTAATAGCTTGTTCTATTTCTTTTTTCCGAAATGGGACTATTTAAGCAATTTATCTCCTCCTCTGTTAATCTAGGAAGCCTATATTTTTGGAGGAAGTCATCCATTTCACTTAAGTTATCAAATTTATTGGCATAAACTTGGGCAAAGTAACTCCTTATTATTTCTCTAATTACCTCTTCATTGGTGGAACGACCCCCCTTTTCATTTGTAAGACTAACAATTTGATTTTCTGCTTTCCTTTTTCTGATCAGATTTACCAAAGCTTTATCTATTTTATTGGCTTTTTCATAAAACCAACTCTTGGTTTTATTTATTAATTCAATAGTTTTTTTACTTTCAATATTATTGATTTCTCCTTTGAATTTTAGTATTTCAAGTTTGATTTTTGGTTGGGGGCTTTAATTTCGTCTTTTTTTAGCTTTTTAAATTGCAGGCCCAATTCATTAATCTTCTCTTTCTCTATTTTGTTTAAATAAGCTTCTAAAGATATAAAATTTCTCCTTATTAATGCTTTAGCTGCATCCCATAGATTTTGGTATGAGGTCTCATCATTGCCATTATCTCAGGTGAATTTATTGATTGTTTCTATAATTTGCTGTTTCACCCAATCATTATTTAAAATGATATTATTCAGTTTCCAATTACATTTTGATCTATTTACCCCTAACTTCTTATTGAATGTAATTTTTATTGCATTGTGATCTCAGAAGAAGGCCTTTATTATTTCTGCCTTCCTGCATTTAATTTTGAGATCTTTATGTCCTAATATATGCTCTATTTTTGTATAGGTTTCATGAACTGCTGAGAAGAAAGTATATTCCTTTCTATCACCATTCAGTTTTCTCCAAAGGTCTATCATACCTAGTTTTCCTAATGTTCTATTTACTTTTTTAATGTCTTTCTTATTTGTTTTGTGGTTTGATTTGTCTAAATCTGAGAGTGCAAAGTTGAGATCTCTCACTCTTATAGTTTTACTATCTATTTCTTCTTGCAACTCTCTTCACTTTTCCTTTGGAAAGTTAGTTGCTATACCACTTGGTGCATATATGTTTAGTATTGATATACCTTCATTGTTTATGCTACCATTTAGCAGGATATAGTTTCCTTTCTTATCTCTTTTAAATAGATCAATTTCTGCTTTTGCTTGATCTGAGATAAGGATGGCAACCCCTGTTTTTTGGCTTTACCTGAAGCATAATAGATTCTTCTCCAACCTTTTACCTTTACTCTGTATGTATCTCCCTGCTTTAAGTGTGTTTCCTGTAAACAACGTATTGTAGAGTTCTGAGTTTTTATCCAGTGTTCTATCTGTCTCCATTTGATGGGACAGCTCATCCCATTCACATTTACAGTTAAAATGACATTCTTTATGTCTTGCCATCATATTATTCCCAGATTCTTCTTTTTTTACTTGACCCCCTGAGCCCCTTCCCCAATATTTAATTTATAGACCTCACTTGTGATGCGCATCCCTCCCTTTTTTTAGTATCCCTCCCCTCTCCTTCCAAGTCCCTTCCCTTATTCCCCTTTTCCTTTTCTCTTTTCCTATGCCCCCTTTTAATGAGGTGAGCAAGAATTCTCTGAAAAACAAATATGTCAATTATTTACTCTTTGAGCCTATTCTGATGAGAGTAAGATTCACACAATGATTCTCCCCCTCTCTAAATTTCTTCAGATGTGGTGTATTTTCTATGCTTCTTCCTGGGATGTAGTTTCCCTCTTTTTATCACTACTTTCCCTTTTTCTGATACTAACCCCTTCCCTTTACTACTCTCCCTTTTTTATATCAGTAAAATCAAATTATCCATGTGGACTTTCTATATATCTACACCAGAGATACAATTCTCAAGAGTTCTTTTTACCTTTTTCTGTTTTTTTTTTTTTTTTTCAGTCTTGTGGATGTAGATCAAATTTTTTGTTTAAGCCTGGTTTTTTTCTTGGGAACAAATGGAATTCCTCTGTTTCATTAAATGGCCATCTTCTTCCATGGAAGAAAATGCTAAACTTAGCTGGGTAGTTTATTCTTGGTTGCAATCCTTGTTCTTTTGCCTTTTGGAATATCAGGTTCCAGGCTGTTCAATCCTTTAATGTGGAGGCAGCCAGATCTTGAGTGACCCTTATTGTATCCCCTTGATATTTGAATTGCTTTTTTCTAGCAGCTTGTAATATTTTTTCCCTTTCTTTGGTAGTTCTGTAGCTTAGCCACAATGTTCAGTGGAGTTCTTTTTTTAGTGTCTTTTTCAGAAGGTGTTTGATGAATTCTTTCAATGCCTATTTTCCCTTCTGTTTCTATTATTCTCTGGACAGTTTTCTTTGATGATTTCCTGTAAAATAGAATCTAGGTTGTTTTTTTTTTTTTTTTTTTTTTTTTTTTTTTTTTTTTTTTTTTTTGATCATAGTTTTCGAGAAGTCAAATGATTCTCAGATTATGTCTCCTACATCTATTTTCCAGGTCTATAGATTTTCCCAGTAAGTATTTGACGTTATTCTCCAGCTTTTCATTTTTTTTTTTGGTTGTTTGTTTGTTTTGTTTTACTGATTCTTGGGTTCTCAATGACTCATTCATTTCTATTTGTTCTGTCCTGGTTTTTAATGAGTTATTTTCTTCATTCACATTTTTAGTTCTTTTTGTATATGCCCAATTGAGTTTTTAAATGAATTATCTTGCTCTATTGAATTTTTTTTCATTTCCCTAATTTTTAGAGAGTTATTTTCTTTTTCCAATTCAGAAATACTACTTTCTTGAGACTTTTTTTCTTTTCTAATTCAGAAATCCTATTTTCCTGTGATTTTTTTAACCTTTTCTAATTCACAAATTGTGTTTCCCTCTATCTCCTATGAATTCTTTATTTTTTCCAACTCAAATTTCAGGACATTGTTATTCTCTATCAAAGCTTCTCTTTCCTTTTCCCATTTTTCCTCAAACTCTCTTAACTTTTTAATAGTCTCTTCTAGGAGAGAGTTATGTGATGGGAGGCAGGTACCGTTTCTCCTTTAGAGTGTTATCTGCTGACTCTCTGCTGTTAACTTCCACGGGGTTGTATACCCACTCTTTCTCTGTGTAGAAGGAATCAATAGTTCTCTTCAGCTTTTTACTCATTGTTAAAAATCTTTTTGGGTCTGCCCGTGGGGTAACACGTTTATTTATTTACTTATTTACCAGCTTCCTCCCAGACTGGATGGATGTAGCAGCTCCTGTGCCTGAGCTAAGAGAGAACTCTGGGAGAGATTCCCCTCCCCCTCCCTGGAAATGCCTCAGAGGTGATAAAGCTGCACTCTGAGGGTGGCCCAGTGAAGGACCCCAGCTGTGTGTTCTAGCTACTGCCTTGAGGTTTAAAACTGAACCGTAAAAGTGACACAAACCCCAGCCAATGCGTCCCATGGGGCGTGAATATCAGCATCTGACATGAAAAGCCCCTGTGTTCAAACTGGAAGTGTCTGTCTGGAAACTGCGGTCCCTACTTCAAAGGTTCCACTTCTCTGGCAGTTCTGTTTCTTTGGGAATTCCGAGGCTGCTAGAGTTCCCCAGCCTCAGGCCACGCCTGGCACTATGTGGATAAGATGTTGCCTTGGGCTGTGTACCTGCTGTTTAAGCTCTTAACTACCCCAAGGTCAAGCCTCAGACAGCAGAAGGCGGTTTCACAGACATCCTGAGATCTGTTAGGTCACTCCCGGATTGGAGTAGTTCTAGGATCTAACTTTATATTTTAAAGTGGCTTGATTTATCTTCTGAACTGCTGTTTTATAAGCAGAGAAGAGCTAACAGCCTGTGTCATATTCTTCTATCTCAGTGGCTTCTCTGATCCCAGAGTTCTCCTCAGCCCGACTGGCACAGTGTGCTAGCATCTGACCATCTTGCTGCCCTTTTTTCTTCCTCCCCTTGGAACTGACCTTTTCTGTAGAGACTCCAGATTCTCTTCAGGTGGTATGTTGTGCTTCTAATCTTTGTGGTTTCTATCAGTCCAGCGTTATTTTTGAGGCTGATTTAGCTAACTGGTAATGAGGGAAGAAGGGAGCTTACAAATTTGCGTGTATCTTCTCCTCCATCTTGGCTCTGCCCTGCACAGAGATTTTGATCAGCTATTTCATTACTAGATTCATGTCTCAAGGAGATAAAAGAAAAGGCAAAAGGACCTCTTCATACAAAAAATATTTAAAGTAGCTCTTTCAGTAGTGACAATGGGTTCAAATTTGAGGAGCATTGCCACTGGAGAATTACCAAACAATTGAATTGTAGTATATGATTTTGATCAAATATTATTTGGACATATAAGTGAAAAACAGTATAATTTCAGGAAAATCTGGTAAATCTTATATGAACTTATATAACCAGAACATCAAAAATACATATAATTGGGAAATATTTCATGGCACATAAATCAATTAAGAAAGACTAAGTTGCAAAGCATTTTGTTGTTCTGTTTTGATAAAGGACATTTACTTACCAGGAAACCTACACCATTGAAATCATAGATCTGGTTTAAAAAAAAGAAAGGAAAAAAAAAGAATTAGAAGAAGGAAAAGAGGAATTCTTTGAAATGTGGCTCCAACTTTTTTTTTTTTGGATTATTAAGCATTACATACTTAAACCCATAATTGGTGCTATATTTGTCCCAGAAACAATATTGTTCATACATAGAAACATATATGCCCACATACAAACATACATATGTGTATGTGTATTGAAACCAAAATGTCACTCAAAGTTGCTTGACATCATTTTGTCAGCTTTTTCTAATACCATTAAAATTCATAATAATGACCTTTTGCAGATCTGTTGATGAATAACTCTTTCTCTATTTTATCTAATTTCCAGACTCTTATTAACATATAGAAAAAAAAGATGTAAGTTCTTTGACCAAGAAGATATTTGAAATTAATTTTTGAGTTATCTTACTTGAAATATGAAATTCAAAATTGGAAATGAACTTCATTTTTAAAGTCTGTTATCTTAAGATAATCCCACAAGCTTCTTATGTTAATGAGCTATCAGTTAACTAATTTTAATATGTGTATGGTCTGTAGAATTCTGGATTTCCTCAATAGCCAGTTCCATCTCTCTCTTTTTTTTTTTTCAGGAAAGAAAAAATAATTACCATAGTTGGTCTTTTCGTCACATAAATGCCATGAACAGCAGCCAGCTGATTCATTTGCAATTCCATCCACAGATACACTTTCTGAAATTGGTTTAGGTAACAACTGGAGGCTGACAGAATGCTTATTTAAATGCATCACTTGAGAATATATATATATTTTACTCTTAAGTCACCTCACAATGATTAGAACATTTCTTTATGAGAAAAAAAATAAAATGATGGGAGTGATGGGGTTTATATTTTTTTCATTACTCCTTCCAAATTCAATACAACCTGCATTTATAGCCTTAACTGGTAATTGAGTTGAGTGATTTGACTCAGAATGATAATACCAGTTAGTGTTTCATCAGCCATAACATACAAACCTTCCTCCAGAACAGAAATATATTTTTCTTTGTTTTTTAAAAAGAATTATTTAAATCTGCAGACAATTGCTTAACATAGTGAATATAAAAATGACAAAATTGAATTTAAGAAGTGTGATGCTACTTAAAGTTCTAGGAGAGATCTTAATTTCAATAGACAATTAACTTCCATCTAAGAATTGGACTATTGGAAACAGAGAAGCAGATTCTGTGAGTTTTCTCCTTTCTTGTTTCCCTGGATAAAGCATTTTCACTTTCCAATAGGAAGTCTCCAAAATGGTTAGTATTATGCCCAGGTTACTCCTGGAATATACTTAATGTAAAATTTTTGTGTAATGAAACTGGATCTGAGAGATTATAAGATTATACACTGAGAAATGAAAGAGTTCTTAAAAGTCATTTGATTCAAACTTCTTATGTTTACAGATGAGAACATTTAAGTCCAAATAATGTAAGTGGTTTATCCAAGGTGATAAGTATATGTTACAAATTATGACTGAAACCTAGGTCCTCTGACTCCAAACCAAGAAGTTGTATTTACTGTAGCAAAATTACTGAAACTATTCTCTGAGTCTACTCTTTTACTCCGACAAACCCTGTCTCCCAACTGGTCCCATTCAATCTTGTGAATGTGCAAATATAGTGCTCTAGAGTGTTGCTATCATGAAAGGAAAAATTAGTCTTTCACCATGTGTTAAAAGAGAACTTCCCTCCAAAGGTCACCTGATCACAGGCTTTAGAATTGAAAGAGACATTAGAGACAAATAGTCTAGCTTCTTTATTTTTACAAATGGCAAAAATAAAACCAAGGGAGCACATATGATTTACCTGAGATCTCACAATATGCTATAGAATCAGAATTCAAATTTAACTCCTCTAGATTTCAAATCTAGTTGTGTGATCCTTGTCTGAAAAGCTGGGTTCTTTCTCCCTTCTGCTTAGCAGAATTGATGTGAATCTGAAATTTGAGCGAACAAAGTGACTAAGCAACAAGATGGAATATGTCAAGATGGGGAATGATGTTATTTAATTTTTTAATTTTTATAATAATGCATGCTTTCCTCAGCACTGTATAAAATACACACAGATGTCATGGAAGCTTAGACTAAAAAAATTTAGGATATGTAGCTATAGTATGCCAATATGAATTGGTTGTCATAACTAGAAAGACAGAAAAAAAGATTTTGCCTCCTCTTTCTTTAGAGCTAGTGTAAGATTTGAAATCATCTAGGATCTTTGAAGATTTTTTTACAGGTGCCTTTTAATATATTAACTTTAAAATTCAGATATATTTATTAGGTAAGGTAGGTGGAGGGTGTGTTTTGGGACAGAAGTGGAGAAAGAAGGTCTGATGATGGGAGTGAAGAATGTAATAGGAAGTGACCAAAGGAGGTAAAAATCCTGTGCTTATGTGTGTGATTTCATCTTTGTAGGGAACTTATAGCACAGAAATTATCTCCATCAAAGAAAATGTTAGCACTTCCTCAACTTATCGTTTGAAAGAATTGCCTATTTGAGAGAAATTATTATTATTATTATTATTATTATTATTATTATTATTATTATTATTATTTATTTATTTATTAAAATATTTTTCCATGGTTATATAGGTAATAGGTTAGAAGCAGGCCTTAAACCCAGGTCTTGATTCCAAGTTTAGACTTCTAGTTATTACAACACACTATTCATTTTTTAATTGTGCTAAACCATCTAAGAATCTTTTTAGATTGAAGTACATTCCATAAGAATTCAACTTGAACTTAGATTAAAAATTAACTTCATTGTTCCACTTGCTTCATGAGTGCTAGCTAAGTACCTTCCTCAGCTATATATGTTGAAAGGAAAAATGCATTGAATTTGAAATTGTAAGAGCTGGGTCTTAATTTTAACTCTTCAATTTGCTAGTTTTGTGACCTTGAATAAATCACTTAATTATTTGGACCTAAATTTCCTAATCTGTTCAATGCAGGGATTAGATTACATTATCTCCAAAATTCTTCATAATTTGAAATCTAATGACCCTGTAAATGTTTCATATGCTTATTTTTTCATTCCTCACATTCTTGGAAGTATTAATTTTATACTACTAATCTTATCTGACAGCTGGCTAACACTTTAAGGTTTGTATAAGAGTTATAAAAGTGATACTCTGTGATATGTCTTAGTGTAGTGCAGGACTGATAAAAGTTCATGGTGGCTTATTTGCTGTTTTACTTAAGCCCAGAGTATGAAATTTTACATTTGTATCATTTATCCAGGAAGTATAACTTCAGTATTTTGCAAAAGGTGGCACCTTTCTTAAGCCACTAGTTCAGTATCAACTTCCTTTGCTCACTTGTGTAGGACAGACTCTATAGCACAATATTCATTCTGGACATAAAAAGGCACTTAGCCTGAAAATGATGATTTGTACCTTCTGCTTCTCAGGCCACTAGGAAGTATCTCCAAGTACTTAAAACTGACAGAGGCTAGGTTGGATTTATCTAGAGGATTAAATTGAATATCCCTGATGTGATGTTATAATGTTTTACTACAATTGATATATTTTGCTGTGATATGAAAGATATTATGTAATGTTAAATGATAAAACACAGCATAAGTAACATAATTAATATATAATATAACACATAGCTATAACATAGTATAACTATAATAATAAAGGAAACTAGGTGACTCAATGGATAAAATTTTAGGGCTGAAGTCAGTAAGACTAGAGTTCAAATTTGACATCTGACATTTATTAGCTGTGTGACACTGGAGAAATAATTTAAACCATTGTTTGTCTTAATCTCCTGGAGATTATGGTTTTGGTTCAGCCATTCAGTCATAACCTGCCAGGCTTTATGTCATGTCCATCCCATGATGAAGAATGCCCACCTCGTGACATAATGTAACAATTGTATGTTGTGGTGTGGTAAGTACATGATATACTGCATATCACAGAAGCCAGTCACATGTTACAGTGTGCCAGTTGCATGATGCAGCACACAATCATGTGGTGTGTGCCACCCATCACATGAGGTAACATTTATGTCACATGATACAGTATGTCACCATGTGTCAAGGACATCATGCTCACTACATGGTGTAGCATACTAATGTGTTCTGTCACATGGCCTGTCATGATATCGTAACCACAAGACTAATCTTTAATAAACTGAGATTGTTGCATGCCATGCTAGGACTATAACATGACCTGTTATTTTATCCCATAACAGTATGTGACATCACATGATGTAGTGTGCCAATCATATGTCATAGGGTATGGAAAAAATAGAATAAAAAATAAGAAAGTCAAGGCTGGGAGAATCAAAGACCAGAATTAATGTTGCTGGGAGAAATAATAGCAATCTCAGATAATGTAAATGATTCTATTCTGATGTCAGAAAGTAAAGAGGAATTAAGAAGCCTCTTCATGAGAGTGAAAGATGAGAGCATAAAACTGACTTGGAAGCTAATAAAAAAAAAAAAAAAAACAAAATAAAGCAAAACAAAACAAAACACTAAGATCTAGGCAACAGGTCCCAGAACTTTCTATCAAATAGGAAAGAAAATGGGAACAATGTCAGATTTTATATTCTTGGATTCCAAGATCATCACCAAGAAAGGTCTATAACTTAGTCCATGCTTTGTTTTTGTTTTGTTTTGTTTTTTGTCTGTTTGTTTTTTCATTAACAATTTATGACTGTGAAAGTTAGCATATGAAGAAAAGTGAGTGTGGCAGAATGGATGTCTTTGAACTATGGTGCTAAAAAAGACTTTTGTGAAAAACTGGGGATAATGGAATTTTATAAGATTATTGTGAGAATTAAAAGAGTTTATATATACCATTTGCAGACTTTAAATTATATAGAAAACTGGGCAACATTATGTTTTATTATCTACTACTTCCTAGTTCTCTGCCTCTTTTTAATTTCCTGGTGTTTTGTTCCTATATGTGACATTTTCTTGCTCTCTCTTCCTATTTCCCCAATATGTTTATTCACAGGAAAAGATGTGAATAACTCATACATACTAAGTTAAACTGATTAGGCTTAAAGTCTTACTTACTTTGAAGTATTTCCATTTAAAAAGAGCACAAACCCTACTCGTAGAATTTCAAGCATTTGTTTATCTGAAATTTTGTGTGGAAATTTGGGGTGATATTTCCTTGACCTCTCCAAAATTGAATTTCTCTCAAGGCTCTGACTACTTGCAGGGATAAACTTTGGCAAGATTTTTTAAAGGAAGAAATAAAGATTATGTATCATACACTTTAAAATTATTAATGTAATTTCAAATTAATTTGATTTTGAGAATGTCATGACAACCTTTGAGAGAGCTTGTAACACCATGGATGATATAAAGCTAGGTGGGAATCACTCTAATGTAATGAGAAATGCCTTGATCTCAGGGGAGAATAGAATATATCTAATTTTTATTCATAATACCCTTCTGTGTTAGTGAAGGTCTTATCCACATTTTTAAACAAATAAATAATTTTAAGATTGCAGTTTACTCAAAGCTACAAAGTTGGCAATGGAGCCATGTCTGAAATTCCCAAGGTCTTCCACTGGACTCTGTTACTTTTGCTAAGAGGCCTACTATATATGCCTTCTTTCCATGACAATTGGTCCAATTAAAAAAACAAAGCAAAACAAAACAAAAACCAAACCAAAACAAAACAAAACAAAAAAACCTTTAATAGTCAACTTTTGGAAGCAGAGCCAATAGGGAAGAGTAAAGGAAGGACTCAGGCAAGCTCTCCTAACATTACCTCCCTAACAACATTAAAATAAAGTCTCACATAAAATTCTGGAGTGGCAAAGTCAAGAAAAGGTCAAAGTGACACATTCTTCTGAGCAAGAAAATTTAGAAAGTTGGAAGGAGAGATCTGTGGCATAAGGGTGAAGACTAATGTTAAGCCCATGTAAATATGTAAAACCAGTGCTAGGAACTCTGTAGAGGCAATCACAACAGCAGAAGCTACATGAACTCTCTAAAATAAAGAAGGTAAAGGAATACTGCAATTGTTCAAGAAAAGACTACAGGGGCTACTCTGTACTACACATAGACATAGGACTGAAGGCTGTTAGGCCAGATCCATTGCTTGCACACAATTCTAGGAGACAGTTCAAAGGCAGAGAGGAGCACTTTCAATCATGAGGAAGAATTGTCTCTACTGCTATTGTATCTCAAGGAAATCATAAAAAAGGGGAAAAGGGCATACATATGCAAAAATCATTATAACAATCATTTTTGTAAACTTCCTGTTTGACAAGGAACTAAAAACTGAGTAAATGTCCATTAATTAGGGAATGGCTGAATGCTATGGCACATGAATGTAACAGAATATTATTGTTTGATAAGAAACAATCAGCAGAATGATTTTAAAAAGTGCTGGAGAAACTATCATAATCTGATGCTGAGTGTAGTGAGTAGAACTAAGAGAACATTGTATACAACAATAAAAAGATTATGTGATTATCAATTGTGATGGAATTGACTCTTCAACAGTGAGGTGATTCAGGCCAATTCCAATAGACTTGTGATGAAGAGATCCTCTGCATCCAGAAAGAGGGCTATGGGGACTGAATGTGGAGAACAACCTAGTATTTTCATCTTTGTTGGTTTTGTTGTTTGTTTGCTTCTCCCCCCACTTTCTTTTTCTTTTTGATTTGATTTTTCTCATGCAGCATGGTAAATGTGGAAATATGTTTAGAAGAATTGCACATGTTTAACCTATGTTACATGTTCTGAAAAAGACCTCATTTCTCAAATATATAGAAAATTGCCTCACATTTATAAGAGTACAAGCTAATTGATAAATGGTCAAAGGATATGAACAGTTTTCAGATGAAGAAATTAAAAACATTTCTAGTCATATGAAAAGGTGTTCTTAATCATTATTGATCAGAGAAATACAAATTAAGACAATTACTATACACCTTTCAGATTAGCTAAGATGACAGAAAACAAGATAATGATGAATACTGAAGAGAATTTAGAACACTAATACATTGTTAGTGGGGTTGTGAACTGATCTAACAATTTTGGAAAGTGATATGGAACTATGCCCAAAGGGCTCTCAAACTGTGCATACCTTTTGATTCCACAGTGTCTTTCTTGGTCTGTATCCCAAAGAAATCATAAAAAGGGAAAAGGATGCACATGTGTAAAAATATTTGTAACAGCCCTTTTTGGAGTGTCAAAGAACTGGAAAATGAATGGGTACCCATAAATTGAAAAATATCTGAGAATTATGGTATATAAATGCTTTGAAATATTATTACTCTATAAGAAATGACCAGCAGAATGATTTCAGAAAGGCTTGCAGAAGTTTCCATAAACTGATGCTGATTGAAATGAGTACAAGCAAAAAAAAAAACATTGTACACAACAACAAAAAGATTATGTATGATGACCAATTCTGAATGGACATGGCTTTTTCCAACAGTGAGGTGGTTCATGTCAGTTCCAGTGGTCTTGTGATGGAATCATCTGCAAACAGAGGGATGATAGTGTGGACTGAGTGTGGATCACATCATTGTATTTTCACCTTTTTGTTGTTTGCATTTTGTTTTCTTTCTCATTTTTTTGATCTGATTTTTATTATGCTGCAAGATAACTGTGAAAATATGTATGGAATTATTGCAAAAGTTTAACATATACTGTATTATTTGCCATCTAGGTAGGGATGGGGGGAAAAGAGGGAGAAATAAATTGAAGCACAAGATTTTGCAAAGGTGAATGTTGAAAATCATCTATGCATATGTTTTGAAAATCAAAAGGTCTAAAATAAATTTTGGCCAAATTGGGGGAAAAAAGATACAAAAAAGCTCATGAAGAAAATAGTTACTTAAAAACTAGTATTGGGTAACTGGAAGCCAATAACACCAATCATATATGAAGAAACAATAAAATTAAGTAGACATTTTTTTTAAAAAAGATGAAAATGTGAGATATCTTCTGAGAAAAACAAGTGGCTTGAAAACTAGGGTAAGGTCAGATAATTTGAGAATTATTGAACTACCTGAAAGAAGGATCAAAGAAAGAAAATTTCAAGAAATTATCAAAGAAAAGTTATCCGATATTGTGGAACCAGAAAATAAAATGGATTTTAAAAGAATCTATCACTCACTTTTTTGAAAGAGATCCCAAAATGAAAACTCCAAGAGATATTATAGGCAAATTCCAGAACTTCCCTGTTAAAGAGAAAATACTTTAAACAATTTATTTATATGCCATAGAACCATCATTTTGTTTATAAAAGATTTAGTTACTACCATACTAAAGAAATAGAGGATTTGTAATATGATATTCCAGAGGGAATTAGAAGTAGTTGATTATGTTGGGACAATCTAAAAGGGATGTGACAAAGAGAAATACACAAGAAGAAGTGCTAAAGGACAGGATGATTTCAGAAAGGGCTGGAGAGACTTACATGAACTGATGCTAAGTGAAGTGAATAAAACCTAGAGTATTTTATACATAGCAACATGATTATGCAATGACCATTTCTGTTGTACAAGACTCTTTTCAACAATTAAATGATTTAGGCCAATTCCAATAGACCTGTGATAGAGAGAGTCATCTGCATCAAGAAAGAGGACTGTGGGAAATGAATGTGTATCACAACATAGTATTTTCACCATTTTTTTGTTGTTGTTTCCTTGCTTTTTGTTTTCTTCCTCATTTTTTTTCTTATCTGATTTTGCTGGATGCATGGCATATATAAAACCATGCATAAAAGAAATGCATATATTTAACATTTATCAGATTACCCACTGTCTAAAGATAGGAGTGGGGGGAAGGGAGGAAGAAAAATTTAGAACACAAGTTTTGCAGAGGTGAATGTTGAAAACTATATTTACATATATTTTGAAAATAAAAAAAAAACATTATTTGAAAAAGAGGAAAAATTGAGGATACAAAAAAGAAAGGTTAAAGGAGAGAACTAAGAGAGGAAATTATTTCGTTTAAAAAGGTTGTACTAGGAAGAGATTTTACAGCAAAGGGTAAAATGGAGGGAGGGGACAAGCAATGGGTGAATGTTATTCTTTTATAAATTGGTTCAAAGAGTAGAACACACACACACACACACACACACACACATACATACACATACCATGAACAATAAGGTAAAAAAATGGGTAAAGAAAGCTCTTACCCAACAGAGAAGGAGAAAAGGATGAATGAAAAAAAGGTTGGCCCTTATGTAATCAAAGAGAGGGTGAATAAAGGAAGGTAGACAGCAAACAGATTTTAGAATAGAGATAGGAGAAAAAGAGAGAGAAAAGAATGTACCCAAGAAAATGGGATTGATGAAAGTGCAGAGTTAATAATCATTACTGTGAATGTGAATGAGATGCATTTACCCATAAAAATGGAAGCAGATAACAATCCATTAAAAATCAGAATACCAGAGGGTGGAGCCAAGATGGCAGAGAAGGCACACAAGACTTTCTGAGCTTCTCTCATACTCTCATTACTAATTATTAAAATCAGCCTCAAAAATAGCACTTGACTGGTAAAATTCACAACGTTTGGAAGTAAAACAATTTACCAGCTGAAGATAATCTGGAAGATTGCCAGAAAAGGTTTGCCCTGAGCAGGCAGGAGCAGACCAGTGCAAGCTGGGATAGAACCAGAAACTAGCATCTGGAATGAACCAGGACGGGGGGTGATCTTTGCCGTTGGAAAATTTACAGAGAAGCCTCTACCACAGATTGGGCTCTTCTGTTTTGGTTGTGAAGCAGTAGACCAGCAGAGAAATTAAAGCCAAAGGTAGAATGTTCTCTAAAAATGCCAGAATCTAATAGTATCTGGCTATACCCACCCAAAACTGTTAGTGAGTGAATTAGCACAGGCTACAACACAGCTGTGCAGCAGCATTCTGCTGCAGGTGCTTTTTCGGGAGCAGTCAAAAATCTGCACGGCAGGGGTGGGGGGGGAAGCAGCACTGGGCAGCCTCTAATCTGCACAGTGAGAGGCTTGGCCTGGGGCAATAAAATTTCTGAGCATGGCTGTGCTCCCCAGGCAGAGATACGTCCATTGCCATGAGGGGTAGGGTAATTGCTAATACCCACAGCAGGCTTTTGAGGAGAGGGATAATGACACTTTCACTGCTCAGCCTCTTGTCCCAAGGCAGTTGATCTTCACAGGGCACTTCCACAACTCGGCCTGTAGGACTCCGGTCTGAGTCACTTCCAGTGTGGAGCTTTTCCCAGATCTTCCTGGCAACTTGGCCACTCTTTGCAGCTAATTGGCAGGATAACTATTATTCATATACATATCTCTGCTCTGCAGAGGAAGCTGGTAAACTTCTTGCCTTGAAGGCAGACCCTACAGGCTTTTAAAAAATGAATAAAAAAATCAAAAAGACAATAGATAGCTTCTATATTGAAAAAAGAGCAGGTTTTCAATCCCAAGCAGACTAATAGCATACACTCTCCAGACAATACCACAAAGGGGGATGTAACATGGTCCCCATCACACAAGGCTCTCCTAGAAGAAACTATAAAAAATCTTAAAAGAAAGCTAGAAGAAAAATGGAGAAAGGAAAGAGAAACTATGTAAGAGAGGAACAACTTCCTGAAATGTGAACTGGAAAAGGTAAAGAACTCCAAGTAAGTGCAGGGAAACAAAATTTGTGAATTGAAAAAGGTAAAGAACTCCCAAGAAAGTAGGATTTATGAATTTGCAAAAGAAAATAACTCATTAAAAAAATAATAATGAAATTGGAAAAAAAACATAGAACAAAACAACTTATTTAAAAACTCAATTGGACATATACAAAAAGAAGTAAAAAAAAAAAAAAACAACGAAGAAAATAACTCATTAAAAATCAGAACTGAACAAATAGAAATGAATGATTCATTGAGACATCAAGAATCAGTCAAGCAAAAACCAAAAAAAAAAAAAAAGAAAAAAAGAAAAATTAGGAAAAATGTTAACTATCAACTTGGAAAAACAACAGACCTGGAAAATAGATCTAGGAGAGATAATCTGAGGATTATTGGACTTCCCAAAAAATTGATGAAAAAAAGAGCCTAGATACTATTTTACAGGAAATCATCAAAGAGAACTGCCCAGATATAATAGAATCAGAAGATAAAATAAACATTGAAAGAATTCATCAAACACCTTCTGAAAAAGACCCTAAAAACACTCCCTGGAAGATTGTGGCTAAATTCCAAAACTATCAGACTAAGGAAAAATATTACAAGCAGCCAGGAAAAAAACAAAACAAATAAACAAACAAACAAAAACAATTAAAATACTGAGGTGCCACAATAAGGATCACTCAAGATCTAGCTGCTTCCACATTAAAAGATTGAAGGGCCTGGAACCTGATATTTTGAAAGGCAAAAGAACTTGGAATGCAGCATTTTCTAATGAAACAGATGAATTCCATTTGTTTCTAAGGAAGAAATCAGAATTAAACAAAAAATTTGATCTCCAACCATAGGACACAAGAAAAGCAGAAAAAGTAAAAAAGAACTCTTGAGGACAGAATTTCTGTTGTGGATATACATAAAGAATACATGTATAATTTGATTTTACTCAAATATCATAAAAAGGGAAGTAGAAATGGAAAGGTGATAATGTCAGAAAAAGGGAAAAGGGATGATAAAAAGAGGAAAACTACAATCTCCAAAGAGGGAAAGGAAACCTATCATATCAGAGGGAATTTAGAGAGGGGAGGAACATTGTGTGAATCTTACTCTCATCAGAGATGGCTCAAAGAGAAAATAATTGACATATTGGTTTACAGAGAAACTTCTCTCACCTCATTAAAAAGTTGGAGAGCTAAGGAAAAGAATAATTAGGGAAGGAGAATGGATTCAAATGGGATGGGAGGGATTCTAAAGAGGGAGAGCTGTGTGGTGTAAGTGGTGCACATAAGTTTAATATTGGAAAAGGGTGTAAGGGAGGACAAGAAAAAGAAAATCATGATCTGGGGATAATAAAATGGCAGGAAATACAGAATTAGTAATTTTACCATAAATGTGAATGGGATGAACTATCCCATAAAATGGAGGCAAATAGCAGACTGGAGCAGACTCTATTATGCCTCAGGTGAAGTACAAAAGCAGGGGTAGTCATATTGATCACAGATGAAGCAAAAGCAAAAATTGATCTAATTAAAAGAGATAAGGTAGGAAACTATCTTGCTAAAGGGTAGCATAGGCAATAGGCATAGGCAATAAAGCAATAAAGCAATATCAATTTTGTACTAAATATATATGCATATACTGGTATTGCATCTAACTTCCTAAAGAAAAAGTTAAGAGAGTTGCAAAAAGAAATAGACAGCAAAACTATAATAGTGGGAGATCTCAAATTTATACTCTCAGAACTAAATAAATCAAATAACAAAATAAATAAGAAAGAAGTTAAAGAGGTAAATAGAACACTAAAAATGTTAGGTATGATAGAACTTTGGAGAAAACTAAATGGAGACTGAAAGTAGTACTCATCATTTTCGACAGTTCATATAACCTATACAAAAATTGATCATATAATAGGACATAAACACAACAAATTCAAATGCAGAAAGGCAGAAATAGTAAATGCTTTCTTTTTAGATCATGATGCAATAAAAACTTCATTCAACAAAAAGTTAAGGTTAATAGAAAAGTATTTGGAAACTAAATAACCTTATCTTAAAGAATGATTGGGTGAAATAGAAAATTATAGACACAATTAATAATTTCACTCAATGATGAGACATCATACCAAAATTTATGGGATGCAGCCAAAGTGTTAATAAGGGGAAATTTTGTATCTTTAGAGGGTTAGTTGAATAAAATAGAGAAAGAGAAGATCAAAGACTTAAAACACTAGAAAAGACCAAATTAAAACCCCCCAATCAAACACTAAACTTGAAAATTAAAAAAAAATGAATTAATAAATAAAACCAAGTATTGGTTTTATGAAAAAACCATGAAAATTGATAAATCTTTGTTAAATCTGATTAGAAAAAGGAAAGAGAAAAATCAAACTGTTAGTTTTAAAACTGAAAAGGGAGAACATTCCACCAATCAAGAGGAAATTGGAGCAATAATAAGAAATTCACTCAAAATAAAATAAAATAAAATAAAATAAAGGAGTAAGAGTAGGTAATGAGGAAATCCAATTGTCACTCTTTGCTGATGGTATACTTAGAGAACTCTAGAGATTCTACTAAAAAGATATTAGAAATAGTCCACAATTTTAGCAAAGTTCCATGATACAAAATAAACCCACATAAGTCATTGACATTATTATATATCACTAATAAAATCTGACAGAGTTACAAAGAGAAACTCTATTCAAAGTAAGTACCGATAGTATAAAATATTTAGGAATCTTATCTGCCAAAGGAAACATCAGGAACTATATGAGCAAAACTACAAAACACTTTCCACACAAATAAAGTCAGATTTAAACAATTGGAGAAATATTAAATGCTCTTGGATAGGGCGAGCAAATATAATAAAGATACCAATACCACCTAAACAAATCTATTTATTTAATGCTATGCCAATCAGACTCCTCAAAAAACTATTTTAATGACTTAGAAAAACATAACAACAAAGTTCATATGGGAAAAAAAAGGTCAAGAATTTCAAGGGAACTAATAAAAAAAAAAAAATCAAATGAAGGTGCCCTAGCTGTACCAGATCTAAAATTATATTATAAAGCAGTGGTTACCAAAATCATTTGGTATTGGCTAAGAAATAAACTAGTTGATCAGTGGAATAGGTTAGCTTCAAAGGACAAAACACTCAATAACTTTAATAATCTAGTGTTGGACAAACCCAAAGTTCCCAGTTCTAGGGAGAAGGACTCACTGCTTGACAAAAATTGCTGAGAAAATTGGAAATTAGTATATCAGAATCTAGACAATGATTTATACTTAACACCATACACCAAGATAAGGTCAAAATGGTTTCATGACCTATGCATAAAGAATAAGATTATACATAAATTAGAAGAACATAGGATAGTTTGTCTTTCAGACCTGAGGAAAAGGAAAGAATTTATGATCAAAGAATAACTAGAGATCATTATTGGTCACAAAATAGAAAATTTTGTTTATGACCAAATTTAAAAGTTTTTTGTACAAACAAAACTAATACAGACAAGATTAGAAGGGAAGCAATATACTGGGAACACACTTTTTTACAATCAAAATTTTTAATAAGGTCTCATTTCCAAAATAAAGAGAATTGACCCTAATTTATAAAAAATGAAAGCTATTCTCTAATTGATAAATGGTCAAAGGATATGAACAGACAATTCTCAGTCTAAGAAATTGAAACTATTTCTAGCCATTTGAAAAGATGCTCTAAGTCATTATTAATCAGAGAAATGCAAATTAAGACAACTCTGGGATACCACTACCCAGATTGTCTAGCATGACAGGAAAAAGATAATGGGGAATGTTGGAAGGGGTGTAGGAAAACTGGGACACTGATGCATTGTTAGTAGGATTGTGAATACCTCCAAACATTCTGGAGAGCAGTCTGGAACTAAGCTCAAAAAGTTATTAAATTGTATATACCCTTTGATACAGAAGTGTTAACACTGGGCTTATATCCCAAAGAGATTTTAAAAAAGGGAAAAGTATGTGCAAGAATGTTTATGGCAGGCCTCTTTATAATTGCCAGAAAATGGAAACAGAGTAGATGCCCATCAATTGGAGAATGGGTGAATAAATTGTGATATATTAATATTATGGAAAATTATTGTTGTGTAAGAACATGAATTTGTGTAAGAAATGACCAGTGAGTTGATTTCAGAAAGGCCTGGAGAGACTTGCATGAACTGATGCTGAGTGAATTGAGCAGATCCAGGATATTATTATATATTTGATTTTTAAAAAGTAATTAATTAATTATTTCCCACCCATTATTTTTTATTATTAATTTTTTAAATATAACATTTTTGACAGTACATATGCATAGGTAATTTTTTTTTACAGCAATATCCCTTGTACTCCCTTCTGTTCCGAATTTTCCCCTCCTTCCCTCCACTCCCTCCCCTAGATGGCAGGTATTGCCATACATATTAAATATGTTATAGTACATCCTAGATACTATATATGTGTGCAAAATTGAACTTTTTTTGTTGTTGTTGTTGCTGTTGCAAAGGAAGAATTGGATTTGGAAGGTAAAAATAACCTGGTGAGAAAAACAAAAAATGCAAAGTGTTCTTTCTCTGTGTGTAGCTTATTCTGTCCATCACTGATCAATTGGAACTGGATTAGATCTTCTCTATGTTGAAGATATCTACTTTCTTCAGAATACATTATCATACAATATTGTTTTTGAATTGTATAATGTTCTCCTTGTTCTGTTCATTTCACTTAGCATCAGTTCATGTAAGTCTCTCCAAGCCTCTCTTGCGTTTTTCATAGAACCAACTCTTAGTTTTATTAATTAATTCAATAGTTTGTTTTTTTTTTTTTTACTTTCAATTTTATTAATCTCTCCTTTTAATTTTAGAATTTCAAGTTTTGTGTTTGTCTGGGGGTTTTTAGTTTGTTCCTTTTCTCGCATTTTTAGTTGTAAGCCCAATTCTTTGACCTTCTCTTTCTCTATTTTATGCAAGTAGGCCTCTAGATACATAAAATTTCCCTTTATTACTGCTTTGGCTGTATCCTAAACATTTTGATGATGTCTCATTAGTGTAATTTTCTTGGGTGAAGTTATTAATTATGTCTATGGTTTGCTGTTTCACCTAATCATTTTTACTATGAGATTATTTAGTTCCCAATTATTTTGGGGGGGCTATTTTCCCCTGGCTTTTTATTGAATGTAATTTTCATTGCATTGTGGTCTGAAAAGGATGACTTTACTATTTCTGCTTTACTGCATTTGATTTTGAAGTTTTTATGTCCTAGTATATGGTCAATTTTTGTATAGGTTCCATGAACTTGTGAGAAGAAAGTGTACTCCTTTCTGTCTCCATTTAGCTTTTGCCAAAGATCTATCATATCAAACTTTTCTAGTATTCTATTTACCTCTTTGGCTTCTTTCTTATTTGTTTTGTGGTTTGATTTATCTAATTCTGAGAGTGCAAAGTTGAGATCTCCCACTATTATAGTTTTGCTGTCCATTTCTTCTTGCAGCTCTCTTAATTTCTCTTTTAAGAATTTAGATGCTGCACTACTTGGTGTGTATATGTTTAATATTGATGCTGCTTCATTATTTATGCTACCCTTTAGCAACATATAATGCCCTTCCTTATCTCTTTTAATTAGATCAATTTTTGCTTTTGCTTGAGCTGAGATCAGCATGGCTATCCCTGCTTTTTTTGGCTTCACCTGAAGCATAGTAGATCCTGCTCCACTCTTTTACTTTTAGTTTGAATGCATCACCCTGTTTCAGGTGTATTTCCTGTAAATAATATATAGCAGGATTCTGACTTTTAATCCAGTCTGCTAACTAATTTAACTTTATGAGTGAGTTTACCCCATTCACATTTATGGTTAGAATCACCAACTCTATATTGCTTGCCATCCTGTTAACCCCTGCTTATGCTTTTCTCATTTCCTTCCCCCTTACTCTCCTCCCCAGTATTAAACTTATGAGCACCACTTGCTTTTCACAGCCCTCCCTTTTTAGTATCCTTCCTCACCTTAAAGTTCCTCCCCCTATTTTATCTCCTTTCCTCACAATTTCTGTATTCCCTTTCCCTTAGCTTACTCCTTCCATTTTCACTTTTTTCCTCCCACTTTTCAATGAAGTGGAAGGAATTTCACCATAAATAAAATAAGTCTATTGATACACACTATGTTCATCTCCCTCCTTTCTTTCTATCAGATATAATAGGTTACCTTTGCCTCTTCATGAGATGTAGTACCACCACTTTACCCTTTTTTATGATATTATTTCCTTTTCACCTCCATTTTCTAGAACAAATTATACATGTGTTCTTTATATATCTTTATGGCAGAGATATAGTTCTCAAGATTTCTTTTTACCTATTTAGAAATCTCTTGAGTTCTGTATTTGAAGATCAAACTTTTTGTGTAGATCTGTTTTTTTCATCAAGAATAGATGGAATTCATTTATTTCGCTAAATGTCCATCTTCTTCCCTGGAAAAAAGATGCTCATTTTTGCTGGGTAAGTTATTCTTGGCTGCATACAAGTTCCTTAGCCTTTCAGAATATAGTATTCCTGGCCCTTCACTCCTTTAATGTGGATGCTGCTAGATCCTGGGTTATCCTTATTGTGCCTCCTCCATATCAGAATTGATTTTTTCTAGCAGCTTCCAATATTTTTTCCTTTGTCTGATGGTTCTTGAACTTGGCCACTATATTTCTTGGTGTTTTTATTTTAGGATTCCTTTCAGTAGGTGATTGATGAATTTTTTCAATGTCTATTTTACCCTCAGTTTCTACAACATGTGGGCAGTTCTCTTTGAAAATTGCCTAGAAAATAGTGTCCAGGCTCTTTTTTTTCCTCATATTTTTCAGGGAGTCTAATTATTGTCAGATTGTCTCTCCTGGATCAATTTTTTATGTCCATTGTCTTCCCATAAGGTACTTGACATTCTTTTCCATTGTTTCATTTTTCTGGTTTTGCATGACTGCTTCTTGGTTTCTCCTTGAGTCGTTCCATTCTACTTGTTCGATTCTGATTTCCAATGATGTATTTTCTTCACTCACTTTTTAATATTTTTTTGTAATTGTTCAAATGAGGTTTTAAGTGAGTTTTTTTTTTCTTCTATGGAATATTTTTTCCATTTCATTAATTTTGTTTTTAGATACCTGTTTTCATTTTCCAATTCAC
The DNA here is from genome assembly GCF_048593235.1 of Sminthopsis crassicaudata. Classification (NCBI taxonomy): domain Eukaryota; kingdom Metazoa; phylum Chordata; class Mammalia; order Dasyuromorphia; family Dasyuridae; genus Sminthopsis; species Sminthopsis crassicaudata. The sequence continues at coordinate 213,904,693 of NC_133618.1, read as the reverse complement.
TAATTTTGTTTCTCAATGATTTTGATTTTTTTATCTACTCTGTCTTTAAATGAGTGGGATGACATCTCCTGAATCTCTTGCCAAGTTTCCCTTTCCTTTTCCAATTTCTCTTCTAGCTCTCTTGTGAGGGCCTTTTTTATTTTTTCTATGGGAGTTTTGTGTATTGAGTAGCAGATCATATCCCCCTTAGAGGATTCCTCTGGAGAAAGTCTGTTTTTAGTCTGCTCAGGGTTTGAAGTCTGCTCTCTATCCATATACAAGCTGTCAGTGGTTAGAGACATTTTAAATTTTTGGTTTATTTTGTCAGAGGAGAATCAAAGAAAACAAACTGACAAGAGAAACAATTGGTCTGTTTTTTTGGGGGGATGTGGTTTGATAGTGTTACCGAGCTTCCTCTACAGACTGTGGGAGACAGCAGCAAAGCACTAACAGGACAGCAATGGCTGTGCTGTGACTGTGCTCTGAGACTCTGAGGCTCTAAGAATGCGCTGAGTCACTCCAGGTGGTGGTGAGGGTGGGCAGTTGGAGAGATGCTAGCTTTCCAGGGTTTTATTCTTTACCTCCTGTGTTTACACCTTCTCTGCTGATCCTGGCTTGCTGCCAAGATGGAGTATCCACACTGGGGTACAGGTTGTTCCACCCAAACAACAAAGATCTCACCCCTCCCCATTTCAATCTGCACAGTGAGAGCTGCCTGCCTTGCTCTCCCTACTTGCCCTCAGCCTGCACCCAGTCTGGTGAATTTCAAGGATGTCTTCTGTTGATAATTATTTGTGGAGTTTTTTTTTCTGGTTAAGCATTAATTCTGAGGCTTGTCATGAAGTAAATTCTGAGAGAAAACGTGGAACACAATCAGCTATATGCCTCCTCTCTGCTATCTTGGCAGGAAGCCTTTGGGATTATCATTATATATTTCAACAACAATACTATATGATGATCAATACTGATGGAAGTGGCCCTCTTCAACAATGTGATGAACCAAATCAATTCCAATTGAACGGTAATGAATTGAATCAGCTACACTCAGTGAAGGAACTCTGGAAGATGACTATGAACCACTACATAGAATTTCCAATTCCTCTATTTTTGTCCACCTGCATTTTTGATTTCCTTCACAGGTTAATTATACACTATTTCAAAGTCTGATTCTTTTTGTACAGCAAAATATCTGTATGGACATGTATACATATATTATGTTTAACTTATACTTTAACATATTTTACATGTATTAGTCAACATGCCATCTGGGGGTGGTTGGGCAGAAGAGGGGAAAATTGGAACAAAAGGTTTTGCAATTCTCAATGCTGAAAAATTACCCATGTATGTATCTTGTAAATAAAAAGCTATAATAAAAAAATCCCATGTTATTTATGAGAAAAACACCCATAGATATACAAAGAGTTAAAATGATGGACTAGAGCATGATCTTCACTTGAACCAAAAAAAGAAAGGGGTTGCAATTATGATCAAAATAAAAACAAAAATCCAAAATGATCAGTTAAACACTACTTTGCTAACAGACATCATGGACAAAGAAGTAAAATCAATACTAAAGATAAATATGTATACCAAATGACAGAGCATCCAAATTCTTAAAGGAGAAATTAAATGAATTACAGAAAGAAATAGTAAAACTAAGCCAGAGGGGGACCTCAAATTTTCCCCCTCAAAACTTGATAAAACTAACTTTATAATAAATAAGCAAGAAGTTAGGTAGGTAGAAAAATATTGAAAAGTTAGACAAGAGAAACCACTGAAAAAATTGAATGGGAATAGATAGTTATATATTTTTTTTCTCAGCAGTATATGGCACTTTCCAAAAAACAACGTGTTCATTATATAATATAAATCTTGCAACCAAATCTGGAAAAAAATAAAAAAAAATAAGTACACCCTTTCCAGACCATAATGCAATAATAACTACATTCAATATTTGAACAAATTTTATATATGAATGTAATGGAATATTATTGTTCTATAAGAAATTATGACCAGTTGGAGAAAAAACTAGAAAGACTTATATGAACTAATACTGACGGAAGTGAGCAGAACCAGGAGAACATTGTGCAAAATAACAGCTATATTGTGAGATGATCAACTTTGACAGACTTAGCTCTTCTCAGCAATTTATCTAAGACAATTTCAAGATACTCATAATAGAAAATGTTATCCACAGAGAAACAATTATGGAGATTGAATGTAGATAGAAGGACACTATTTTAATTTTTTTTCTATCTTGTTCTTTTCCCCTTTTGTTCTGATATTTCTTTCTCAAGAAGACTGATTGGCAATATTTTAAAGATATTTGGACATGTATAATCTATATCAGATTACTATCTTATGGAGGAAAAAGAGGAAAGATGGAGACAAAAAATAGAAATCAAAATCTTGTAAAACTCAATGTTGAAAACTATATTTTTGAGTAATTTGAAAAAATACCATTAAGTGGGAAAATATACACTTAATAAATGACCATGGAAGCATAGATTATAATTAATTAGAAACTACATAAAAGGGGGAGGGGGTGGAGCCAAGATGGCGGAGAAGGCACATGTGACTTTGTAAGCTCCTCTCATACCCTCACTACCAATCTTTGAATGCAGCATCAAAAATAGCTCTTGACTGGTGAAATTCAAAAAGTTTAAAGGTACAGTGATTTACCAGCCAAAGATAACCTGGAGGACAGCCAATGGAAGTTTGTACTGAGGGGTGGTAAAAGACCAGAGGCAGGAAAGGAGATAGGAAACACTGGCGTCCTGAGCGAACAAGGAATGGGGTAACCTCTATAGCTAGAAGAGTAGTGGAAATGACTCTGCCATAGGCTGACTGCTTTGCCTTGATTGTACAGCATTGGACCAGCAAAGAGATTAGAGCCAGAACTACAGGGTACTCTAAAAATGCCAGAACCTAACAGCATCTGATAATACCCTCCAAAAAACTGGAAGTGACTCAGCATAGACCAGCATAACTGTGCAGCTATATGCTGAAGCTCGGCCAGGGCAGCTGCAAATCTACATGGCAGGGGCGTGCAGCCTGGGGCAGCCTCTAATCTGCACAGTGGGGGACTCGGCCTGGGGCAACAGAAGATCCTCAGCATGACATGGCAGAGACACTTCGGGTCTGTGAAGGGATATTCCCTGGTCAGCTGCTAATACCCACAGCCCCGCAGCAGGCTTTGAATTGTGATGATGACATTTTCACTGCTCAACCTCTTGCAACAGAGGAGTTGTTAATCCAGAGAGGAGACCTTCAGAGGGTACCCCCCCCCCCCCGCCCAGCTCAGCCTTGCAGGCCGGAGTCACTTTGGTTGGGGAACTATTTCCCAGATCATCCATACACCTATCCCTGTTCTGCAGAGGAAGCTGGTAACCTCCTGGTCCTGAAGGCAGACCCTAAAGGCTTTAAAAAATGAGTAAAAAAAAAAAATAAAAAGATGATTGAAAGCTTCTGTACCTAGAGAGGGCAGGTTTTCAACACCAAGGAGAGTAATAGCAGTCTCCAGATAATTGTTGGTCCCCAATACAAAAGTCTCTCCTAGAAGACACTATTAAAAATCTTAAAAGAGAGTTAGAAGAAAAATGGGGAAAGGAAAGAGAAGATATGCAAAAGAGTAACAACTTCCTAAAATGTGAAATAGAAAAGGTACCTAGAAAAAATAACAACAAAATTCATATGGAAGAATAAAAGGTCGAGAATTGCAAGGGAACTAATGAAAAAAAAGTCAGAGGAAGGTGGTCTAAGTGTACCTGATTTAAAGCTATATTATAAAGCAACAGTCACCAAAACCATTTGGTATTGGCTAAGAAATAGACTAGTTGATCAGTGCATAGGTTAGGTTCACAGACAAGATAGTGAATAAAAATAGCAATCTAATCTTTGACAAACCCAAAGATCCCAAATTTTGGGATAAGAATTCATTATTTAACAAAAACTGCTGGGAAAACTGGAAATTAATATGGCAGAAACTAGGCATGGACCCACATTTAACACCACATACTAAGATTAGATCAAAATGGGTCCAAGATTTAGGCATAAAGAACGAAATCATAAATAAATTGGAGGAACATGGGATGGTTTACCTCTCAGACTTGTGGAGGAGGAAGGAGTTTGTGTCCAAGGGAGAACTAGAGACCATTATTGATCACAAAATAGAACATTTTGATTACACCAAATTAAAAAGTTTCTGCACAAACAAAACTAATGCAAACAAGATTAGAAGGGAAGTAACAAATTGGGAAAAAATTTTTACAGTTAAAGGTTCTGATAAAGGCCTCATCTCCAAAATATACAGAGAATTGACTTTAATTTATAAGAAATCAAGCCATTCTCCAATTGATAAATGGTCAAAGGATATGAACAGACAATTTTCAGATGATGAAATTAAAACTATTTCCACTCATATGAAAGAGTGTTCCAAATCACTATTGATCAGAGAAATGCAAATTAAGACAACTCTGAGGTATCATTACACACCTGTCAGATTGGCTAAAATGACAGGAACAAATAACGATGAATGTTGGAGGGGCTGTGGGAAAACTGGGACACTGATGCATTGTTGGTGGAATTGTGAAAGAATCCAACCATTCTGGAGAGCAATCTGGAATTATGCCCAAAAAGTTATCAAAATGTGCATACCCTTTGACCCAGCCATACTACTACTGGGCTTATACCCCAAGGAACTACTAGAGAAGGGAAAGGGTCCTGTATGTGCCAAAATGTTTGTGGCAGCCCTTTTCATAGTGGCTAGAAGCTGGAAGATGAATGGATGTCCATCAATTGGAGAATGGTTGGGTAAACTATGGTATATGAATGTTATGGAATATTACTGTTCTATAAGAAATGACCAACAGGAGAAATACAGAGAGGCTTGGAGAGACTTACATCAACTGATGCTGAGTGAAACGAGCAAAACCAGAAGATCATTATACACTTCAACAATGATACTGTACGAGGATGTATGCTGATGGAAGTGGATTTCTTCAACATAGAGAAGAGCTAATCCAATTCCAATTGATTAATGATGGACAGAACCAGCTACATCCAGAAAAGGACTGGGAAATGAATGTAAACTGTTATTTTTACCTTCTGAATCCAATTCTTCCTGTGCAACAAAAAATTCGGTTCTACACACATATATTGTATCTAAATTATACTGTAATATATTTAACATATATAAGACTGCTTGCCATCAGGGGGAGGGGGTTGGGGGAGGAAGGGAAAAAATCTGAATAGAAGTAAGTGCAAGGGATAATGTTGTAAAAAATTACCCATGCATATGTACTGTCAAAAAATGTTATAATTATAAAATAAAATAAAAAATTAAAAAAAAAAAAGATACAATGGTCAATACATGAAAAAAAAAAAAAAAAAAAAAAAAAAAAAACTCCCAAGAAGTACAGGGAAAAATAATTTGTGAATTGGAAAAGATAAAGAATGCCCAGGAAAGTAAAATTTGTGAATTAGAAAAAGATAATAACTCACTAAAAAAATAGTGAAATGGGAAAACTCAATTGGACATATACAAAAAGAAGTAAAAAAAAAAAAGGCTAATGAAGAAAATAATTCATTAAAAATCAGAACAGAGTAAATAGAAACAAATGATTCCTTGAGACATTGTCAACCAAAACCAAAAAAATGAAAAATTAGAAACAAATACTTCATATCTACTTGGAAAAACAATAGACCTGGAAAATAGATGTAGGAGAGATAATCTGAGGATTTCCAGAAAATTATGATGAAAAAAAGAGCCACAATTCTATTTTACAGGAAATCATCAAAGAGACCTGCCCAGAGGTAAGAGAACCAGAAGGGAAACTAGGCATTGAAATAATTCATCAAACGCCTTCTGAAAAAGAAACCCCCCCAAAAAACCAAACAAACAAACAAAAAAAAAACCACAAAAAACAAACAAACAAAAAAAAAAACCCATGGAATATTGTGGCCAAATTATAGAACTATCAGACTAAGGAAAAATATTATAAGCAGTCAGGAAAAAAAAACAATTCAAATAACGAGGTGCCACAATAAGGGTCACTCAAGATCTGGCTGTATTCACATTAAAAAATAGAAGGGCCTGGAATCTCATATTCTGGAAGGCAAAAGAACTTGGAATACAACCAAGATTAAACTACCCAGCTAAGCTGAGCATTTTCTTCCATGGAAAAAGATGTACGTTTAATGAAACAGGTAAATTTCATTTGTTTCTAAGGAAAAAAAAAAAAACAGATCTAAACAAAAAATTTTATCTCCAACCATAGGACTCAAGAGAAGCATAAAAAGTTAAAGGGAAGTCTTGAGAACAGTATTTCTTTTGTGCATATACATAAAGTCCATATGTATAACTTGATTATACTGATATAACATAAAAAAGGAAATAGAAATGGAAAAAGGATAGTGTCAGAAAAAGGGGAAAGTGGAGATAAAAGGAGGGAAACTACATTCTACAAAGAAAATCTATCACATCTGAGGGAATTTAGACAGTTGTAGGAACATTGTGTGAATCTTACGCTCATCAGAATTGGCTCAAAGAAAAAATAATTAACAGATTTGTTTTACAGAGAATTCTCTCTCACCTTATTAAAAAGTGGGAGAGAAAAAGGGAAAAGGAAAAGAGTAATAAGGGAAGAGTACCAAAAAAGGGGAAGAAGTTTAAATGGAGGAGGGAGGGATATGAAAAAGGGAGGCTGTGTGATGCAAGTGGGGCCCATAAGTTTAACACTGGAGCAGAGGATCTGGGGGGGCAATGAAAAAAAAAAGCATAATCTGGGGATAGTATGATGGCAGGAAATACAGAATTAGTCATTTTAACTGTAAATGTGAATGGCATGAACTCTCCCATTAAGCAGAGGCGGATAGCAGACTGGATCAAAAGTCAGAACCCTACAATATGTTCTTTGCAAGAAACCCATTTAAAGTAGGGAGATACATACAGAGTAAAGGTAAAAGGCTGGAGCAGAATCTATTATGCTTCAGTCGAAGTCAAAAAAACAGGGGTAGCCATTCTTATCTCAGATCAAGCAAAAGCAAAAATTGATCTAATTAAAAGAGATAAGGAAGGAAACTATATCCTGCTAAATGGTAGCATAGACAATGAAGCAATATCAATATTAAAAATATATGCACCAAGTGGTATAGCATCTAATTTCCTAAAGGGGAAGTTAAGAGAGTTTCAAGAAGACATAGACAGCAAAACTATAATAGTGGGAGATCTCAACCTTGCACTCTCAGAATTAGATAAATCATAGCATAAACCAAATAAGAAAGAAATTAAAGAGGTAAGTAGAACATTAGAAAAATTAGGCATGATAGATCTTTGGATAAAACTGAATGGCGATAGAAAGGAATATACTTTCTTCTCAGCAGTTCATGGAACCTATACAAAAATTGACCATATATCAGGACATAAAGATCTCAAAATTAAATGTAGGAAAGCAGAAATAGTAAATGCTTTCTTTTCAGATCAAGATGCAATAAAAATTACATTCAACAAAAAGTTAGGGGCAAATAGACCAAAAAGTAATTGGAAACTAAATAATCTCATTTTAAAGAATGGTTGTGGGAAACAGCAAACTACAGAAATAATTAATAATTTCAATAAAGAGAATGACAATGATGAGACATTATACCAAAATTTGTGGGATGCAGCTGAAGCAGTAATTAGGAGAAATTTTATAACTTTAGAGGCTTACTTGAAGAAAATAAAGCAAGTGAAGATCAATGAATTGGGTTTGCAACTTAAAAAGCTAGAAAAAGACTAAATTAAAACCTGCAATCAAATACTAAACTTGATATTCTAACATTAAAAGGAGAAATTAATAATACTGAAAGTAAAAAAATCTATTGAATTAATAAATAAAACTAAGAGTTGGTTCTATGAAAAAACCAATAAAATAGATAAAATTTTGGTAAATCTGATCAGAAAAAGGAATGAGAAAAATCAAATTGTTAGATTTAAAAATGAAAAGAAGGAACTTTCCATCAATGAAGAGGAAATTAGAGCAACAATAAAGAGTTCCTTTGCCCAATTTTATACCAATAAATTTGATAACGTAAGCGAAATGAATGACTAACTCTAAAAATATAGGTTCCCCATATTAACAGAAGAGGAAGTAAATTGCTTAAATAGTGCCATTTCAGAAAAAGAAATAGAAGAAGCTATTAATCAACTCCCTAAGAAAAAATCCCCAATTACATGTGAATTCTACCAAACATTTAAAGAACAATTAGCCCCAATGTTATTTAAACTATTTGAAAAAATAGGGAATGAAGGAGTCCTACCAAATTCCTTTTATGACACCGACATGGTACTGATACCTAAAGCAGGTAGCTTGAAAATTGAGAAAGAAAACTATAGACCAATCTCCTTAATGAATATTGATGCTAAAATATTAAATAAGATATTAGCAAAAAATTTTCAGAAAATCATTCCCAGGATAATACACCATGATCAAGTAGGATTTATACCAGGAATGCAGGGCTGGTTTAATATTAGGAAAAACTATTAGTATAATTGCCCATATTAATCAAAAAATATATGATCATCTCAATAGATGCAGAAAAGGCATTTGATAAAATCCAACATCCATTCCTACAAAAACATTTCATCATATAGAAATAAATGGACTCTTCCTTAAAATAGTCAGGAGCATATATTTAAAATTGTCAGTAAGCATCATATGTAATGGGGATAAACAGGAACCTTTCCCAGTGAGATCAGGAGTAAAACAAGGTTGCCCACTATCACCATTGCTATACAATATAGTATTAGAAAGACTAGCCTCAGCAAAAAGAATTGAGAAAGAGATGAAAGAAATTAGAGCAGGTAATGAGGAAACCAAACTATCACTCTTTGTAGATTATAATGATGGTATACATTAAGAAATCCACAGATTCTACAAAAAAAGCTATTAGAAATAATTCACAACTTTAGCAAACTTGTAAGATACAAAATAAATCCACGTAAATGCTCAGCATTTTTATACATCACCAACAACATCCAACAGCAAGAGATAAAAAGAGAAATTCCATTTTAAATAACTGTCAATAATATAAAATATTTGGGAATCTATCTACCAAAGGAAAGTCAGGAACTATATGAGCAAAATTACAAAACACTTGCCACAAAAATAAAGTCAGATTTAAATAATTGGAAAGACATTCAGTGCTCGTGGATAGGCTGAGTGGATATACTACAGATGACAACTCTCCCTAAACTAATGTTTATTTAGTACTATACCAATTAGACCCCCAATAAACTATTTTAATGACCTAGAAAAATAACAACAAAATTAATACACAAGAAAAAAAGTTTGAGAATCTCAAGGGAATTAATGAAAAAAAATAAAATGAAGGTGGCTTACATGTACAAATCTAAAATTATATTATAAAGCAACAGTCATCAATATCATTTGGTATTGGCTAAGAATAGCCTAGTTGATAAGTGGAATACGTTAAGTTCACAGGACAAAATGGTGAATAACTATAGCAATCTGGTGTTTGACAAACCCAAAGATCCCAACTTTTGGGATAAGAATCCATTATTTGACAAAAAAAAAAATAAAAAAAAATAAAAAAATAAAAAAATAAAAAACAAAAAAAAATAACTGCTGTGAAAACTGGAAATTAGTATGGCAGTAATTAGGCAAGGACCCACACTTAAGACCACATACCAAGATAAGAACAAAATGGGTCCATGATTTAGGCATAAAGAACGAGATCATAAATAAATTAGAGGAATATAGGATCATTAACCTCCCAGACTTGTGGAGGAGGAAAGAATTTGTTACCAAACATCATTATTGATCAAAAAATAGAAAATTTTGATTACATCAAATTAAAAAGCTCTGTACAAACAAAGCTAATGCAAACAAGATTAGAAGGGAAGTAACAAGCTGGCAAAATATTTTTACAGTTAAAAGTTCTAATAAGGGCCTCATTTCCAAAATATATACAGAACTCACTCTAATTTATAAGAAATCAACCCATTCTCCAATTGATAAATGGTCAAAGGATATGAATAGACAATTAACAGATGATGAAATTGAAACTATTTCCACTCATATGAAAGAGTATTCCAAATCACTATTGATCAGATAAATGCAAATTAAGACAATTCTCAGATACCACTATACACCTGTCAGATTGGCTAAGATGACAGGAACAAATATTAATGAATGTTGGAGGGGCTGTGGGAAAACTGGAATATTGATGGATTGTTGGTGGAGTTGTGAAAGAATCCAACCATTCTGGAGAGCAATCTGGAATTATGCCCAAAAAGTTATCAAACTATTCATACCCTTTGATCCAGCAGTGCTACTACTGGGTTTATATCGCAAAGAAATACTAAAGAAGGGAAAGCGACCTGTATGTGCCAAAATCTTTGTGGCAGCCATTTTTGTAGTGACTAGAAACAGGAAAATGAATGGATGCCCATCAATTGGAGAATGGTTGGTTAAATAATGATATATGAATGTTATGGAATATTATTGTTCTGTAAGAAATGATCAGCAGAATGAATACAGAGAGGCTTGGAGAGACTTACATGAACTGATGCTGAGTGAAATGAGCAGAACCAGGAGATAATTATACACTTCAACAACAATACTATTTGAGGATGTATTCTGATCGAAGTGGATATCTTCAACAAAGAGAAGATCTAATTCAGTTCTAATTGATCAATGATGGACAGAATCAGCTACAGCCAGAGAAGGAACACTGGGAAATGAGTGAAAACTGTTTGCATTTTTGTTTTTCTTTCCAGGTTATTTTTACCTTGTGAATCCAATTCTTCTGGTGCAACAAGAAATTCGTTTTTGCACACATATATTTTATCTAGGATATACTATAACATATTTAACATGTATGTGACTGCCTGCCATCTAGGGGAGGAGGAAGAGGGATGGAGGGGAAAATTCAGAACAGAAGTGAGTGCAAGGGATATTGTTGTAAAAAATTACCCATGCATATTGTATTTTCAAAAAAAAAAGTTTTAATTATAAAGTTAATAAAAATAAATAAATAAAGTCTAAACCTAAAAAAATAAAAATATAAAAAAAATAAAAGAGTGAATGGGAGAAGTAAAGGCTACAAAAAAAGAGAAAAAAACTACATAAAAATACAAAAGAATTAGTGTGTTAAATTATAGAAACAATTTCATCAAAGAGAATAATGATAATGAGACAATATAACAATATGTGGGATGCAGCTAAAGCGGTACTATGGATCAAATTTATATCTTTCAATAAAACAGTAAATGAAGAGAAAAATGAACTGGACATACAATTAAAAAAACTGAAAAAAAAACCAAATTATACATGCCTTATAGTATGTATACTATTTGAAAATAAATAGCTGTTTTATCAATGGAATAGATTAATTTTCCAAAACATAGAGTAAATTACCATAATAAGCTGGTATTTGAAGGTTCAGGGCTAGAACTGATTATATGACAAAAATTACTAGAAAAAGTGTAATATCATTAGGAAGAAATTAGATATCTCATACTGCCTGCCATGGTGAAATCAAAGTGGATAAATTATTTTGCCATAAAGAATGATATCATAAGTGAAATAAGGTGACATGGAAAAAATACCTCTTAGATTTGTAGTTAAGGATGAGTTTATGAGCAAAGAAGTTATAAAGAGGATTGTAGGAAGCAAAATGTATTGTTTTGATTATATGAAATAAAAAAAAGTTTTTGCATAAAAAAATGAATGTAGCCAAAACAAAAATGAAAACAGGAAGCTGGGGAAAATGTTTACATCAATTTTTTTGTTTGTTTTTGTTTTGTTTTTATAAAGGCTTTGTTTCTCAAATACATAAAGAACTGAGCCAATTGTAAAAATAAAACAAAACAACAACAAAAACAACAACAAAACGAATGTGAGTCATTCCCCAATTGTAAATTGGACAAATCATATGAACATTCAGAAGTAGAAACCAAAGCAATAAAGTCACATAAAATAGCTTTAAGTTTAGATCAGAGAAATAAAAATCAAAATAATTCTGAAGGCAGCTAGATGGCTCAGTGGATACAGCATTGATTCTGAAGTGAAAAGGAATTGAGTTCAAATTTGGCCACACACACTTAACCATTTACCAGCTGTGTGACTCTGGACAGGTCACTTAACACTATTGGGTCATCAAAAATTAAAATGCCAAAAAAAAACCCAAAAAACAAAACAAAAAAAAACTGATATATTACCTCAAAACTATGCAATTTAGAGTGTGAGAAAAAACAAAAATGACAAATACTGGAAGCTATGTGGAAAAACTATGGCACTAATGTATTGTTGGTGGAGTTGCAAATTGATATAGTATTTTTTGGATAATAATTTATTACTACATCCAAAGAGTTATAAAACCATGCATACCTTTTGATGTCAAATACCACAACTGTGTATATATCCCAAAGAGACAAAGTAAAAGGGAATCATATCTATTTTTACAAAAAATATATTTCTACCAGCTCTTTTTGTGATAATAAAGAATTTGAAATTGGAATGACATGAATTAGGACATGGGTTAACAAGTTGTGATATGTGTTACTACTAGAGTAGTAGAAAAAAATGAAGAGTGGGATGAATTTTAAAAATCTAGAAAGTCTTCCATGAATCCATACAAAGTAAATTGAGCACACCAGGAGAATATTGTACAGTGTAAGAGAAATGTAGGGGTGATCAACTGTGAAGGATTTAGCTATCCTAATCAAGATAATTTTCCTAATAAAGATAACATTTCCGAAGAACCCATCAAAAATGTCATTTACCTCCACAGAGAGAATTGATTCATTTTAAGGGCACATTGAAACATATTTCCCCCTTTCTTTTTTTTTTTTTTTTTTTTTTACCTTTGTAATGTGTCCAAAATTGGCTTACATGACTTCACATCTATATTTGATGTCCGATTGCTTGCCTTCTTAAGGTTAGGTAAGGCTTGGAGAGAAAGACAAAATTTAGAGTTCAAAATTTTCTAAAAATAAGTGTTAGAATTTTAACATGTAATTTAAATATGCTTGATGACATAAACATAATTGTATTAAAATTATTCAGTTCAAACAAATAGATTAAAGTAAATTATTATAGCGCAAAATACAACTATCCATGTCTATATCTATATATCTACATCTATATGCATATCTTTTCTTTTCGGCTCTCAGAACATAAATTATCCAGCACCTTTCTTCTCAAAAGCTCAGTGAAAATATTAAACATCTATTCAATTGATTCTTAGTAGATTTCTTAGGAATCTGGTAGAAGTATATTCACCAGTAAACTTCCCATTGCATTAGAAGTTAGTGTATAACTAATTGTTAAAAGGAGTTCAGTAAAGATACAAGTTAGTGTATGATGGAAACATACATTTTTTTGTTGATTCTGTAAGCAATAAGAAACATTTCTATAATTCCAAAAAATATTAGAGAATAATGCCACACAAGCTATTAATAATTAAATATTAAAGTATCTATCAATTCAACATAGGGTTTTTCAGAATAATTTTAAAATAACATAATTTACTTTATCAATGATGGTACTTCCATCATGTATTATTACTAATAAAATTATGTAAAACTTTATAAGACTCTTTATATATATGATCTCAATTATTTATCATTTATATAGTTCTTTAAGTTGTACAAATAAAATTAAAACCATTATCTCATTTTATGCTTACAACAACTCTGGGAAATAGATACTAATATTATCTCCATTTTACAGATGAGCATCTGAAAGTTTAGAGATAGACTTCCCAGAGTCATGTGTTACAAAGCTGACTGGATTAAAATTCAATTCTTCCTGAGCTCAGTCCCAGTATTCTTTTAGTGAGTTATCTAGCTACTATGATATACAAGACAAATATTATTCTCTTTTCGCATTTTCCAGAAGAAACAGTTTACACTCAGGTTAACTAACTTGTCTAACTTTGTACTCAAACATTAAAACTCCATAAGTCCACTATTCTTTCTAACATATATGTAGTGAGACTTTTTCCTTATTTATGTCCCTTGACATGACTTCTCACTTTTTGGAATTACTGATAATTTTTGAGAGCCCTTTACTTCTTTCCTCATTTTATCTTTGTCCCCCTACTTCTTTGTTTCTTTGCCCATATAGCTGTACTTTTTTTTCTTTTGTTTGCTTTTTAACCCTGCTTTCTCCATAATAATAATTAATAAACGGAACCCCACCAAAGAATTTTTAAACACAGAATTGAAGACAGCTTAAGAATTCACAATTCAATTATATTCAAATTTAACATAGGTTTTATTTTTTTCTAGAATATGTTCCAGTTGAGTGCTTTATCATCATCATATTGAAGTAGTATTGTAGCTCTATATACCTATCTTCTTTTTGTTTGAATTTTTTTTTTGGTGTATCAAAATGTTGTTGACAACTATTTGATCCACTGCAATTTTCAGGAGGTTTGTTGTTTGGACAAAATTTTATATCTATCGTGACAAGCTTTGACTTATTTTTTCTAAGTGTTTCTTCCTTAGCCTTCATTTCTTTTTAAATGATTTTCCTCAAGTGCAATTTATCTCTATCTCTAAGTCTATATCTATATCCAGTTCCCCATATAAATACACATGGATGCTCCTGGTTATTAAAATTTTCTTACCCCCAGTCTCTCAAATATTAGTTAGGTAGCATTTAAATTAAAGAGAAATATTATCTCTGTTGAAATCACATCATGATACATTATTGGTGGAACTATCAATGGATCCAATCTTTCTGGAGACCAATTTGGAAATATGCTCAAAAAATTATCAAGCTTTGACAGCAGTGTTTCTACAGGGCTCATATCCCAAAGATATCTTAAAGGAGGAAAAGTGACCTACATGTGAAAAAAAAACATTTGAGGCAGCCCTTAGTGTACAAGGTAATTTTTGTAGTGGTTAGAAACTGGAAACTGAATAGATACCCATCAACTGGAAAATGGTTGAATAAATTAGAGTATATGAATTTTATGGAATATTATTGTTCTGTAAGAAATGACCAACAGGATGATTTCAGAGAGGCCTGGAGATACTTACATGAACTGATGATAAATTAAATGAGAAGAACCAGGCGATCATTATAGACAGCAACAAGACTATATGGTGATCAATTCTGATGGACATGGCTCTCTTCAACAATAGGATGATTCAAACCAGTTTCAATTGTTCAGTGATGAAGAAAGCCATATATGCCCAGAGGGAGTGAACTGAGTGTGGACCACAACATAGCATTTTTATACTTTCTGTTGATGGTTGCTTGTATTTTGTTTTCCTTCTAATTTTTTTTCTTTCTAGATCTGATTTTTCTTGTGCTGCAAGATAACTGTATAAATATGTTACATATATTACATCTGACATATATTTTAACATATTTAATATGTATTGAATTATTTGCCATCTAGGGGAGAAGGTGGAGGGAAGGAGGGAAAATTTTGGAATAGAAAGTTTTGCAAGGGTGAATATGAAAAATTATCCATGCATATGTTTTGCAAACAAAAAGCTTTAATAAAAAAATAAAACACATCATGAGTTAAATTGACTCAGCCAAGATCTTAGTGTACAAGGTAATTCTAAGAAGTAAGCAATGGACTCTGAGAAAAATATTTCAAGTTATTGTGCTCTATTCACAGAAACCAGCTGCTATTTGTGTAGAACAGTGGTGAGGAACATGTTTTTGCTTAGGGATTTCTTTTTCAGCACATTACAGCAAGAAGGTGAACATTAAGATGGTGTTAACAACTTTCAAAGTGATCAAATTCTGGAGCCTCGATCAGAAAGATTGTTGGACATTAGCACTAGATTTAAGAAGCATGAAAATTTATAACTCTGGTTTCTTGGAATGGGATGTACAGTTAGGAGAGCATCTGTAGCTATTGTTTATTGATATAGAAATGGAAAAGTCCCTGTTCTTAACATTAGGGATTATTTGTAGACGTGACACAGTTAAGTCCATATATATCTATTTTTTCTGGTCTCTTCTAGCATCCTAATAGACTATTTCTCATGTGTCATCTTTCTTTCAAGAGTTCATTTTCTGCCTCTTATCAAATGCACTGCAAGTATTCCCTTGTGAACAAAGCTGATGCTAGATTACCTGTTATAATATATACAGATTTTTGGAAAATATAGTTTCAAAGGTGAACATGTCTCAATTATACATGTTTGTACCAACACCAGTGTGGTGAAGTTTTTTTCAAGAGTGGTGACCATTCATTTTTATAGATCTGCTTCAGGAATGGTAAGAATCAATAGGTTAAACTTTCTATGAGACTCAAGGACTATTTTGTTTCTATTTACATTTATATTGATTTTTTCATGAAAATATCATCTTATATGCTAAGGGAATGAAAATGTTATAGTTTCATCAACAGGAATATGAATATAAAATTTCACTTCAGGCTTTTGAAGTTGAGATTTAGAACTCCAAGGTGGCTAAGTGGTCATCTACTTAAACTTTTTATTTGCATAGGAATAAAATGAGTTCCAATAATTTAACTAAAGATCCAAAGGGGTAGAACTGAAATTTGAATCCAAGTTCTGAGACTACAAATATAATTTTTCCATTATACTATCTTGTCTTCGTGCTCTTATGACATAAGATGTTTAAGGACATATGCTCTGTTAATTGACAAGGACATGGAGATGGTTATAAATGAGAGGAATCTGTATTTATATCATTAAATAATGCATATTTTATTAAGGATGTACTTTTGTATAAGATAAAATAAGTTTGATGCTTATAAAACTACATATTCCTCTCCTTGTTCCTCAATCTAAAGAGAGATTCACTTTGAAATTAATAACTCAGAGCTAACATGACTACATCTCCACAACAGATCAAAGGAAAAATAAAAAAAAATAATTGCTTTTCCAACAAAAACTCACTGCTTTTTCAACTTATCTGAGGTTTAAAGTAAAATAAAATGTATCTGAATTTATAAACAATTATAAAAACACTCTATGAATTTAAAATAGCAATTGCATATACATAGATGCTCACTATATATTTGCACAACCCATATTAAACCCTGTTTAGCATTTCATTATTCAACTGTCATAAATCATTGATCTGTGTCTACCTACTCTTTATTCTACTTCTGTGTGCATTCAGGAAATTGCTTTGCAGTGCTATAATATGACTTAAAAGCCATATTACAATGACTTATACATAATGGGCACCACCATCATAGTATTCACCACTTTGAAAAGTATGTTTACCAAGAATTTTTTCTAAGTCAATTGATAAATACTTTGATCATAAATAGACTTTGAAAAATGGGACATGATGCAGTCCCTCACAAATCCACTTCACAAAATGGTGAATACTCAAATGATCAGTTGTTTCTAGTAATTTAGTTCATGGACTCTGCTTAGCTTTCTGTAGCATCCAAGAAGCAGCACATGGATAAATCTCCTCACATATTTCTATTTTTAAGATGAGCAAAGTAAAATTAGACATCTTCAGTGAATTAGCTATCTTGAATTTATTCCAAATTGATCCACAGCTGCTCTAAGTATTGGACATTGGAGCTAGTTCATAGTCATCTAGTTCACAGTTTCCTGAGACTTTAGACACAGGGATATGTTGGGTGCTGGTGAATGTATTTCATGAGATTGGTATGAGTTGTTTACTGGGCCACATGATACAAGTCATTTATTATTTTCTGAGGCACTTTTGTGTTAGAGGTCAGTAACCCCACCTCAGGAGTTCTGTGTCTTTAAGTAGTCTTTAGTGTGGCCTGAAATGTTTGATACTCCTCATCTCCCTCCTTTCTTCCTTTTCTCCCCCTCCAAAAGGAGCCCATTTCTAGAAGCTCCAGCTTCAAGATTCTTATCACTACACAATGTCACTTCTTTTTCTTATTCTGCAAGAAAAAATGAGGTCTGGCCCTTTAAAAAATTAGTTAGTTTGAATTGGCCTATCTAGAAAGCTCTAAAGAGTCTAAATCACTTAAAACAATAAATTAATCAAAGTTTCAGGATAAAAAATAAGTCCACATAAATCATTAACATTCTTATGTGTTACTAGCAAAACCCAGAGGAAAGAAATAGGAAGAAAATTATATTCAAAATAATCAAAAAATTTATAAAATATTTGAGAATCTATCAAGACACAACCAGAGACTTTTGGCTAGAATGCATGTCAAATGCAGCATTTGTGTTCTTAGTGATCCTTCTTCCCTCAGTCCCTTACTCCCTCCCTCCCTTCCTCTCTTCTTTCCTTCTTCCCTTCCTCTCTCCCTCCTTCCTTCCTTCCCTCCCTCCCTTCCTCTCTTCCTTTGTTCCTTCCTTCATTCCCTTTCTTTCAACTGGAGGAGGTAGAAAAAGTAGGAGAAAAGGAAAAAATAATTAAAGATAATGAAATTAAATTTTAAAAGTAACATACATGAGCAACCAGGAAATACCTAGATAAATGAAAAAAAAAAGATATTCATAATTTACTTAAAGAGAAGGTTCCTCATTTAGTGTGTTTGACATTGCTCAAGACAGACATTTTGAGAAATCCTTTGAAATGATAGTTCAGTAGGAAGAAAAGGAAAATAGAAAATATAGGTTCTTTGAAATCTAGAGAGGGAGAACTTTAATTCATTAGAAATGAGGAACCAGATAGGAAGATTTAAGCCTCACTTATTAGTATAATTAGTAACATCTATGTTTAAATAGCCTCAAGTTTAAGTTACATTATATGGAATTGGTTACTATAAAAAGGGCTATTGTAGCCCACTGTTGGTTGAAAAATGAATGAGCAAATAAATACTCAGAAAATTGGTATACTTAGTAGTTATCAGATATAAGGTAGTTAATTAGTATTTAGAAGTTTCAAAAATATTTTCTACATTTAATTTAGAGTAGGTAATTGAAGTAATATAAGCAGAAAAAATAATGTTTTGGTATCTAAAATATTCATTAGCATAATTATATAGCTGACTTTCTCAGACAATATTTGTGTTTCTTTTTAAATTAATTCCTATGACTATTTTGGTATAGTGGACTCCTATTGATGGTCCTTCCCTAAACAATAACATAAAATAACAACCACTATGAAATTTTATAGAGTTGATTGGGATACCAGGTTGTTAAATGACTTGGCCATGACCACACAATATGTTAGAGATATAAGATCTTGAATAAAGTTCTTCCTTTCTTTGAGTCCAGCTCTCTATACACTGTTCCCTTATTGTTTCCTTGCCATATAATATATTCCCATTCCTGTTGGGTATTCATACCTGAAGCAAGTTTAACTACCAGACCTATAATACTCTAATGAAGAACACCCAACAATCCCTATTTCAAGGTATAGTTATATTAGTTGGGAAGAATTAAACATTCTCTATAGGACACCAATTTTTTTAAATAATGGAAATACTATTAGTTCAACATGTTACAGGGAAGTTTTATCCTATTACTACTTATATAATGGGAGGAAAAGACAAAAGTTATTAAGTATTTGCTATGGCTATCCAAATTGAAATATCCTCTACACATCTCTAATCCATTCCATATGAGTAGATGCAAAATTAGTTTTGTACTAAATCATTTTATGAAGCACACTGATTGAATTCTCTTCAGTTTTGACTATTTATACACTGCATAAAACCTTCATTTAAAATAAGCCACTTCCAAATGGGTTGATGTGTTTTTAGACTTTGATCTTTTTTTTTTTTTTTTTTTTCATTTTCCAAGCTTCTTATTTTTTTGATCTTTATAGCCTCTCTTTCTCCTGTTTCTTATTTCCCCCTGTCATTCCAGTTTTAATTTCCCTTCAAGCAATGTTTGGACATCTCTTCTATTTGAGTTTCTTCTCTGTCCTTATCCATGCCTACTCCATTTCAATATTATTATTAGAAATTATAAACCTACCACATATCTTTGTATGATCAAATATTTTTCTGTTACCTAATCATATCCATGTGTCCTGTCAAAATATTTCTATGAGGAACTATTTGCATTATTCCTAGTGCCTTGGTTTTTCTTTTCTTTTTTATTTCTTTATTTTGACAAGAATTGTGATTTCAGTCGGGTAGGGAACTTCTTTTAGGATATTGTTCTTGTTTAGTCATTTCAGTCATGTCTGACTCTTCATGACCTCACTTGCTTTTTTTGGCAAAGACATTGGAATGATTTGTCATTTCCTTCTCCACATCATTTTACAAATGAGAAAGCTGAGTTAAACATATCTAACTGGCCCAAGGTCATAGGTAGGAAGTATCTGAGGCCAGATTTGAACTCAGAAGATGTCTTCTGAACTCCAGACCTGGTATTCTATTCATTGCTCTATATTCTTATAAGCTATATTCTCTATCAAAGCAGATCAAATACTACTTGATACCTTATAGAATTGCATGGAAAAATACAGAGACTGTTGGTGACTTTCAACATTTTGAACAAATGTCACAGGTGGAAATAGAGCCCAGATCGTCCTTCTTCTGAGGCCAGATCTCTAGCTACTATGTCACTTCTAAAATGCCTTCAAATTACTAAAATGATGAAGCCCATGTTTTAGTTTCCTGCATCAAAAAACATGAATCTTGTTTACCTCTCCATATCATTTCATTTTGCTTCCTACAACAGTTCCATTTAAGTGCATTTTTCAGTTGTAAGGACTCCCATAGAGTTGAAACAATAAAGTGAGATAGAAATTGTAGGAAAAGTATTCCTAAAACTATTTAAAAGGCTTGCTCACATCCTGATATTCTTCATAACTTTTGTTATTACCACATATAATCTTACCCAAAAGCAAGATTTTTACTTTACATTCATAACATTGGAAAAACCTGTCTTGCAAAATGCTAAAGGCATCTGTGAATTACTATTGTTTCATTCTGATAAGCAATAAAGATTGACTACATAGCTGCTGATATAGACTATTTATGCCATGAGCATATTTTAATTATGTGATAAATAATGATAGGTTAAGTTAGTGTTCACCTGATATAATTCAGATCAGGAAAGAATTAATGTCCTTTGGCAAACCTAAAGTAATAGCAATTTATGTTTATATTGGTCCTCTTGACTAAGACCTCCCAGAAAATAGGCAATGAGAGGAAAGCAAAGTAATAATCGTAATCATTATAATGATAACAATAATAAATACTAGGGAAAGGGATGATTTTATATTCTTGTGTTTACCATAAATATCTTTAAATTTAAGACATAGCTAATTAGGCCACTGAAATACAATGTGGTTAGAACTCACCATTTAAGCATGTAAATGAGAATTGAATGATAACTTATAATTAAATAGGAAAATAAATGGGAATGTTATGGGAATGTTACAGTAGAAAAATGAGAGGGAGAAAAATCTATGAGTAAACAGGGCAATTACCTTTAAAAGGAAATAGAATAACTCTTAGAAAGTAGTCCACAGAGTTAGAAAGGAGGGAAATAAAATCAGTTGCTTTATTTTTTAAAATTTCCTCCTGAAAATTCTTGGAATTGTTCATACAATAAATAAAAGGCATCTTGTGCATATCATTTGATGCAGTTAATGAATTATTATTTATATAAACTTTTTTCTTTTTGTTTGAAGACTTTGTTTCAAGGAGAGAGAGGATATACAAAGAGAGTACACTTAAAAACAAATAGTAGC
Organism: Sminthopsis crassicaudata; assembly: GCF_048593235.1. NCBI lineage: Eukaryota > Metazoa > Chordata > Mammalia > Dasyuromorphia > Dasyuridae > Sminthopsis > Sminthopsis crassicaudata. The sequence continues at coordinate 213,883,109 of NC_133618.1, read as the reverse complement.
AATGAAATGTTGTATAATTTAATATAATTAATATAATATAGTAAATAGAACTGTCCATGGAGTCCAGCATACTTGGAGTTAAATATTGTCCCTGATGCTGAACAGCCATATTGACAAATCATTTAACTTTTGTGAGTTTCAGTTTTCTGATTCCTAAAACATTGCACTCAATATTCTCTAAAGGCCCCAGTAAATTCCTATGTCGTTTCTACTATTATACCTGTGTGATCTTTAGCAAATCATAGGATCATAGATTTAGAAACAAAAGGCACAACACAGCCCATTCAGCCCTACCTAATCATGTGTGAACTCTCAAGTTCTTTCCTGGGACCCTTCTCTTTAATCTCTATTTCATCCACCTTGATAATAACAGGAGCTCCCATGAACTAATTCTCCTCTTTAGGAGAATTTTATAAGGATCAGGAAAAAGATCTTCAAAAACTAAAGAAATTGGAACAATGAAACACTTCTGTATCGATCAGAAAATGTAGGAGGGAGAAAATGGAATGTTTTCAAAATAAGAATAGGGCATAGGAAACAGTCCTGGGTGACCTATCTTGAGATTTCAAATTTAACCACAAATTTACTTGAAAACTTGTTTGAAAAACATTGAAAAAAATGTATCCATAGGCTTCCTAAGAGTTAAGAGAGTGTAGTAATAGCTATCATCTCCCGTATTCAATCAGCCATTAAATAGCACCCCCCATACAAATCCTGAAACCGTAGAACCAGCAAAAAATGGGGGGAAACAATCTTTCAACCCAAGAAATTTGAAAGGTCAAAAGAAAGGTCTGTCTCACATAGGTAAAAGGGGAGCCCATTCCAGAACAGGAAGCATCACAGCAAGCCCGAATTCTGAAAATCAATGGGAAATCCTTATTCCTAGGGTGGTGGGGCAGGCAAGTGCAAACACTAGGATACCTCCTTCCCATCTCCCACTTGTCTTAGCATAACTAGTAGAACAGGCAGACTTCTGCAATCAAGAACCAATGAATGTAGCTCTTGGGCAAACAGGGAACCTCCAGAGACCAGACCTCCAAATGTTTTGGTGTAGATCTGGGGAAAATCAGAAACACTTCACTGGTCTCAGAACACATCAGACACCACAACTAGGATACCAACTCAGTGGGAGGTAAACTGCCAGACCCCTATAATATCCAGCATAACCAATCACCCCACCACACTCCTCAGTGGGAGCATGAGACATGAGTGTCTCCTTAGGCTTCAGGGGAGTATCAGTATAGCATTAGGTAAATTACAGGACTTGCACCTCTGACACAAGAAGCCTGAGATACTGCTCTTCCTCACCTGAGAAAACAGCTTGAATTTAAAGAAGGGAAAGAGCAAAGAAAAAAGAAAGATGAATGAAACAAGAACAACAACAAAAGTACTGGACCAAAGAAAGTTAATGTGTTGAGAAGGCAGACCAAGATAGAAACTTAAAAGAGGACAATGTCAAAACACCTACTGGTATAACCCCAAATTAAAAAGTGAAGAGTTGCAAGGACAAAATGACCTCAATATTACACATCAAGTGAATCAAAAAAAAAAAACAAAAAAAAAAACACGAGTTGCAATCATCCAATAAAGTATAAACAAACATCCTAAAATATTATAAAGAAATAAACAAAGGAAGTATATTATACTGAGAGGACTATGAACTAACAACAGTAATAACTATATACTTCAACCATCTTATCATTTAAATACACAAATGAAGTATCTCAGGTATAAGACTTAAAACATAGTAACACCATATTAATAGAAAATTTCAGTTTATTCTTCTCTATTTTGGAATAAGTCTGATAGAAAGTAAAACAGGAAAATACAGAACTAATCAAGCTTCTAGAGAAGCTATAGTTAAAAGATACAACAAATTCTAAGACTATGTATATATATATATATATATATATATATATATATATATATATATATATATATATATATATATATATATATGTATGTATGTATACACACAGACACACACATTTCACATTTCTATATCTCTACATATTTCTTAGCATCACATGGAAAGTTGAAAAAGTAACTATGTATAAGGGCATAAAGCTGTTACAAACCTCTGGAATTCTTAATACATCTTTTATAATCTATTGCACAATAAAAGAGTAACTGATTCAGGGACTATAATTAAAATGTAAGATCAAAATAAAAAAATTAACAATGAAATCCTATTAAATGATATGTGACTCAAAGAGCAAGTTTTAGAAAAATTTCCCCTTATTACCACTTTAGCTGCATCCCAGAAATTTTGGTATGATGTCTCATCGTTGTCATTATCTTCAGTGAAATCATTAAGTTTTTCTTTAATTTGCTGTTTCAACCAATCATTCTTTAAGATGACATTTTTTAGTTTCCAATTATTTTTTGGTCTATTTACCCCTAACTTCTTATTGAATGTAGTTTTTATTGCATTGTGATCTGAGAAGAAATCATTTACTATTTCTGCTTTCCTACATTTAATTTTGAGATCTTTATGTCCTAATATATGGTCAATTTTTGTATAGGTTCCATGAACTGCTGAGAAGAAAGTATACTCCTTGCTATTACCATTCAGTTTTCTCCAAAGATCTATCATATCTAATTTTTCTAATATTCTACTTACCGATTTAATTTCTTTCTTATTTGTTTTGTGGTTTGATTTATCTAATTCTGAGAGTGCAAAGTTGAGATCTCCCACTGTTATAGTTTTGCTGTCTATTCTTACAACTCTCTTAACTTCTCATTTAGGAAGTTAGATGCTATACCACTTGGTGCATATATGTTTAGTAGTGATATTGCTTCATTCTCTATGCTTCCCTTTAGCAGGATATAGTTTCCTTCCTTATCTCTTTTAATTAGATCAATTTTTGCTTTTGCTTGATCTGAGCTTGATCCCTGCTTTTTTGACTTCACCTGAAGCATAATAGATTCTGCTACAGCCTTACTCTGTATGTATCTCTCTGCTTTAAATGTGTTTCTTCTAAACAACATATTGTAGGGTTCTGACTTTTGATCCAGTCTGCTATCTGCCTCTGCTTAATGGGAGAGTTCATCTCATTCACATTTACAGTTAAAATCACTAATTCTATACTTCCTGCCATCATATTATCCCCAGATTATGTTTTTTTTTTTCCTTGCTCCCCTGAATCCCTTCCCCAGCAGCCCTCTCTTTTTATTATTACTCCCCCTCCCTTTAAATACCTTTGCCTTTCTTGTATCCTTCCCTTATTACTCTTTTCTTTTTCACTTTTCCTCTCCCCCTTTTTAATGAGGTGAGAGAATTCTCTGTAAAACTAATATATCAATTATTTTCATTTTGAGCCAGTTCTTATGAGAGTACAATTCACACAATGTTCCCTCTGCCCCCTCTCTAAATTCCCTCAGATATGATAAGTTTTCTTTGCCTCTTCCTGGGATGTAGTTTCCTCTCTTTTTATTTCCCCTTTTCCCTTTTTCTGATACTATGCTCTTTCCATTTCTACTTCCCTTTTTCATGTCATATCAGTAAAATCAAATCATACATGTGGACTTTCTGTATATCCACCACAGAAATACAGTTCTCAAGAGTTCCTTTTACCTTTTCCTACTTCTCTTGAATCCTGTGGTTGGAGATCAAGTTTTTTGTTTAGATCTATTTTTTTTCCTTTGAAACAAATGGAATTCATCTTTTTCATAAAATATCCGTCTTCTTCCATGGAAGAAAATACTCAACTCAGCTGTGTAGTTGATTCTAGCTTGCATTTCAAGTTCTATTGCCTTTTGGAATATCAGATTCCAGGCCCTTCAATCCTTTAATGTGGAGGCAGCCAGATCTCGAGTGACTTTTATTATAGAACCTTGGTATTTGAATTGTTTTCTTTTTTTCCTGGCTGCTTGTAATATTTTTTCCTTATTCTGATAGTTCTGAAGTTTGGCCACAATATTCCATGGAGTTTTTGTTTGTTTTGTTTTTAGTTCTTTTTCAGAAGGCATTCGAGGAATTCTTTCAATGCTTATTTGACCTTCTAGTTCTATTACCTCTGGGCAGTTCTCTTTGATGATTTCCTGTAAAATAGAATCTAGGCTCTTTTTTTTCATTATAATTTTCTGGAAGTCCAATAATCCTCAGATTCTTTCCTAGATCTATTTTCCAGGTGTGTTGATTTTCCAAGTATATAGTTGATATTTTTCTCCAGCTTTTCATTTTTTTGGTTTTGCTTGACTGATTCTTGGTGTCTCAATAAATCATTCATTTCTATTTGTTCAGTTCTGATTTTTAATGAGTTATTTTCTTCATTTGCTTTTTTTTTACTTCTTTTTGTATATGTCCAATTGAGTTTTTAAATGAGTTGTTTTGCTCTATTGTATTTTTTTCCATTTTATTATATAATATATATATATATATATTTTTTTTTTTAGTGAGTTATCTTCTACTTCCAATTCAGAAATCATACTTTCTTAGGAATTCTCTATCTTTTACTATTCACAAATCCTACTTTCCAGGGATTTTTTAACCTTTTCCAATTCACAAATTCTGTTTCCCTGCACTTCCTGTGAATTCTTTATCTTTTCCAATTCACATTTCAGGAAGTTGTTACTCTCTTGCATAGCTTCTCTTTCCCCCATTTTTCTTCCAACTCTTTTTTGAGGTTTTTAATAATCTCTTCTAGGAGGGAGTTATGTTATGAGGGCCAGGTAACATTCCCCTTCAGGGTATTATATGGAGAGTGTCAGCTATTAGTCTCCTTGGAATTGCAAACCTGCTCTCTTTCTATATAGAAACTATTGGTTTTCCTTTTAATTTTTTTATTCATTTTTAAAAAACCTATAGGGTCTGCCTTCAGGGCAAGGAGGTTACCAGCTTCCTCTGCAGAACTGGGGTAGGTATATGGAAGGCAGCTGTCTTGTGAAAGGGCTGGAAAGGTATGAGGGTGCTCTGGGAGAGAGTTCCCCTCCACCACCACCAGGAGAGATTCAGAACTAGTTAGCACAGACTGGGCTGGGGAAGAGCCCAGTGGAGAGCCCCCATTGTTTGGTCTAGCGTCTGCTCTGAGGCTAGAGGATGAACAGTGAAAGTGTCACAACCCCAGGCCAATGGCCCCCTTGAGGTTGTGGATATTAGTAGCTGACCAACGAATAGACCCAGTGCACAGATTGGAAGTGTTTCTGCCCCAGGAAGCACAGTCGCTGCTGTGGAAGTTTTGCTATTCTGGAAGTTCCACTCACTCAGGCTGAGCCCTTCACTGAGCAGATTAGAGACTCTCCATAATCTGGCTTATTCCCAGAATTTTAATATTGCTCCCTATATGTTCTATAATCCAGTTACACTGATCTAATTGATCTTTTAAAAAAATATATATTTTTTTCTATCTCCTTTTTATATGTTTTTGTACATGTTGTCCCCCTGCTGTGCAGGTTCTTAACTTCTCCAAGGAAAATCTCCATACAGCAGAATGGGTCTGCACAGTTGTGCTGTGATCTGTGCTGAGTCACTTCAAGTTTGGGGTAGCTATAGGCAGACTATATTTTCTGGTATTTTTTAAAGTGGCTTTGATTTCTTTGATGATCTGCTGTTTTGCAAGCAGAGTAGAGCAATCAGCCTATGCCAGAGTCATCTGTCTCTGTAGCTTTTCTAACCCCAGAGGTCTCCCCAGCCCAATCTGCACACTATGCTAGCCTTTAGTCTATCACTGTCTGCCCCAGTCTTTTTCTCCACCCCTCAGGACAGACCTTTTCTGATGGAATTCCAGATTCTCTAAGGCTGCTAAGTTGTTATACTTCTAATCTTCGTGGGTTTTACCAGTCTAGCGCTATTTTTGAGGCTGAATTAAATAATTGGTAGTGAGGGTAAGAGAGAGCTTAGAAAGTCGAGTGTGGCTTCTCTGCCATCTTGGCTCTGCCTCTAAATCACTCTTGATTAGAGAACTGCAAATTAAAACAATTTTGATATATCACTTCAGAGCTATCAAATTGATAGGTCAATATGACAAAAGAAAAAGGGAAAATGATAAGTGTGGGAAATGTGTTAAAATGGAAACTTTATTTGTAGAATTGTAACTTATTCAAACATTCTGGAGAACAATTTGGAGCTATACTAAAAGGGAAATGAACCTATAAGTACCTTTTGGTCCAAGAATACCATTACTAGCTCTATATCCCAAAGGGATTATAAAACATGGGAAAAGCCTCCATGTACAAAAAGATTTTGTGATGGAAATAATTGAAAATCACAGGGATGCCCAACAATAGGTAAATGGCTGAAGAAGTTTTAGTATCTTAGTGTAACAGAATAGTATTTTATTATAAAAAATAATGAGGACTTCCGGCTAAGATGGCCGCGTGGAGGCAGACAGCTGCTTGAGCTCCTCGCTTTCTCTCAGAACTTACTTCATGACAAGCCTCTGACTTAATGCTTGACCCAGAAAGAAATCCACAAATTATCACCAAGAGAAGACATCCTTGAAAGTCGCCAGAAAAGGTCTGTGTTTGTTCGGGGGAGGGTCAATCAGACTGGGCGCAGACTGAGGGCAGACAGCCAGAGCAAGACAGGCAGCTCACACAGCTCAGACCGGAGGGGGAGGGGTGTGATCTCTGCAGTTTCTGCGAAAGGGCTTTTGCCCCAGTGTGGATGCTCCGTCTTGGCAGCAAGCCAGGAGCCCCGGAGAGGGTGTAAACACCGGAGGTGAAGATTAAAACCCCAGAAAGCCAGCGTCTCTCAGAGCCCGGCCACCCCCAACCCCCACCTGGACTGACTCGGTGCGTTCTCGGAGCCTCAGAGCGCAGACTCAGTACAGTCATTGCTGTTCTGTTAGTGGCTCTCTGCTGCCCTATCCCCAGTCTGTAGAGGAAGCCCATTAATAACATCCAGCCCTATCCCCCGCAAAACAGACCAATTGCTTCTCTTGTCAGTTTGTTTTCTTTGATTCTGACAAAATGAATAAAAAATTCAAAAGGGCTCTAACCATTGACAGCTTCTGTGTGGAGAATGAGCAGACTTCAAATGCTGAGGAGACTAGGAACAGAATGTCCCCAGATGTATCCCTTGGGAGGGATATAAGCTGCTCCTCAATACAAAAGAACCTCATAGAGGAAATAAAAAAGGCTCTCACAAGAGAGCTGGAAGAGAAATGGGAAAAGGAAAGGGAAGCTTGGCAAGAGAGCCTGGAGAAGTCATCCCATGCATTCAAAGACAGAATGGATAAAGAAATCAAATCATTGAGAAACAAGATTAGTGAGCTGGAAAAGGTAAACAACTCCAAGGAAAACAGGATTAGTGAGCTGGAAAAAGAAATCAGCTCTCTAAAAAATAAAATGGATAAAATGGAAAAAAATTCCATAGAAGATAAAAACTCAATTGGACAATTACAAAGAGATATAAAAAAAGTGAGTGAAGAAAATACATCATTGAAAATTAGACTGGAACAAGTAGAAATGAATGACTCAAGGAGAAACCAAGAGGGAGTCAAGCAAAACCAGAGAAATGAAACAATTGAAAAGACTGTCAAGTACCTTACCAGAAAGACAACAGACCTGGAAAACAGATCCAGGAGAGACAATTTGAGAATAATCGGACTCCCTGAAAAATGGGAGGAAAAAAAGAGCTTGGACACCATTTTCGAGGAAATTATCAAAGAGAACTGCCCAGACGTTTTGGAAACAGAGGGTAAAATAGACATTGAGAAAATTCATCGATCACCTACTGAAAGGGACCCTAAAATCAAAACGCCAAGAAATATAGTGGCCAAGTTCAAGAACCATCAGACAAAGGAAAAGATATTGGAAGCTGCTAGAAAAAAACAATTCAGATATGGAGGATCCACAATAAGGATAACACAGGATCTAGCAGCGTCCACATTAAAAGAACGCAGGGCCTGGAACATGATATTCCGAAAGGCTAAGGAACTTGGTATGCAGCCAAGAATAACTTACCCAGCAAGAATGAGCATCGTTTTCCAGGGAAGAAGATGGACATTTAACGAAATAAATGAATTCCATCTATTTTTGATGAAAAAACCAGACCTACATAAGAGGTTTGATCTTCAAATACAGAACTCAAGAGACTTCTAAAAAAGGTAAAAAGAAATCTTGAGAACTATACTTCTGTCAAAAAAATATGTAAAGAACATATGTACAATTTGTCTTAGAAAATAGAGGTGGAAAGGAGATTATATCATAAAAAAGTACAAAGTGGTGGTACTACATCTCATGAAGAGGCAAAGGTAACCTATTATATCTGAGAGAAAGAAAGGAGGGAGATGAACATAGCGTGTATCAATAGACATATTCGATTTATGGTGAAACTTCTTCCACTTCATTGAAAAGTGAAAGGGAAGGAGTAAGCTAAGGGGAAGGGAATACAGTAATTTTGAGGAAAAGGGGTAAAATAAGGGGAGGATCTTTAAGGTGGGGGAGGGATCCTAAAAAGGGAGGGCTGTGAAAAGCAAGTGGTGTTTACCAGTTTAATACTGGATAGGAGGGTAAAAGGGAAGGAAAGGGGAAAAGCATAAGCAGGGGTTAATAGGATGGCAAGCAATATAGAATTAGTCCTTCTAACCATAAATGTGAATGGGGCAAACTGCCTCATAAAGAGGAAGCAGTTAGCAGACTGGATTAAAAGTCAGAATCCTACTATATGTTGTTTACAGGAAACACACCTGAAACAGGATGAGACATTCAAACTAAAAGTAAAAGGGTGGAGCAGAATCTATTATGCTTCAGGCAAAACCAAAAAAGCAGGAGTAGCCATCCTCATCTCAGATCAAGCAAAAACAAAAATTGATCTAATTAAAAGAGATAAGGAAGGGCATTATATCCTGCTAAAGGGAAGCATCAATAGTGAAGCAGTATCAATATTAAACATGTATGCACCAAGTGGTGCAGCATCTAAATTCTTAAAAGAGAAATTAAGAGAGCTGCAAGAGGAAATAGATAGCAAAACTATAATAGCGGGAGATCTCAACCTTGCACTCTCAGAATTAGATAAATCAAACCACAAAATAAATAAGAAAGAAGTCAAAGAGGTAAATAGAATACTAGAAAAGTTTGATATGATAGATCTTTGGCGAAAGCTAAATGGAGACAGAAAGGAATATACTTTCTTCTCAGCAGTTCATGGAACCTATACAAAAATTGATCATATACTAGGGCATAAAAACCTCAAAATCAAATGCAGTAAGGCAGAAATAGTAAATGCATCCTTTTCAGACCATAATGCAATCAAAATAACATTTAATAAAAAGCCAGGGGAAAATAGACCAAAAAATAATTGGAAACTAAATAATCTTATACTAAAGAATGATTGGGTAAAACAGCAAATCATAGACATAATTAATAACTTCACCCAAGAAAATGACAATAATGAGACATCATACCAAAATGTGTGGGATACAGCCAAAGCAGTAATTAGGGGAAGTTTTATATCTCTACAGGCCTACCTGCATAAAATAGAGAAAGAGAGGGCCAACGAATTGGGTTTACAACTAAAATTGCTAGAAAAGGAACAAATTAAAAACCCCCAGACAAACACAAAACTTGAAATTCAAAAAATAAAAGGTGAGATTAATAAAATTGAAAGTAAAAAAACTATTGAATTAATTAATAAAACTAAGAGTTGGTTTTATGAAAAAACCAACAAAATAGACAAACACTTAGTAAACCTGATTAAAAAAAGGAAAGAGAAAAAGCAAATTGATAGTCTTGAAAATGAAAAGGGTGAACTCACCACTAATGAAGAGGAAATTAGAACAATAGTTAGGAGCTACTTTGCTCAACTTTATGCCGATAAATTCGATAACTTAAATGAAATGGAAGAATACCTTCAAAAATATAGCTTGCCCAGATTAACAGAGGAAGAAGTAAGTAGTTTAAATAGTCCCATCTCAGAAAAAGAAATAGACCAAGCTATTAACCAACTTCCTAAGAAAAAGTCCCCAGGACCAGATGGATTTACAGGTGAATTCTACCAAACATTTAAAGAACAACTAACTCCAATGCTATGTAAACTATTTGAAAAAATAGGGATTGAAGGAGTCCTACCAAATTCCTTCTATGACACAGACATGGTACTGATACCTAAACCAGGTAGATCGAAAACTGAGAAAGAAAACTATAGACCAATTTCCTTAATGAATATTGATGCTAAAATCTTAAATAAGATATTAGCAAATAGACTTCAGAAAATCATCCCCAGGATAATACACTATGACCAAGTGGGATTTATACCAGGAATGCAGGGATGGTTTAATATTAGGAAAACTATTAGTATAATTGACCATATTAATAATCAAATTAATAAAAACCATATGATCATCTCAATAGATGCAGAAAAGGCATTTGATAAAATCCAACATCCATTCCTACTAAAAACGCTTGAGAGTATAGGAATAAATGGACTATTCCTTAAAATAATAAGGAGCATATATTTAAAACCTTCAGTAAACATCATATGTAATGGTGATAAACTAGAACCTTTCCCTGTAAGATCAGGAGTGAAACAAGGTTGCCCACTATCACCATTACTATTCAATATAGTACTAGAAACTCTAGCCTTGGCAATAAGAGCCGAGAAAGAGATCCAAGGAATTAGAGTAGGAAATGAAGAAATCAAATTGTCACTTTTCGCAGATGACATGATGGTATACTTAGAGAACCCCAAAGACTCTGCTAAAAAGCTATTAGAAATAATTCAGAATTTTAGCAAAGTCGCAGGATACAAAATAAATCCACATAAATCCTCAGGATTTTTATACATTACCAACACAATCCAACAGCAAGAGATACAAAGAGAAATTCCATTCAAAATAACAGTCGATAGTATCAAATATTTGGGAATATATCTACCAAAGGAGAGTCAGGAATTATATGAGCAAAATTACAAAACACTTGCCACAAAAATAAAGTCAGATTTAAATAATTGGAAAGACATTCAATGTTCTTGGATAGGCCGAGCGAATATAATAAAGATGACAATACTCCCCAAACTAATCTATTTATTTAGTGCTATACCAATCAGACTCCCAAGAAACTATTTTAATGACCTAGAAAAAATAACAACAAAATTCATATGGAAGAATAAAAGGTCGAGAATTGCAAGGGAACTAATGAAAAAAAAGTCAGAGGAAGGTGGTCTAAGTGTACCTGATTTAAAGCTATATTATAAAGCAACAGTCACCAAAACCATTTGGTATTGGCTAAGAAATAGACTAGTTGATCAGTGGCATAGGTTAGGTTCACAGGACAAGATAGTGAATAAAAATAGCAATCTAATCTTTGACAAACCCAAAGATCCCCAATTTTGGGATAAGAATTCATTATTTGACAAAAACTGCTGGGAAAACTGGAAATTAGTATGGCAGAAACTAGGCATGGACCCACATTTAACACCACATACTAAGATTAGATCAAAATGGGTCCAAGATTTAGGCATAAAGAACGAAATCATAAATAAATTGGAGGAACATGGGATGGTTTACCTCTCAGACTTGTGGAGGAGGAAGGAGTTTGTGTCCAAGGGAGAACTAGAGACCATTATTGATCACAAAATAGAACATTTTGATTACACCAAATTAAAAAGTTTCTGCACAAACAAAACTAATGCAAACAAGATTAGAAGGGAAGTAACAAATTGGGAAAAAATTTTTACAGTTAAAGGTTCTGATAAAGGCCTCATCTCCAAAATATACAGAGAATTGACTTTAATTTATAAGAAATCAAACCATTCTCCAATTGATAAATGGTCAAAGGATATGAACAGACAATTTTCAGATGATGAAATTAAAACTATTTCCACTCATATGAAAGAGTGTTCCAAATCACTATTGATCAGAGAAATGCAAATTAAGACAACTCTGAGGTATCATTACACACCTGTCAGATTGGCTAAAATGACAGGAACAAATAACGATGAATGTTGGAGGGGCTGTGGGAAAACTGGGACACTGATGCATTGTTGGTGGAGTTGTGAAAGAATCCAACCATTCTGGAGAGCAATCTGGAATTATGCCCAAAAAGTTATCAAAATGTGCATACCCTTTGACCCAGCCATACTACTACTGGGCTTATACCCCAAGGAACTACTAGAGAAGGGAAAGGGTCCTGTATGTGCCAAAATGTTTGTGGCAGCCCTTTTCATAGTGGCTAGAAGCTGGAAGATGAATGGATGTCCATCAATTGGAGAATGGTTGGGTAAACTATGGTATATGAATGTTATGGAATATTACTGTTCTATAAGAAATGACCAACAGGAGAAATACAGAGAGGCTTGGAGAGACTTACATCAACTGATGCTGAGTGAAACGAGCAGAACCAGAAGATCATTATACACTTCAACAATGATACTGTACGAGGATGTATGCTGATGGAAGTGGATTTCTTCAACATAGAGAAGAGCTAATCCAATTCCAATTGATTAATGATGGACAGAACCAGCTACATCCAGAAAAGGACTGGGAAATGAATGTAAACTGTTATTTTTACCTTCTGAATCCAATTCTTCCTGTGCAACAAAAAATTCGGTTCTACACACATATATTGTATCTAAATTATACTGTAATATATTTAACATATATAAGACTGCTTGCCATCAGGGGGAGGGGGTTGGGGGAGGAAGGGAAAAAATCTGAATAGAAGTAAGTGCAAGGGATAATGTTGTAAAAAATTACCCATGCATATGTACTATCAAAAAATGTTATAATTATAAAATAAATAAAAAATTAAAAAAAAATAAAAAAATAAAAAAATAAAAAAATAAAAAAAAAAATAAAAATAAAAAATAATGAGCAGGATGACTTCAAAAAACCTAGAAAATTTAAATAAACACATGAATTAACAAGTGAAGCAAGCACAACTAGGAACAATGAAATTGGTAATGATCATTTATGATAAACTTAGCTCTTCTCAGCAATATGGTCATTCAAGAAATTTTAAAGGGCTTGTGTAGGGGAAAATAAATATTTAATAAATAAAGGAATTTCCATCATTCCTGATGAAAAGATCAGAGCTTAAGAGAAATTTGGCATTCAAACATAAAATTTAATAGAAGCATAAAAGCTTAAACAAAAAAAAAAGGAAATTATAAGTGAATCATATGTGTTAAACCATTTAATATATTCCTATCTGGGGGAAAATGATCCATGTAACTCCTAATAACTTTATCGTTGCTGGGGCAGGCTAACATAATTTACATAACCAGAAAGTACATCTGACTATGGAACTGAGACAAGTTTATAAAAATAAGAGCCATTCTGCAGTTGATAAATGGTCAAAGGGTATAACCACACAATATTCATAAGAAGAAATCCATATATAATTATATTAAAATGCTCTAAATTAACATTTATTAGAGAAATACAAATTAAACAATTCTGAACATATTTCTGATAGGTTACAGTGTTTATTGCTCCACAATTGAGATTTAGTTGTATCCAAATCCCAAAGTCAAAGAGTATTATGAAATAGAACTTTAAGAAACCAGTAACAATAAACAGAATGATAAGGATTGATGCCCCATAACTTCTTACCAATTAAAATAGAACATTTTTTTTTGTTGTTATTGTTATTTGGTATATTAGCTACATCCAACCCTTTGTGAACCTATTTGGAGTTTTCTTGGCAAAGATACTATATTCTTTATAATTTCTTACTTCTGCTTATTTTCTACATTTTATACACTGAGACAGACAGGATTAAATGACTTACAGGATAGTCAAATGACTAGCAGAATCACAGAGCTAGTATCTCAGGACCTATTGAACTTAGGTCCTGTTGACTATAGGATTGGCCCTCTCTCCACTATCTAGCTGCCCAGAACCCTATTTGATCATTGGTATGAAAGGACAAAGAAAACTCCAATATAATAAAGTTATGATGAGTGAGAGTGGGTGAGACTCTCTATAATAATAGATATGGGAGAGATATAATTTGACAGTGGCTATTATTTGAACTATCATATTGAAATGTAATAATTTTTATCATATTCCTCCTAAACATTTTAATATACAAGACATCATTCTAAATTCTAGAAACAAAAATTATTAATGCAATTCCTGTCCTCATGAAGGTTATACTGTAGTAGAAGTATATCATATTTAAGTACAGAAAAAACATAATGACAAAAAGTATGCAGTTAGTATAAACAAGTGAATCAAAGTGCTTCAGAATATTTTGAAGATTAGGAGAAAACTTTAATCTAGGGAGACTTGGAAGTCTTATCAGGGAGGTGATTTTTAAGCTGAATCATAAGAGAAATGAAAAAAATTTTAAGTATATGTAAGAAAAGAGCATTTCAAGCACAGCTAACAATCTATGCATTTTAGGATTACAAGGCGATAACTCAAGTTGTGTAAACAATTCTTTAGCTCAGAGTTCACACCTTTAGTAGTTTACACCTGTAGACTTCTGAAAAGGAGTTTACATATTTAAAGGAGTTTATACCTTTAAAAAGTGTTCTGAAAATGAGTTTACACAACCTTTAAAAGGAGCAAATTCATTGGTTGAAGGAGTTCCCATAAGCCTGGGAATTCTCACTAGCCCAATCTCTGCTAAAATCAAAGAGGAGGGAAGTCAGGCAAGGAGTCAGTCTAGACAGGGAGAAGAACAAGACTTCCCTGGACAACTTCAGGGAAGCTCGAGGAGATTCAAAGTCAAGGATCAAGCAAGAAGAGGATTCGAGATTCTACCTTCTCTCTGGATTTCACAGAGGAAAAGATTTTACAGAAAAGAAGCCTCCTCCCAGAGAAGGATTATAACTGAAAGATGATTAGAACATTACATATGCACATATACAAGAAGGATGGAGAAGATATGTTAAGTTCAGGAAATAATTAGTAGTCCATTGTTATCCAATTGTTATATGTTAATATGAAAATAAAATACTTGAAAAATTACTTATTATAAAAATTAATGTAAATTATAGTTCATATGTATAAATCTAAGTAAAAATAAAATTAAATGTAAAAAGTCCATAAGAGATTGGCAGTCTTGTGATGTACCTGTTCTGATCTCAACAAACCTCTTACAAATCTTCTATTTAGGTTTGTTCTTTTTTTTTTTTTTTTTCTTTAACCGTAGCCCTTCTTTATTCCCCTTTTTGCTCATCCATCAGTTTTTCTGTGGAATTACCATTGGAACTTCAATATAATATCTGAATCTTGGAGTTAAAGTTTGTCTCATGTAGCATCTGTTGGCATTTGATTTATGATTGGTGCATTGAGACCTTGAAGCCATAACAGATAAGACATTTATTGTTGAGGTCTTCCCAGATTGGTCATTTGGTTAAAAATGCCCTTAAAAACTGCAGAGGATCAAAAACAAATGACCTAGCTTGAGATAATGTCTGTTCTGCCTCAGAAGCAAAATTTAGAATTTTAAAAATTGCCAATAGCCTGCAAACTTTATACATTTAACTAACTGTCTGGTATCTAGCTGTATATGTTACTTGTCTCTCTCCTAACTCTGCTATAGCTAGATTTGCTCTAAGCCTGAAGATTATTTTTAAAAGGAAGCACCAGATTGATACTGTGTCCTTATCCAGTAAAAGATAGAATTTTCAACCAAGATACCATTCTCTATATTGGTCAACAATAGTGATTTATTTCCTAGGATGCTTGCTAAGGTGTACACTTTATCCTTCTGAAGCACTTGCTGTATGAGTCATTATGAATTATCTGTATTATCATTTTGCATGAATATTTTCAAAAATTACAAAATAATTGAATTTATGGGGATTTTAGCAGGCGTGAGAGAAGTATTCTGAACTACTACATTAAACGTTCTAGCTTTATCTGGGTAGATGGAGATGAACAAAAAGAAAGTTGTGCAGATTGTAGCCTATCCTATACTGGAATATCTAGGAAGAAATATCATTTTTTAAAAATCACTTTTAAAAGTTCATCATAAGATTTAAAAAATAAAATATACTAATCAAGAAAAGCATGATGTTGTGAAAAGAAGACTGGATCTGGACCTGATTTTCAATCCCAGTTCTTCCTTTTACTCCCTGAGAGACTTTAGATTTTAGATGTCAGAGCTCAGAATTCTTTATTTCTAAGATGAGAGGGTTGGACAATTCAAAAAACACATACTATATGATTTTTTAAAGAGACTATATTAATCGATTGATTGATGTTTTCTCAGTTTTCTCCTTCATTTAAATCTGCTCTCATATCTGCTTAAAATAACCCTAAATTTGTCATTAACATTAATCTTCACTTCTCATGTTTTATATTATTTTGTTTTTCTTGTTACCATTCTTTTCATGATGCTTAGATAAAGATGAATCAAGAGAGACTGTCCCAATTAAGGACAGTTGTTTGAAACAGTGTAATTAAAGCTGACTTTCCAGGTTATTATTACATTTGGGTCAGTTATATGAGCTGATTGCATCCTTAATCCCAGGCAACTGCCTTGAAAATAGTGTTATTAGCCACAAGAGTGAAGTAAACAAGGATCTGGATGACTCTAAATTAACTTATTCATGCTATTAGGGAATAAGAAGTGAAGTGGGAAAGACACTCAAATTAAATGCAGTATTGGATCAATAGAAGCAACATTTTTCAGCCAGGAAAAACAGCACGTTTCATAATCTTTATGGATTCTTCTTCACTATTAGAACATTCATGTGAGAGTGATTCAATTTTCCCCCTCCTTCATTTAAGTATTAGTTCCAGTTAGACATTTTACCTTCTGAGGGGGAAGTGAAGAAATTAAAGATAGTCCAAAGGAATGCAATAAACATCATTAAGATAATAGAAAAGAAAAAGAAAAAAAGAGGAAGAAGAAGAAGAAGAAGAAGAAGAAGAAGAAGAAGAAGAAGAAGAAGAAGAAGAAGAAGAAGAAAAAGAAGAAGAAGAAGAAGATGATGATGATGATGATGATGATGATGATGATGATGATGATGATGCAAAAGAGGAGGAGGAGAAGGAGGAGGAGGAGGTGGTAAAGGTGGAGATGGATGAGGGGGAGGAGAGAGGAGAGAAAAAGGGAGAAAGAGAGAAAGGGAAAAAGGAAGAAAGAAGAAAGGACGAGACAGAAAAAAGACATATGTAGGGACAGAGAGATAGAGCTAGAGATTAAGTAAATTTGGGTTATGTCCAATCACTTACTTTCTTATGAAAGATTTTCATTTTACTGAGGATGTTTTACTAAGAGATAACTTGACAAATGCTTTAATGTTTGTCATAGGGCCTTTGCCTGCAGCAGATTCTAAGTATATGCCTGTCAAATTAAATTGAAGCAAGGTAATGATCAGCTCTTCTTTATTTGCAAAGAGTACTGAATTACAAGGAAAAGGCTTAAATTTACAGATCCCTTTTTTCCATTAGATATAATATTTCTTTCCAATTATTTAAACCTGACTTTATTTTTGTGGCAAGTGTTTTGTAATTTTTCTCATATAATTCCTGACTATTCTTTGGTAGATGGATTCCCAAATACTTTATACTCTCAACATTTGTTTGGAATGGAATTTCTCTTTGTATCTCTTGCTGTTGCATTTTGTTGGTGATACATAAAAATGCTGAGGATTTATGTGGATTTATTTTGTATCCTGCCACTTTGCTAAAATTCTGAATTATTTCTAATAGCTTTTTAGCAGAGTCTTTGGGGTTCTCTAAGTATACCATCATGTCATCTGCAAAGAGTGATAGTTTGATTTCCTCATTTCCTACTCTAATTCCTTGAATCTCTTTCTTGGCTCTTATTGCTGAGACTAGCATTTCTAGTATTATATTGAATAGTAATGGTGATAGTGGGCAACCTTGTTTCACTCCTGATCTTACTGGGAAAGGTTGCAGTTTATTTCTATTGCATATTATGCTTACTGACGGTCTTAAATATATGCTCCTGATTATTCTAAGGAATAGTCCATTTATTCCTATACTCTCAAGAGTTTTTAGTAGAAATGGATTTTGGATTTTGTCAAATGCTTTTTCTGCATCTATTGAGATGATCATATGGTTTTTATTAATTTGATTATTAATATGGTCAATTATACTAATAGTTTTCCTAATATTAAACCAGCCCTGCATTCCTGGTATAAATCCTACTTGATCATAGTGTATTATCCTGGGGATGATTTTCTGAAGTCTTTTTGCTAATATCTTATTTAAGATTTTAGCATCAATATTCATTAAGGAAATTGGTCAAGAAAATATTTCTTAATAGTAAAGTTTAGTAAGTATTGATAGAGGCTATTAGAAGATAAAAATCTTGGCTGATCTAATTGGTTTCCAGAATAATCAACTATTTGAGAATATTTTAGATATGTTAGAAAAAAAAAAGGAATAATCAAAGTGAAGCTTAAAATCCCTTCTAAGACTATTGTTATTCTTAGCTTCTAAAGTCACAAAACACTAAGTCAGCATTCCTTCTGAAATTGTAATTGAGTGCCTACAATCTGAAACACTATGCAAAGTCCTGGAAATTAAAGCTGAAACAGCACAGTATCTATACACAAAGATCTTAAAAGCCATTTGCATAAGTAACGATAATTCACCATTGAACATAATTCCAAACTAGTCTTCCAAATCAATCAACTAATTTATCAAGAAGCATTTATACCATACTCTCTTCTAGGTGCAATTGAAATCAAAGGCAAAAGTCAAATAAGTTTCTTGACAAGACAGAGAGAAGATACATATATAAGTATATTCAATACAGAATATGTAGAAAATAAATAGAAGATGTAAGGATCAAAGGTAGAACATTTAAAAGAAGATACTTTGAGAGGGGTGTACTAGCAAATAGAGAGGATCAGGAAAAGTTTTATATATAAGAAAATAATTGAGCTGAGTTTTGAAAAAGGAAAAAGAGAAATTTCAAAAGAAAGAGATGAGGAGCATATTCCAGACATAGGATAAACAGCAGAAAAGAATGATAAATCACAAGAAGGCCAGTGTGACTGACTCATAGAATGAAGAAAAATAAATATTCTATATTTACTAGAAGGATAGGTTGGAACCTTAGCTTGTAATGATTATTAAAAGCCAAACAAAGGAGTTCATGGTTTATTTTGTCTTTTTTTGAGATAATATTTTATTTTTTAGCTTTTTATTTTCAAAATATATCCATAGATAATTTTCCATATTCATATTTGCAAAACCTATGATCCAAAAAATTTAATTAATTAATTTATTTTCAATACACATTGCATCATGCATCACATTGGGAAACAAAAATCAGATCAAAAGGAAGAACCACGGGAGAGAGAACAGGAAAGAAAAGTGAACATATAATGTGTTGATTTGCATTTAATATCCATAATTATTTTTCTGAATGAAGGTGGTATTTTCTGTCCAAAGTCTATTGGGATTGCTTTGGATCACTAAGCCACTAACAAGAATCAAGTCTTTCATATTTGATCATTACACATTCTTGCTGTTATTGTGTTCAACATATTCCTTATTCTGCTGATTCTGCTTGTTTTGCTCAGCATTAGTTCATGTAAATCTTTTCAGGCCTTTACACAATCAGCTTCTTCATCATTTTTTTTATAGAACAATACTATTTCATTACCTTCATGTACCACAGCTTATTCTGCCATTCCCCAACTGATAGGCATCTACTCATTTTTCAATTCTTTGTTACCACAAAAAAGAGCTACTCCAAACATTTTTGCACATTGGAATCATTTTCCCTCCTTTATGATTTCCTTGGGATTCAGACCCAGTAGTGGCATGGCTGGGTCAAAGAGTGTGAAAAGTTTGATAGCACTTTAGGCATAGTTCCAAATTGTTCTCGAGAATGATTGGATCATTTCACAACTCCACCAACAATGTATCAGTGTCCCAGTTTTCTCACATGCCCTCCAATATTTATCATTATATTTTCCTGTTGTCTTAGCCAACCTGAGAGGTATGAGGTGGTACTTGAGAGTTGTTTTAATTTACATTTCACTAATCAATAGTGATGCAGAGCATTTTTTCATATTATTGTAGATGGCTTTGATTTCTTCATCTGAAAATGCTCTATTCATATCCTTTTATGTTTATCAATTGGGGAATGATTGTATTCTTATACATTTAACATAATTATTTATATATTTTAGAAATGAGACCTTTATCAGAAATACTGGCAATAAAGATTTTTTACAAGTTTTGTACTTCCTTTGTAATGTTGCTTCTTTTGGTTTTGTTTGTGCAAAACCTTTTTTAATTTAATGTAATCAAAGTTGTCCATTTTGTTCTTTAGTTCTTCTTTAGTCACAAATTCCTTCCTCCTCCTTTGCTCTCCTAATTTGCTTATGGTATCATCCTTTATGCCCAAATTGTGTACCCATTTTTAACCTTATTTTGTTATGGAGTGTGCAAACAGAGGGCTTCTTATTTCATCCCAAAAGTAATAGGTAACCATTGAATACTTTACAAAGCATGGAAAATGCAAAGCAGAATATGATAACCATGTTTTGAAGGATAAAAGCAAAGCACTATAGTAATTCAAGAGATGATATATTATTACAAATAGGGATCTGTAGGGAAAAAAAACTGTTTGTAGAAAGTATAATACTTGTAGTAAATGGAGATGGTAGAAGTAAGAGCTTTGGATTGTCCTTCTGACTGTAAAATTAGAATAAGTAAGGTTATGAAAGAAATAAAGTTTTTAAAATTCCTTTAGGTTCCTCATGTTATCAAGAGAAAATGAATTTTGCCAACTTGAATATAATTTAACAAAATTAAAAGGGAAAAAGGGGGAGATGATGACTAGAGCACAGGATCAAAAAGGAATAACCTGAGACATAGTATACATGTATCCTATAAGATAAGAACTGTTTTTGCTTTCTGATAATTATGATGTAATATAAATTCTACTAATTTCAAAAAGAGGTAAAAATCTTTTAAAATGAGATGTAGCATGGTGCAGCACAGTTTTATAAAACTCAAATAAAAATTCATGTATAATGAACTCTACCAAAGGCAGATTGACTTAGAAAATTATATATAAACATTGTTGTTTCGTAATTCAACTGTGTTCAACTTTTCATGACCCCCATGGACACCAAAACCATCTATGATATTTTCTTGGCAAAGATTCTGGACTAGGTTATCTCCAGTGAATAAAAGCAAATAGAATGCTTTTGCCTAGTGTCACATAAATCACAAACATCTGAGGTTATTTTTTTTTTGTAATAGCTTTTTTATTTTCAAAATATGTCTTCAACATTCACTCTTGTGTTCCAAATTTTTCTTTCTCCTTTCCCCCTTTCCTAGACAGCAAGAAAAACAATATATGTTAAACATATGTAATTCTACTATACTTATTTCCACAATTATCATGCTGCTCACACACACACACAAAAAAAAATCAAATTAAAAAAAAAAGAAAAGAGAAAGAGAAAAAGAAAAAGAAAAAAGGCAAGCAAATAACAAGAAAAATGATGAAACTATTATATTGTGATATGCATTCAATCCCAACAGTCTTCTTTCTGGATGCAGATGGCTCTCTTTATCATAAATCTATTGGAATTGGTCTGAATCTCCTCATTGTTGGAAGAAGGAAAAAAAAAGATCAGAATTGATCATTGTATAACCTTGCTGTAGCTGAGTAAATTTTTCTCTTGGTTCTATTCACTTCACTTAGCATCAGTTCATGTAAGTTGCTCCAGACCTTTCTGAAATAATCCTGCTGATAATTTCTTAAAGAACAATAATATTCCATAATATTAATATACCATAACTTAATCAGCTATTCTCCAACTGATGCACATCGACTCAGTTTTCTTGCTGCTAAAAAAAAAAAAAGATTTCTACATCTTTGGAAATGTTGGTCCTTTTCTCTTTTTTATGATCCCTTTGGGATACAGACTCAATAGAGATATTGCTGGATCAAAGGGTATGCACAGTTTGACAGCTTTTTGGGCATAGTTCCAATATAAGGTTAAATTTTAAACTTAGTCTCCCTGACTCTAGATCCAGTGCTCCATTTACTGGACCACCTAGCTGCTGCCTCATGTTAACATAATTTACATTCAACTGTATTTTTATTTATTTTGTTAAATATTTCCCAATTACATTTTAATCTAGTTCCAGCAGGACTCCAGAGTAAGTTGCATGCTACCCAATTAATAGCTCTGGTGCAGTGGATAACAAGCTATATCTTACATTTGACTCAAATTACTCCTCTGATATATTGGGGATATGTGACTATGGATAAATAATTTAATCTCTCAGTGCTCTGGGCAACTCTATGAGTTCAAAATACAGAGTAGGTGCCCCGTTGGTATTTCAAAATGTGTCTGAACCAAACATCCCTCTAATAATGAATAATAGGTAAAGGCTAAAATATAATTTTATTTTTCTTTTAGTTATTTTGGTTCAAAACCTTATTGTGTCTCAAGAAGAAACTGGTAGAAGTCAATAGTTTAAGATCAAAGAAATACTGAAACTTTGAAGAAACACAGCACATCAGTACAGATTGTCTGTTCTTACCTGTTTCATCTGCACATACACCTGTACAACCTTGGCAGAGCATCTTCTGAAAGAGCAGACTTCCCTTATTTCAACAATTATTTATTGAGTGATACCAAGTGTCTGACCCTGTAATAACAAGTTGAGAAGTAGAAAAGAAGTAATCAGAATCTGGAATCAGAGTCAGAAAAGTTAGAAAAGAGATAGAATTTGCTTCATTGCTAAAAATTGGTCACCTTCTGTGCATCCTTTTTTCTTTTCTTTTGCTTAGCACTTTATTAGTGCCCAAGACCTCTGTACTGTCTCTTCCTCACTCTCTATCAAAACTCTCTCTCAGGATTAGCCACATGCTTTAATCATAGTAGACTAATCTCTTCCTTTCCCCTATTTGGCATGTTCATGGTAAGCCTGATTTCTAAATGTGGAATAAAATGCTTTATTTCCTACTAAATTAATTTAAAATAACAAGTAAATATTTGTAGGGGGTATATTGAGTGGAGGGGAAAAAAGAAGTTGTGAAATAACTTTTTTATGCTCCTGGACTCAAATCATAGCTTCTTTTTTCGTTCTTTTCCTAAATCTTTTACTATACCTCTTTTGTGTCTTGGATTGATTTCTTATCTTCCTCCCTTTACACTACCTCTCCAATAAAATTCCCTCCACTATAACTACATCTATGACCTTTTCTAGTTTCTAATTCTCTGTATTTATGACTAAGACTAGAAATAGAAGGATCTATGCCTAATATTTATATTATTTCACTTTAAAATAAAAATCTTCAAGACAATTAGCAAATGAGAATTGAGAAATGATATTCATAACTCTGACACTTTTTAAGAATGGTTTTGAGTTTTGTTTTTTCTTTTGTAAATAGCTATACCTGAATCAAATAACCAATATTTATATAGAACAGGATCCTTAATCTGGGGTCCACTAATTTTTTTTAAAAGTATTTTGTTAAATTGTATTTTAATATAATTTGTTTCTTCTGAGAAAAGGTTTGTAGTTTTCATCAGAGTGCGAAAGGCATCCAGAGCACATAAAAAAGTTAAGAACAGTTGGTTGAACTTTAAGATTTGCAACTTTACATAGATTATTTGAAATAACCCAATGGAAAGGAGAGAGAACTATTGTTGCATTTCACTCCCATTTAACATATGTAAACCCAAGATTTGATTCCAAAACAAATGATTTAACCCCAAGCACAAACATTGTATTTGGGTAGCATAATTTTCTTATTCAGTTTTTGAGTTGTGATGATTAGTGAGAATATTTTTTACTCCTGATTAGACAACTTTAGACAGAAAATCATACCCAAAGACTTAATAAAATGTGTGAGTAAATTTATGTACTTTTGAATATTTACAGAAAGGGGAGGAAATAACAGAAAAACAAACAAAACAACAACAACAACAACAAATACAGTTGCCTGATCAACAATAATAAAAATTGGCTTTTTCCCATAGTAATGCTTTGTCCAGAGGCTACTACCTTCCCCCTTGAATCACTGTCTCAAATTTTCTTAAATTCAATGACTTCTGATCTTCCCCACCCACCCACCTTTTTATTTTCTCTCTTCCTTCCAGGCCTGATCTTTGCACATGTCAGAGAACTAGCTGTCATACCTAAACATGCCTAAGAATCCTAGATTGGCTTAGTTCCACATGAGAAACCAAAACAATTCACACCTGAAAGTATTTTCATCATCATATTCGAATAAGGTAATCAAACAGATCAGCTGGAAACCTCCTTTCTGGGAGAATACAGCCAGAGAGAGAATATTACAAACTATTCTGTATGAAAAAAAGCTGCAACCAAATCCACACGCACAGATTTAGTCTTACCTGAATCAGTGGAGTATGACTTTTACTTCCTGTGGCAAGTCAGTGAAATAGAAGGCTGATTTTTAATGATTTAGATTTTTTTTTCATTTCAGCCTCTCTGCACCCCTCCTTTTCCCTTTAGGAGACATAATGCCTTGATGTTGTGTCCTGGCTTCCAGGTACCCTCCTACCTACCCTTCCTTTGATCACAAACTCACTTACACTAATAAGCCTAGATTCAGAAGTTCTCTCCCCTCTCCAAATAACTATCCTGCCTGTCATTCCCACAGGCTATGTATGGCACTCAATACTCTTAATAAACATAGTGTCACTAAAATGTCAGGAATTGCTATTGGTTTAATGTGCTATCCCTCCCTGAAAGACATTTACATTTTAATAGGAGTTTTGTGGAAATAGTAGTTTAGTCCCAAAGACTGAAGCTAATTGAAGGGATGCCAGGTAGCATGTCAGACTGATGAAAAAAAAAAGAAGATATTTGGAGATTGAAACTTCTTTTGGGCAAGAACTGGCCTTTTTTTTTTTAAGTATCTCAACATCTAACATAATCTCTATATACAATAACTAACAAATGTCTATTGAATTTTAATTATAAAAAAGTGCCTTTACTTCCATTATACCAAGTAAACAGTTAACAACTCTGACTGCTTGTTCTGATGGACTTGGTCTCATCTCCAAATAAATAAGCTATGTCATGCAAAATACAATCAGGTAACTTAGATTTTGGTTCAGGTTTGACAACCAGAGCTATGTGAGTTTAATCAACTTATGTGACCTCTCTGGACTTTATTTACATTTTCTGTGAAATAAGAAAGTTGCATTAAGTTATCTGTATTTCCTTTTCAGACAAAATCTCTTGCTGTTAAGTAAGGGTATTTGGTGGTCTTTTCTTCCCTGGGTTTTGGCAATTGATACCATCTTTCTCTATTTTAGATTCCATTCAGTTTTGTTTTCTTTCACTCTCCTTTCTATATTTCTGTTCCCTACTAGCAATTTTCAATCATGACCTAATTTGATTGATGACTGAAAATCTGGACTGTTGTTGCTCTGCTCTGTAGTATGGATCAAGTCTTTCTCCAGCAATGAGCATGAGGATTGAAAAGAACTCTTAGGCTCTGTCCAACAAAGTATTATAAACAAGTGATTTATTTACACTTGGTCTTCTGAATTTACCTTAATACCATCATATTATTTCTGGGCATATCACACATACATACTTCTTCAGGCAAATTTAATTTAAGTGATTTGTCAAAGTTTGTAGCAAACCTTATTGGTAAGATTGTAATGCCAGAGAAACTTAGGCAAGATCGATGTTAGAGAGTTTTTAATATTTTATTTAAAAGGGAGAGATTTACTGGGACGAAATGGATCCATGGTTTGGTACCAGGGCTGAACAAGACTATTGTCTCCAAGAATCCATCAGTGAATGTCAGATACAGAGATTATTTTATAGGGTAACAAGAACGATGTCATAACAGGGAGAGACACCTTGGATGGGAATGAGATAATGGGGGGAGGCAATTGAGAGGGAAAGGCACCTGATATTCTAATGATGTCAGAGATATAAGATCTTCATCTTATCAGATATTCTGATGATTAAGAGGGAAGGGTGATGTTGCAGGATTGAGCATTATAATTAGGAACTAAATCAGGACAAAAACTAAGTATTGCCAATTGCTTATTCTCTTTATAGGTATTTAAATAAGTATTTCAAAGCAGTCAAAAATAACAAAAGTAGTATAAGGCAGTTTAAAAAAAACACTAGAGATAGGTTCAAATCCAAATTCTTTTATTTTCATAAATTTATTATTATTATAATTATTATGTTTATGTTTAAATTATTTATTAGGGCATCAGTCCTGAGGTCAGGAGGACCTAAATTCAAATCTGACCTCAGACACAACACTTACTGGCTGTGTGACCCTAGGCAAGTCATTTAACCCCAAGTGCCTCAGAAAAAAAAAAAAAAAAGAAGAGGAAGAAGAAGAAGAAGAAGAAGAAGAAGAAGAAGAAGAAGAAGAAGAAGAAGAAGAAGAAGAAGAAGAAGAAGAAGAAGAAAATATACATAATTTAAACTGAATACAAATAAGAAAAAACAAAATGTAAAAAGAAAAACAGAAAAGGAAAATAAACAAAATAAAACAAACACTGTCATGTGCCCAGCAGAATATCAGGGAGAATTCAAAATATGTAACAACAAAAATTCCATTTCAAGAAAACATATATAATAATAGATGATTTTATTTTCATGACTTTCCATCTTTTCTTTGCTTCCTTTTAGGTCATGTGGAGAAAATATCAAGGGATTTGTAAACATGACACTTTATTTATTTAGTTTAATTATAACATTCTATTGATAGAATATATGCCTGGGTAATTTTTTATAACGTTATCGCTTGCACTCACTTCTGTTAAGACTTTTCCCTTCCCTCTCTTCACCACCGATCTTAGATGGCAAGCAATATTATACAGTATATATATGCAATATGCAGTATTATTTATATTATAGTATATCTTAGATACAATATATATGTATAGAACCAAATAGTTCTTGTGTTGAACAGGGAGAATTGGATTCAGAAGGTAAAAATAACCTGGGAAGAAAAGTAAAAGTGCAAACAGTTTACACTCATTTCCCAGTGTTCCTTTTCTGGGTGTGGCTAATGCTGCCCATCATTGATAAATTGGAACTGAATTACATCTTCTCTTTGTAGAAGATATCCACTTACATCAGAATACATCTTCATACAAGATTATTGTTGCTGTTTATAATGATCTGGTTCTGCTCATTTCACTAAGCATCAGTTCATGTAAGTCTCTCCAAGCTTCTCTTGTATTCATCCTGCTTGTCATTTCTTACAAAACAATAGTATTCCATAACATTCATATACAATAATTTACCCAACCATTCTCCAATTGATGAACATCCATTCATTTTCCAGTTTCTAGCTACTACAAAAAGGGCTGCCACAAACATTTTGGCACATACAGGTCACTTTCCCTTCTTTATTATTTCCTTGGGATATAAGCCCAGTAGTAGCATTGCTGGGTCAAAGGGTATGCACAGTTTGAAAACTTTTTTTTAATTATGCATACATATGTTTTATAAAGGAAAAGCTTTAATTAAAAATTAATATACTAGCTACATTTTTATTTACTAGTTCAATGTCTTCTTTTCTTTTTTTAATTTAATTTTTATTTTATTTTATAATTATAACTATTTTTGACAGTACATATGCATGGGTAATTTTTTACAACATTATCCCTTGCACTTACTTCTGTTCAGATTTTTTCCCTTCCTCCCCCAACCCCCTCCCCCAGATGGCAGGCAGTCTTATACATGTTAACTATATTACAATATATTCTAGATACAATGTATGTGTGTAGGACCGAATTTCTTGTTGCACAGGAAGAATTGGATTCAGAAGGTAAAAATAACAGTTTACACTCATTTCCCAGTGTTCCTTTTCTGGATGTAGCTGATTCTGTCCATCATTGATCAATTGGAATTGGATTAGCTCTTCATGTTGAAGATATCCATTTCCATCAGAATACATCCTCGTACAATATCATTGTTGAAGTGTATAGTGATCTTCTGGTTCTGCTCATTTCACTTAGCATCAGTTGATGTAAGTCTCTCCAAGCCTCTCTGTATTTCTCCTGTTGGTCATTTCTTAGAGAACAATAATATTCCATAACATTCATATACCATACTTTACCCAACCATTCTCCAATTGATGGACATCCATTCATTTTCCAGCTTCTGGCCACTATGAAAAGGGCTGCCACAAACATTTTAGCACATACAGGTCCCTTTCCCTTCTTTAGTATTTCTTTGGGATATAAGCCCAGTAGTAATATGGCTGGGTCAAAGGGTATGCAAATTTTGATAACTTTTTGGGAAGACTTCCAGATTGCTCTCCAGAATGGTTGGATTCTTTCACAGCTCCACCAACAATGCATCAGTTTCCCAGTTTTCCCACAGCCCCTCCAACATTCATCATTATTTGTTCCTGTCATCATAGCCAATCTGACAGGTATGTAATGATATCTCAGAGTTGTCTTAATTTGCATTTCTCTGATGAATAGTGATTTGGAACATTCTTTCATATGAGTGGAAATAGTTTTAATTTCATCATCTGAAAATTGTCTGTTTATATCCTTTGACCATTTATCAATTGGATAATGGCCTGATTTCTTATAAATTAAAGTCAATTCTCTGTATATTTTGGAGATGAGGCCTTTAACAGAACCTTTAACTGTAAAAATGTTTTCCCAATTGGTTACTTCCCTTCTAATCTTGTTTGCATCAGTTTTGTTTGTGCAGAAACTTTTTAATTTAGTGTAATCAAGATTTTCTATTTTGTGATCAATAATGGTCTCTAGTTCTCCCTTGGACACAAACTCCTTCCTCCTCCACAAGTTTGAGAGGTAAACCATCCGATGTTCCTTCAATTTATTTATGATTTCGTTCTTTATGCCTAAATTTTGGACCCATTTTGATCTAATTGTAGTATGTGGTGTTAAATGTGGGTCCATGAGTAGTTTCTGCCATACTAATTTCCAGTTTTTCCAGCAGTTTTTTCTCAAATAATGAATTCTTATCCCAAAAGTTGGGATCTTTGGGTTTGTCAAACACTAGATTGCTATTTTTATTCACTATCTTGCCCTATGAACCTAACCTATGTATCTGATCAACTAGTCTATTTGTTAGCCAATACCAAATGGTTTTGGTGACTGTTGCTTTATAATATAGTTCTAGATCAAGTACAGCTAGACCACCTTGACTTAATTTTTTTTCATTACTTCCCTTGAAATTCTCGACATTTTGTTGTTCCATATGAATTCTGTTGTTATTTTTTCTAGGTTATTAAAATAGTTTCTTGGGAGTCTGATTGGTATAGCACTAAATAAATAGATTACTTTAAGGAGTATTGTCATCTTAATTATATTCGCTCAGCCTATCCAAGAGCAATGAATGTCTTTCCAATTATTTAAATCTGACTTTATTTTTGTGGCAAGTGTTTTGTAATTTTGCTCATATAATTCTTGACTCTCCTTTGATAGATATATTCCCAATTATTTTATACTATCGACAGTTATTTTGAATGGAATTTCTCTTTGTATCTCTTGCTCTTGGATTGTGTTGGTGATGTATAAAAATGCTAAGGATTGATGTGGATTTATTTTGTATCCTGCGACTTTGCTAAAATTCTGAATTATTTCTAATAGCTTTTTAGCAGAGTCTTTGGGGTTCTCTAAATATACCATCATGTCATCTGCAAAGAGTGATAATTTGATTTCCTCATTTCCTACTCAAATTACTTGAATCTCTTTCTCAGCTCTTATTGCCGAGGTTAGCATTTTTAGTAATAAATTGAATAGTAATGGTGATAGTGGGCAACCTTGTTTCACTCCTGATCTTATAGGGAAAGGTTCTAGTTTATCACCATTACATATGATGTTTACTGAAGGTTTTAAATATATGCTCCTTATTATTTTAAGGAATAGTCCATTTATTCCTATACTCTCAAGCGTTTTTAGTAGGAATGGATGTTGGATTTTATCAAATGCTTTTTCTGCATCTATTGAGATGATCATATGTTTTTTGTTAATTTGGTTATTGATATGGTCGATTATGATAATAATTTTACTAATATTGAATCAGCCCTGCATTCTTGGTATAAATCCCACTTGGTCATAGTGTATTATCCTAGGGATGATTTTCTGAAGCCTTTTTGCTAATATCTTATTTAAGATTTTAGCATCAATATTTATTAAGGAAATTGGTCTATAGTTTTCTTTCTCAGTTTTCAATCTACCTGGTTTAGATATCAGTACCATGTATGTGTCATAGAAGGAATTTGGTAGGACTCATTCAATCCCTATTTTTTCAAATAGTTTACATAGCATTGGAGTTAGTTGTTCTTTAAATGTTTGGTAGAATTCACATGTAAATCCATCTGGTCCTGGGGACTTTTTCTTAGGAAGTTGGTTAATAGCTTGTTCAATTTCTTTTTCTGAGATGGGACTATTTAGACTACTTACTTCTTCCTCTGTTAATCTGGGCAAGCTATATTTTTGAAGGTACTCTTCCATTTCATTTAAGTTATCGAATTAATCGGCATAAAGTTGAGCAAAGAAGCTCCTAACTATTGTTCTAATTTCCTCTTCATTAGTGGTGAGTTCACCCTTTTCATTTTCAAAACTAACAATTTGCTTTTTCTCTTTCCTTTTTTTTAAATCAGGTTTACTAAGGGTTTGACTATTTTGTTGGTAGAACCAACTCTTAGTTTTATTAATTAATTCAATAGTTTTTTTTTTTACTTTCAATTTTATTAATCTCACCTTTTATTTTTTTTTTAATTTCAAGTTTTGTGTTTGTCTGGGGGTTTTTAATTTGTTCCTTTTCTAGCAATTTTAGTTGTAAGCCCAATTCGTTGGCCCTCTCTTTCTCTTTTTCATGCAAGTAGGCCTATAAAGATATAAAACTTCCCTTTATTACTGGTTTGGCTATATCCCACATATTTTGGTATGATGTCTCATTATTGTCATTTTCTTGGGTGAAGTTATTAATTATGTCTACAATTTGCTCTTTTACCCAATTATTCTTGAGTATAAGATTATTTAGTTTCCAATTATTTTTGGTCTATTTTCCCCTCGCTTTTTATTAAATATAATTTTGATTGCATTGTGGTCTGAAAAGGATACATTTACTATTTCTGCCTTACTGCATTTGATTTTGAGGTTTTTATGTCCTAGTATATGATCAATTTTTGTATAGGTTCCATGAACTGCTGAGAAGAAAGTATACTCCTTTCTGTCTCCATTTAGCTTTCACCAAAGATCTATCATATCAAACTTTTCCGGTATTCTATTTACCTCTTTGACTTCTTTCTTATTTATTTTGTGGTTTGATTTATCTAATTCTGAGAGTGCAAGGTTGAGATCTCCCACTGTTATTGTTTTGCTGTCTATTTCTTCTTGCAGCTCTCTAAATTTGTCTTTTAAGTATTTAGATGCTGCACCACTTGGTGCATATATGTTTAATATTGATACTGCTTCATTATTGATGCTACCCTTTAGCAGGATGTAATGCCCTTCCTTATCTCTTTTAATTAGATCAGTTTTTTGTTTTTGCTTGATCTTAGATGAGGATGGCTACCCCTGCTTTTTTGGCTTTGCCTGAAGCATAGTAGATTCTGTTTCTCCATTTTACTTTTAGTTTGAATGTATCACCCTGTTTCAGGTGTGTTTCCTGTAAACAACATATAGTAGGATTCTGACTTTTAATCCAGTCTGCTAACTGCTTCCTCTTTATGAGGGAGATTACCCCATTCAAATTTATAGTTAGAATGACTAATTCTATATTGCTTGCCATCCTATTAACCCCTGCTTATGCTTTTCCCCTTTCCTTCTCTCTTACCCACCTACCCAGTATTAAACTTGTGAACACCACTTGCTTTTCACAGCCCTCCCTTTTTAGGATCCCTCCCCCACCTTAAAGTTCCTCCCCTTATTTTACCCCTTTTCATCACAATTTCTGTATTCCCTTCCCCTTAGCTTACTCCTTCCCTCTCACTTTTCCATGAAGTAGAAGAAGTTTCACCATAAATCAAATATGTCTATTGATACACACTATGTTCATCTCCCTCCTTTCTTTCTCTCAGATATAATAGGTTACCTTTGCCTCTTCATGAGATGTAGTACCACCACTTTACACTTTTTTATTATATAATTTCCTTTCCACCTCTAATTTCTAAGACAAATTGTACACATGTTCTTTACATATTTTTTGGCAGAAGTATAGTAATCAAGATTTCTTTTTACCTTTTTAGAAATCTCTTGAGTTCTGTATTTGAAGATCATGTAGGTCTGGTTTTTTTCATCAAGAATAGAATTTATTTCATTAAATGTCCATCTTCTTCCCTGGAAAATGATGCTCATTTTTGCTGGGTAAGTTATTCTTGACTGCATACCAAGTTCTTAGCCTTTCACAATATCATGTTCCAGGCCCTTCGTTCTTTTAATGTGGATGCTGCTAGATCCTGGGTTATCCTTATTGTGGATCCTCCATATCTGAATTGCTTTTTTCTAGCAGCTTCCAATATCTTTTCCTTTCTCTGATGGCTCTTGAACTTGGCCACTATATTTCTTGGTGTTTTGATTTTAGGGTCCCTTTCTGTAGGTGATCGATGAATTGTTTCAATCTCTATTTTACCCTCTGTTTCCAAAAATTCTGGGCAGTTCTCTTTGATAATTTCCTCGAAAATTGTGTCCAAGCTCTTTTTTTCCTCACATTTTTCAGGGAGTTCAATTATTCTCAAATTGTTTCTCCTGTCTCTGTTTTCCATGTCTG
The DNA here is from genome assembly GCF_048593235.1 of Sminthopsis crassicaudata. Taxonomy (NCBI): domain Eukaryota; kingdom Metazoa; phylum Chordata; class Mammalia; order Dasyuromorphia; family Dasyuridae; genus Sminthopsis; species Sminthopsis crassicaudata. The sequence goes on along the minus strand of NC_133618.1, from coordinate 213,850,533 downwards.
TTGTCTTTCTAGTAAGGTACTTGACATTCTTTTCAATTGTTTCATTTCTCTGGTTTTGCTTGACTACCTCTTGGTTTCTCCTTGAGTCATTCATTTCTACTTGTTCCAGTCTAATTTTCAATGATGTATTTTCTTCACTCACTTTTTTATATCTCTTTGTAATTGTCCAATTGAGTTTTTATCTTCTATGGAATTTCTTTCCATTTCATCCATTTTATTTTTTAGAGAGCTGTTTTCTTTTTCCTGCTCACTAATCCTGTTTTCCTTGGAGTTGTTTACCTTTTCCAGCTCACTAATCTTGTTTCTCAATGATTTGATTTCTTTATCCACTCTGTCTTTAAATGCATGGGATGACTTCTCCAGGCTCTCTTGCCAAGCTTCCCTTTCCTTTTCCCATTTCTCTTCCAGCTCTCTTGTGAGAAACTTTTTGATTTCCTCTATGAGATTCTTTTGTATTGAGGAGCAGCTCATATCCGCCTTAGGGGATTCCTCTGGGGACAGTCTGTTTTTAGTCTCCTCAGTGTTTGAAGTCTGCTCTCTCTCCATACAAAAGCTGTCAATGGTTAGAGCCCTTTTGAATTTTTTGTTCATTTTGTCAGAGTAGGAATCGAAGAAAACAAATTGACAAGAGAAACAATTGGTCTGTTTTGCAGGGGATGGGGCTGGATGGTATTAATGGGATTCCTCTACAGACTGGGGGTAGGGCAGCAGAGAGCCACTAACAGAACAGCAATGACTGTACTGAGTCTGCGCTCTGAGGCTCTGAGAACACACTGAGTCAGTCCAGGTGGGGGTTTGGGGTGGCCGGGTTCTGAGAAACGTTAGCTTTCCAGGGTTTTAATCTTCACCTCCAGTGTTTATACCCTCTCCACTGATCCTAGCTTGCTGCCAAGACATAGTATCCACACTTGGGTAAAAACCTTTTCACAAAAATGGCAGAGATCATACCCCTCCCCCTCAGGTCTGAGCTGTGTGAGCTGCCTCTCTTGCTCTGGCTTGCCTGCCCTCAGTCTGCGCCCAGTCTGATTGACCCTCCCCTGAGCAAACACAGACTTTTTCTGGTGACTTTCAAGGATGTCTTCTCTTGGTGATTATTTGTGGATTTCTTTCTGGGTCAAACACTAAGTCTGAGGCTTGTCATGAAGTAAGTTCTGAGAGAAAACAAAGAGCTCAAACAGCTGTCTGCCTCCATGCCACCATCTTGGCCGGAAGTCTTGATACTTTTTGCACATAATTCCAGATTTATCTCCAGAATGGTTAGATTTGTTCACAACTCCATCAACAATGCATCAATGTCACAGTTTTCCCACATCCCCTCCAACATTCATCATTATTTGTTCCTATCATCTTAGCCAATCTGACAGGTGTATAGTGGTATCTCATAATTGTCTTAATTTGGATTTCTCGCATCAATAGTAATTTGGAACACTTTTTCATATGAGTGAAAATAGTTTCAAATTCATCATCTGAAAATTGTCTGTCCATATCCTTTGACCATTTATCAGTTGGAGAATGGCTTGATTTCTATAAATTAGAGTCAATTCTCTGTACATTTTGGAGATGAGGCCTTTATCAGGACCTTTACTGTAAAAATGTTTTTCCAATTTATTACTTCCCTTCTAATCTTTTTTGCATTAGTTTTGTTTGTATAAAAGCTTTTTAATTTGATGTAATCAAAATTTTGTATTTTGTGATCAATGATGATTTCTAGTTCTCCTTTGGTGACAAATTCCTTGCTCCTCCACAAATCTGAGAGGTAAACTATCCTATGTTCCTCTAATTTATTTATGATTTTGTTCTTCATGTCTAAATCATGGACCCATTTTGATTTTATCTTAGTATGTGGTGTTAAGTGTGGGTCAATGCCTAGTTTCTGCCATACTAATTTCCAGTTTTCCCAGCATTTTTGTCAAATAAAGAATTCTTCTCCCAAAAGTTGGGATCTTTGGGTTTGTCCAACACTAAATTTCTATTTTTATTCACTATCTTGTCCTGTGAACCTAACCTGTTCCACTGATCAACTAGTCAATTTCTTAGCCAATACCAAATGGTTTTGGCGACTGCTGCTTTATAATATAGTGCTAGATCAGGTACAGCTGGAGGCCACCTTCATTTGATTTTTTTTTTTTTTTTGTCATTAATTCCCTTGAAATTCTTGACCTTTTGTTCTTCCATATGAATTTTATTGTTATTTTCTCTAGGTCATTAAAATAGTTTCTTGGGAGTCTGATTGGAATAGCACTAAATAAATAAATTTGTTTAGGGAGTATTGTCATCTTGATTATATTTGCTCTTGATTATATTATATATATTATACTATCCAAGAGTACTTAATTTCTTTCTAACTATTTAAATCTGACTTTATTTTTGTGGCAAGTGTTTTGTATTTTTGCTCACATTAATCCTGATTTTCCTTTGGTAGATATATTCCCAAATATTTTATACTATCGACAGTTATTTTGAATGGAATTTCTCTTTGTATCTCTTGCTGTTGGATTGTGTTAGTAATGTATAAAAATGCTAAGGATTTATGTGGATTTATTTTGTATCTTGCAACTTTGCTAAAGTTCTGAATTATTTCTAATAGCTTTTTAGCAGAGTCTTTGGGATTCTCTAAGTATACCATCATGTCATCTGCAAAGAGTGATAATTTGATTTCCTCATTTCCTACTCTAATTCCTTGAATCTCTTTCTCGGCTCTTATTGCCGAGGCTAGAGTTTCTAGTACTATATTGAAAAGTAATAGTGATAGTGGGCAACCTTGTTTCACTCCTGATCTTATAGGGAAAGGTTCTAGTTTATCGCCAGTACATCTGATGTTTACTGATGGTTTTAAATATATGCTTCTGATAATTTTAAGGAATGGTCCATTTATTCCTATACTCTCATGTAAGGGTTAAAAAGCCTCTGGGAGCAAGAAAGGCAGTTCAAGGCATGTGGGAGGACCTGAGAGATGAGAGGTTCTGAGGTGCAGGCGAGTCCTACATGGAGGTGGGGCATAGCCCTTTGAGGTAGTGTCTGATTCCAGGTACCACGCCTCCCTCCTTAGTGGTCTCAAGGCCTAGCATGCCTCCCTCCTTCTTCTAGGGCCAATGCCATTATGCCATGTTCTGAGAGGACACCCCCTTTTCCCCCCATATCATCAGTGGGGTATAAATATATGCTATCTCAAAATAAAACTCTCTTTTGCTTCACCTCTACCTCTTGGTGTTCTGTCTCTTTGGGATCCGGGTTGGTGCCCGAAGACGGGTAAGTGTGGCCTAGCCGTGCCGTTGATGGATGGGCATTAAGAGTAGCTCTAAGGGGTGCTACCAGGTTAGAGTAGTCCATAGGGGTGTAACACTCTCAAGCTTTTTTAGTAGGAATGGATGTTGGATTTCATCAAATACTTTTTCTGCATCCATTGAGATGATCATATGTTTTTTTGTTAATTTGGCTATTGATATAATCAATTATGCTAATAGTTTTCCTAATATTGAACCAGCCCTTCATTCCTGGTATAAATCCTACTTGGTCATAGTGTATTATCCTGGGTATGATTTTCTGTACTCTTTTTGCTAATATTTTATTTAGTATTTTAGCATTAATATTCATTAGGGAGATTCGTCTATAATTTTCTTTCTCTGTTTTCAGCCTATCTGGTTTAGGTATCAATACCATGTCTATGTCATAAAAGGAATTTGGTAGGACTCCTTCAATCCCTATTTTTTCAAATAGTTTATATAGCATAGGAGTTAGTTGATCTTTAAATGTTTGGTAGAATTCACATGTAAATGCATCTGGTCCTGTGGATTTTTTCTTAGGGAGCTGCTTAATAGCTTGTTCCATTTCTTTTTCTGAGATGGGACTATTTAGACTACTTACTTCTTCCTCTGTTAATCTGGGCAAGCTATATTTTTGAAAGTATTCTTCCATTTCATTTAAGTTATCAAATTTATTGGCATAAAGTTGGGCAAAGTAACTTGTAACTATTGTTCTAATTTCCTCCTCATTAGTGTTGAGTTCTCCCTTTTCATTTTTAAGACTAACAATTTTCTTTTCCTCTTTCCTCTTTTAATCAGATTTACTAAATGTTTGTCTATTTTGTTGTTTTTTTCATAGAACCAACTCTTAGTTTTATTAATTAATTCAATAGTTTTTGTTAACTTTTAATTTTATTAATCTCTCCTTTTATCTTTAGAATTTCAAGTTTCATGTTTGTCTTGGGGTTTTTAATTTGTTCCTTTTCTAGCATTTTTAGTTGTAAGCCCAATTCATTGGCCCTCTCTTTCTCTTTTACATGCAAGTAGGCCTATAGAGATATAAAACTTCCCTTTATTACTGGTTTGGCTATATCCCACACATTTTCGTATGATGTCTCATTATTGTCATTTTCTTGGGTGATGTTATTAATTATGTCTATGATTTGCTGTTTTACCCAATCATTCTTTAGTATGAGATTATTTAGTTCCCAATTATTTTTTGGTCAATTTTCCCCTGTTTTTTTTATTGAATGTAATTTTCATTCACTGTGGTCAGAAAAGGAAGCATTTACTATTTCTGCCTTACTGCATTTGATTTTGAGGTTTTTATGTCCTAGTATATGATCAATTTTTGTATAGGTTCCATGAACTGCTGAGAAGAAAGTGTACTTCTTTCTGTCTCCATTTAGCTTTTGCCAAAGATCTATCATATCAAACTTTTCTAGTATTCTATTTACCTCTTTGACTTCTTTCTTATTTATTTTGTGGTTTGATTTATCTAATTCTGAGAGTGCAAGGTTGAGATCTCCCACTATTATAGTTTTGCTGTCTATTTCTTCTTGAAGCTCTTTTAATTTCTCTTTTAAGAATTTAGATGCTGCACCAGTTGGTGTGTATATGTTTAATATTGATACTGCTTCATTATCTATGCTACCCTTTAGCAAGATATAATGGCCTTCCTTAACTCTTTTAATTAGATCAATTTTTGTTTTTGCTTGATCTGAGATGAGGATGGCCACGGCAGCTTTTTAGGCTTCATCTGAAGCATAGTAGATTCTGTTCCACCCTTTTACCTTTATTTTGAATGTATCAACATGTTTCAGGTGTGTTTCCTGTAAACATCATATTGTAGGATTCTGGCTTTTAATCCAGTCTGCTGACTGCTTCCTCTTTATGGGGGAGTTTACCCCATTCACATCTATGATTAAAATAACTATTTCTATATTGCTTGCCATCTTGTTAACCCCTGCTTATTCTTTTCTCCTTTCCTTCCCTCTTACTGCCTCCCCAGTATTAAAATTGTAAGCACCACTTGCTTTTCACAGCCCTTCCTTTTTAGTATGTCTATTTTACCCTCCTTCCAAAACTTCTGGGCAGTTCTCTTTGATAATATCCTGGAAAATAGTGTTCAGATTCTTTTTTTTTTTCCTTACATTTTTCAAGGAGTCCAATTATTCTCAAATTGCATCCCTGGATCTGTTTTCCAGGTCTGTTGTCTTCCCAATAAGGTACTTCACATTCTTTTCAATTGTTTCATTTTTCTGGTTTTGCTTGACTGCTTTTTGGTTTCTCCTTGAGTCATTCAATTCTACTTGTTCTATTCTGATTTTCAATGATGTATTTTCTTCACTCACTTTTTTAATATCTTTTTTGTTATTGTCCAATTGATTTTTTAAGTGAGTTTTTTTTTCTTCTATGGAATTTTTTTCCATTTCATCAATTTTATTTTTTAGAGAGATGTTTTCTTTTTCCAACTCACTAATTTTATTTCTCAATCATTTGATCTCTTTATCCACTATGGATGACTTGTCCAGACTCTCCTCCCATACTTCCCTTTCCTTTTCCCAGTTTTCTTTTAGCTCTCTTGTGAGAGTCTTTTTGATTTCTTCTATGAGAGTTTTGTGTATTGAGGAGCAGATCATATCCCCCTCATGGGATTCCTCTGGGGACAGTCTGATTTTAGTCTCCTCAGGGTTTGAAATATGATCTCTATCCATACAGAAGCTGTCAATGGTTAGAGCCCTTTTAAATTTTTTGTTCATTTTGTCAGAGCAGAATCAAAAAAAACAAACTAACAAGAGAAACAGTTGGTCTGTTTCTGTGGGGGAGATGTTATTAAACCATTTTCTCTTAATGTTTGATAGGATAAAGGTCTTTTATCTTATACCTTTGGCTATACTTATTCTCTCTTAATTTTTGATGGGATAAAGGTCTTTATCCATTTTAGACATCATTAGAATATTAGGAGCCTCTCCAGTACCTCCCATTATGTCATCCTAGGTGCCTCCCCCCATTAGGTCATCTCCATCCAGGTACCTCCCCCATTATGTCATTGTTCTTGTTACCCTATAAAAGAATCTTGTGTCTGACATTCACTGCTGGATTCTTTGCTGCAATAGTCTCATTCAGTCTTGGAACCAAACATGGATCCATTCGTTCCAGTAAATCTCTCCTATTTAATAAATTATTAATTGTTCTATAATCTCTATCTTGCTCAGTTTCTCTAAGCATTACATTTTGGAGCTCTCCAGGGAGATGTTAGAAAAAGAGCAGGATTAGAGATAAGAGATTTTCAGGTCTCTGCCTTGGGCCTCAGGGTGGCTGCAGATCTGAATTCTTGGCTTGGAGAGGCCAGCCCCCTGGATTTTTTTTCAGAGCCTCCAGGAAAACGAGCAGTTTCCAGCCACAAAATCCTGATGGTAGACACCCCTATTTCAGCCATAGGAGAGTAACTCTGTCTGGTTACCTTTTTGTGTATCATCTGGTTAAGTCTTAAGACCTGTTCTGTTCCATTCTGTATGCTAGCATCTGGATTCCCAGAATTATGAAATGATGATGAGCATAAATTCTGGGAATAGGGGACCCTATCTGGGGTCTTCTAAGACACATCTGGTTCTATGTGCCAGTTGACACAACTCTTGGCATTCCAGAGCATAAATCTGGGTGTCTTTTGAAATCATTTGGCAAAAAAAAAAAAAAAAAAAAAAAAAAAAAAAGGCTCCCTTTGGATTATGGGAGGGAAGACTTTGGAGCTGACAACTTCCCTCAGGGCTATTCTTTCCAGATAGCCCCTGGTCTGTGTTAAATGTTTTGACTGTGCAGTCTAGTCTATGTGTTCTGTGTCCTGTGTGATTTGTTTGTCTGTTTTGTTAATTTAAGAGCTCTATTAAGTTTAAGAACAATGATCAAATTTGGGAATTGGTTATTCCAATGTGGCAACTGTACTCAGTATAATTCTGAACTCCAGGTGGAGAAAACATTTGATTAGGAATTTTAAGATGATTATAAATTTGGCAAATAATGTTACTATTGCCTTTTCATGCCAGATTTGTTCTGAATATTTTGGGCAGTTTTAAAAATTGTGGGAAATAATTTTACTGTTGCCTATGCAACCTAGATTTAGTATAAGATCTTTAAAAATAGCTTGTTAAAGAGCTGTTAACTTTCCTGAAAGGAGTCAGGTGCATTTAATTAAGTAAAGTATGTAACAAAAAGGATCTAACTTTTCTGAAGGATTCAACTCTAGCCAACTTGGAGGTTAGGAGAAGTCCACTGGGAATAATGGCCACGTGGTGCCAGAGAGAGAGAAAGGAAAACTATGAAGTTTTATTATTTGAAATAAAAAAGCAGTTTTATATTGAGAATTTAAAGCTGTATTTTGGTCCAGAGTTTGTTACCTATATTATAACATTGTAAGTTATGCTTTAAACTCCAATGATTTCTGCTACTTTAAAGGCTGGTGGGGGGTAGGGATCTTTTGTCTTTAAAGGTGAAGATTTAAACTCACCCCCCATTGCTCTCTGCTAATTCAGGTATGGAGCATCTAGTTAGCTTGGGCTGTAGTTTAGTTTGCCTTCCTTTCCCCCTGCCTCTTTGGAGGTGGAGTGGGGGGAAGGATAGCCATGTGGAATCCTCTCCTCCCCCTCTAAATTGTTCCAGACTTTTTTTTATCAAGTTGTAGCCACCTGGTTCTTGGCTAAAAGGAGCACACTGATTTGTATAAATATAAGGTTATGGTAAATATCTGTTTAGGATTTATCCAAAACGTTGGCTAATGTGATTTGTTATTGGAGGTAAAATTTCTTGGATTTGTAGTTAATATGTCACTGCATTTTTTTCCTCCTGTAACTGATTTCTATAATCATAGTAATGGTCAATTAGAACCTGTTAATGCAATTCAATTATGTCATACCCTAAATACTTGAGCAAATAAGTATTTAGTCTAGTCAACTATTGGTTACTAGATATTGTGTCTGTGTCTGGATATTCAAGTTTTTTTAAGGTTTATAACTAATGAGAGGCCACATCTTATAGTAAGTAGTCCTTGTGGACCAGTCTCTCTATCTCAGACTGTTCTAACTTTCCTCTGTTATATTTGTTTTTGTTTCTAGATTTGGTCAAATTACAGATATATTTACTTGCTTCTGGGACCTAGATCAAGCTATGATTGTCAGCATGTCACACCACACCCATCCCCCTTCCTAGACTGAGCATCTCTACCCATCTTCAGCAGGAAGTATTTTTTGAGAAAACCAGAGCCCCTGCTCCTGATGTAATTTGGACTGATATGGGGGAGTGGGAAAGTGGCTGAATTGTTAAAATTTTAACTTTATTACTGTGTTTAAGATTTGGGATGGAAATTGTTAAACTATTGCTGTTATGTTTGATGGATTTTTAGTCTGTTATGTATATGTATAGGAATTTTGATTCACTCTTGGGATTTATGCGTAGGATGGTTATTTGATAATTTCTTTCTATGAGGAAAAAAAAAAGAGGGAGTAAGACATAGAAAATTGGGGAAACTGGTGTATTTTCTTAGGCACTTCTGCCCCAGAAATCAAATTTTTAAATAAATTAAATTTTTAAATTTATTGGATTATAATGTGCTGGTTATGCTACCAGAAATCAGACACCTGTCTTGGGACTGACAGTCTCTCTGATCTGTTTCTCCACTCTTGTTACCCCAGGTCCTTAATTAGTACTTCTGCATACTTAAAAGGACCTTTAAGTTTGGTATCAGGCCTCTAAAAGTGTGGGGTTTGCCTGCCTTTGTCTAACTGCATTATCTGCCCAGAAATCTGATCCTTTCTGCAGCCCTGTCTGTTCCTCTGGGCAGGGACAGGTGGAGATACTCCAAGCTTCTTCCCTGGAGTGGGTTGCCCCTCTGAATGGGCAGCACAACTGTCTCAAGCCCTGCTACTCTGTAAGCAGAGAGTGAGTCAAATGCACAAATGACCATAGACCTAACTCACAGTGAACTGTCCATATGCTCCCCAACTGCAGAGGACCTGACATGATTCCAATAAGGAGCTTTGTGTATTGCTGATTAACTCTGGGGTTATCAGGGAGAGACTTGTCCTTGTCATAAGTCCTTGCATTGTTGTAGCTTTATTTTGATTTTTATTTGGTTTATTTACTTCACATATGTTTGGTCAAAATTATGTTGCTAAAACCTTCTAGATGAAGATAATTCAAATATTTGAATAGTTAGAAGAGAGTTAGTGTAGAATGTTGTGCTGCAGTTCTCTTGTAATGTCCTGACTCAATTTCCCTAATTGTCCTATTTAGTTACTCTGCCTCAGGTTATAACCATTCCCTCTTAATGTTTGATAGGATAAATGTCTTTATCCATTTTAGATGTCATTAGAATATCAGGAACCTCTCCAGTACCTCCCGTTATGTCATTCTTCTTGTTACCCTATAAAAGAATCTTGTATCTGACATTCACTGCTGGATCCATTGAGACTATAGTCCCATTCAGCCCTGGTACCCAAACATGAGATCCACTTGGTCCCAGTAAATCTCTCCATTAAATAAATTATTAAATTGTTCTCTAATCTCTATCTTGCTCAGTTTCTCCAGCATTACAATAAGAAACTTTTAGTATAACTTAAGACACTTTCTAAATGTCAACTATTATTATATTAATCATCATCAGTCATCAACATTATCACATCATCTCATTATCATCACTATTATTGAGAGGTAATGTGCATAATAGAAAGCTGGGCTGGCCTTACATTTATGAATATCTAGATTCAGTTACAGTCTCTATTATGTACTGGCTATTTGACTGGAAAAAATAGCCACCTCTCTGTATCCCCATGCATTTCTTTAAAATTGTAAATTAAATGAGTTATTTTAACCAATGAAATTACTGATCTGCTTCATACTACACATACATGTGCCTATATGATTGTATATACATGTCCATATATTAATTTTAAATACACTACTTATGCATATGTTATATGCAATACATGTATGTATATATATTTATTTGGGTATGTGAGAAATAATTCATTTGGACCCTAACTCTATTCCTATCAGTATTAGTAGATTTGATCTGATTTCATATGAATAGTGATTATAAGTTCTATATATTAGACCTTAAAGCTTTTAACTGCAGGCTGCAGATTCACTTGCTTAATCATCTTTGTATGGTGATCAAACCCAGTGTGGCAGAGTTACTCAATCACATTACAATCCAACAACTTATATTTCTAATTTTGGATTACTCTTTCTTGTCCAACATGAGTAGATGAGCATCTATTGATTATATAGTCAGTAAAAACAACCAATGTTTCATTCAATCCAAGATCTTCCCCCAATATGCCTTTTCTAGCTGTTGTATTATTTTTGGCTAGTTAAGCAAGGTCTATCAATTATGGTATTCTCTACTTTGTTTAACTCCTTCACAGAATTCAGGTAACAACCCTGTTATCTAGCCTTATAAAAATAAACTCTTGAAAGGAGAGAAAATCTCAGATTGTGAGGAAGAGCTGAGGTCCACTTCATTAGAGGAGACCATGGACACACTGATAAAGTGCCATTGACTCACACTATGCCTTAGTGCTTTTTCTTGCAAATTGGCAATTATAATCCCCACATATACATACATATATCAAAATGTATCCTTATTATCTCATACATATACACAGCAGGTCACTTTATTTTGGGGGACTAAAGAATTACTTGTGAAAAATAAAGTAGTTTGTTATAGAGAAGATATAAAGCAATATAGCACAAAAGAAAATATGTTAATTTGGCATAAGCACACCAGAATTAACATTCAAATTTTGCTATTTATTGCATTGGTAAAGCTTGGGCAAACCATTGAGTATCTCTGAATATCAGTTTCTTCATTTTTTTAAATGAAGGAGTTGGACAAAAAGACCCTTAAGGTTTATGTAGCTCTGAATCTATCTCTTTGAAAGGCACAAAGATCAAAAGAATAGAAAAGGATTTAGAGAGATGGAAGAATTTTTTTAAAATGCTGAATTGCTATTAAAAAATGCTTCTTTCAGCTATCTAACTTTGTCTTGCTTAGTGAGAATAAGATGTATAAGGAGATACGAGAATGTAGTGGTTTATACCTAGCTTAGCTTTACAATTATCTTGTTGCAAGATCTTGAACAGATAAACTAAAATTCAAACATTTTTAAAAGTTTCTCCTATTCTCAATTATATGTGCTAGCTCCTGTGGAATAAAAAAGTGAGATAAAATACAATGTCTTCTCTTGGGGAGTTTATAAGCTGAGTGTCCATTGTCCTTATTCATAATATAAAAGTTTTGAATGAGGTAATAGGTAAGATCTGACATGATTATTTTTTTTATTTTTAAACTTTTTTGACAGTATATATGCATGAGTAATTTTAAAATAACATTATCCCTTGTATTAATGTTTCCAAATTATCTCCTCCCTCCCTCTACTCCCTCCCCTAGATGACAGGCAATCCCATACATTTTACATGTGTTACAGTATAACCTAGATACAATATATGTGTGTAAATCCCATTTTCTTGTTGCACATTAAGTATTAGATTCCGAAGGTGTAAGTAACCTGGGTAGATAGACAATAGTGCTAACAATTTACATTCACTTCCCAGTGTTCCTTCTCTGGGTGTAGTTGTTTCTGTCCATCATTGATCAACTGGAAGTGAGTTGGATCTTCTTTATGTTGAAGATATCCACTTCCATCAGAATACATCTTCATACAACATTGAAGTGTACAGCGATCTTCTGGTTCTATTCATTTCACTCAGCATTAGTTGATGTAAGTCTCTCCAAGCCTCTCTATATTCATCCTGCTGGTCATTTCTTTTTTTTTTAATTTTTTAAAATTAATTTTTATACTTATAACACTTTCTTTGACAGTACATATGCATAGGTATTTTTTTTTTACAACATTATCCCTTGTACTCCCTTCTGTTCCAAGTTTTTCCCCTCCTTCCCTCCACCCACTCCCCTAGATGGCAGGCATTCCCATACATATTAAATGACTTATAGTATATACTAGATACAGTATATATGTGCTGAACTGAATTTTTTTGTTGTTCTTGCAAAGGAAGGAATGTATTCAAGAAGGTAAAAATAATCTGAGAAGAGAAACAAAACAAAGCAAAAACAAAACAAAACAAAACAAAAAACAAAAACAAAACAAAAAAAAAACAATGCTCACAGTTTATACTCATTTCCAAGTGTTCCTTTTCTGGATGTAGTTTATTCTATCCATCACTGATCAATTGGAATTGGATTAGCTCTTCTCTAGATTGAAGATAACCACTTCCATCAGAATACATCCTCATACTGTATCATTGTTGTTTTTTTTTAATTTTTATTTTACTTTATAATTATAACATTTTTTGACAGTACATATGCATGGGTAATTTTTTACAACATTATCCCTTGCACTTACTTCTATTCAGATTTTTTCCCTTCCTCCCCCAACCCCCTCCCCCAGATGGCAAGCAGTCTTATATATGTTAAATATATTACAGTATATTCTAGATACAATATATGTGGGTAGAACCGAATTTTTTGTTGCACAGGAAGAATTGGATTCAGAAGGTAAAAATAACAATTTACACTCATTTTCCAGTGTTCCTTTTCTGGATGTAGCTGATTCTGTCCATCATTAATTAATTGGAATTGGATTAGCTCTTCTCTATGTTGAAGAAATCCACTTCCATCAGAATACATCCTCGTACAGTATCATTATTGAAGTGTATAATGATCTTCTGGTTCTGCTCATTTCACTCAGCATCAGTTGATATAAGTCCCTCCAAGCCTCTCTGTATTTCTCCTGTTGGTCATTTCTTAGAGAACAATAATATTCCATAACATTCATATACCATAATTTACCCAACCATTCTCCAATTGATGGACATCCATTCATCTTCTAGATTCTGGCCACTATGAAAAGGGCTGCCACAAACATTTTGGCACATACAGGTCCCTTTCCCTTCTTTAGTATTTCCTTGGAATATAAGCCCAGTAGTAGTATGGCTGGGTCAAAGGGTATGCACATTTTGATAACTTTTTGGGCATAATTCCAGATTGCTCTCCAGAATGGTTGGATTCTTTCACAACTCCACCAACAATGCATCAGTGCCCCAGTTTTCCCACAGCCCCTCCAACATTCATCATTATTTGTTCCTGTCATCTTAGCCAATCTGATAGGTGTGTAATGATACCTCAGAGTTGTCTTAATTTGCATTTCTCTGATCAATAGTGATTTGGAACACTTTCATATAAGTGGAAATAGTTTTAATTTCATCATCTGAAAATTGTCTGTTCATATCCTTTGACCATTTATCAATTGCAGAATGGCTTGATTTCTTATAAATTAAAGTCAATTCTCTGTATATTTTGGAGATGAGGCCTTTATCAGAACCTTTAACTGTAAAAATGTTTTCCCAATTTGTTACTTCCCTTCTAATCTTGTTTGCATCAGTTTTGTTTGTGCAGAAACTTTTTAATTTAGTGTAATCAAGATTTTCTATTTTGTGATCAATAATGGTCTCTAGTTCTCCCTTGGACACAAACTCCTTCCTCCTCCACAAGTTTGAGAGGTAAACCATCCGATGTTCCTTCAATTTATTTATGATTTCGTTCTTTATGCCTAAATTTTGGACCCATTTTGATCTAATTGTAGTATGTGGTGTTAAATGTGGGTCCATGAGTAGTTTCTGCCATACTAATTTCCAGTTTTTCCAGCAGTTTTTTCTCAAATAATGAATTCTTATCCCAAAAGTTGGGATCTTTGGGTTTGTCAAACACTAGATTGCTATTTTTATTCACTATCTTGCCCTATGAACCTAACCTATGTATCTGATCAACTAGTCTATTTGTTAGCCAATACCAAATGGTTTTGGTGACTGTTGCTTTATAATATAGTTCTAGATCAAGTACAGCTAGACCACCTTGACTTAATTTTTTTTCATTACTTCCCTTGAAATTCTCGACATTTTGTTGTTCCATATGAATTCTGTTGTTATTTTTTCTAGGTTATTAAAATAGTTTCTTGGGAGTCTGATTGGTATAGCACTAAATAAATAGATTACTTTAAGGAGTATTGTCATCTTAATTATATTCGCTCAGCCTATCCAAGAGCAATGAATGTCTTTCCAATTATTTAAATCTGACTTTATTTTTGTGGCAAGTGTTTTGTAATTTTGCTCATATAATTCTTGACTCTCCTTTGATAGATATATTCCCAATTATTTTATACTATCGACAGTTATTTTGAATGGAATTTCTCTTTGTATCTCTTGCTCTTGGATTGTGTTGGTGATGTATAAAAATGCTAAGGATTGATGTGGATTTATTTTGTATCCTGCGACTTTGCTAAAATTCTGAATTATTTCTAATAGCTTTTTAGCAGAGTCTTTGGGGTTCTCTAAATATACCATCATGTCATCTGCAAAGAGTGATAATTTGATTTCCTCATTTCCTACTCAAATTACTTGAATCTCTTTCTCAGCTCTTATTGCCGAGGTTAGCATTTTTAGTAATAAATTGAATAGTAATGGTGATAGTGGGCAACCTTGTTTCACTCCTGATCTTATAGGGAAAGGTTCTAGTTTATCACCATTACATATGATGTTTACTGAAGGTTTTAAATATATGCTCCTTATTATTTTAAGGAATAGTCCATTTATTCCTATACTCTCAAGCGTTTTTAGTAGGAATGGATGTTGGATTTTATCAAATGCTTTTTCTGCATCTATTGAGATGATCATATGTTTTTTGTTAATTTGGTTATTGATATGGTCGATTATGATAATAATTTTACTAATATTGAATCAGCCCTGCATTCTTGGTATAAATCCCACTTGGTCATAGTGTATTATCCTAGGGATGATTTTCTGAAGCCTTTTTGCTAATATCTTATTTAAGATTTTAGCATCAATATTTATTAAGGAAATTGGTCTATAGTTTTCTTTCTCAGTTTTCAATCTACCTGGTTTAGATATCAGTACCATGTATGTGTCATAGAAGGAATTTGGTAGGACTCATTCAATCCCTATTTTTTCAAATAGTTTACATAGCATTGGAGTTAGTTGTTCTTTAAATGTTTGGTAGAATTCACATGTAAATCCATCTGGTCCTGGGGACTTTTTCTTAGGAAGTTGGTTAATAGCTTGTTCAATTTCTTTTTCTGAGATGGGACTATTTAGACTACTTACTTCTTCCTCTGTTAATCTGGGCAAGCTATATTTTTGAAGGTACTCTTCCATTTCATTTAAGTTATCGAATTAATCGGCATAAAGTTGAGCAAAGAAGCTCCTAACTATTGTTCTAATTTCCTCTTCATTAGTGGTGAGTTCACCCTTTTCATTTTCAAAACTAACAATTTGCTTTTTCTCTTTCCTTTTTTTTAAATCAGGTTTACTAAGGGTTTGACTATTTTGTTGGTAGAACCAACTCTTAGTTTTATTAATTAATTCAATAGTTTTTTTTTTTACTTTCAATTTTATTAATCTCACCTTTTATTTTTTTTTTAATTTCAAGTTTTGTGTTTGTCTGGGGGTTTTTAATTTGTTCCTTTTCTAGCAATTTTAGTTGTAAGCCCAATTCGTTGGCCCTCTCTTTCTCTTTTTCATGCAAGTAGGCCTATAAAGATATAAAACTTCCCTTTATTACTGGTTTGGCTATATCCCACATATTTTGGTATGATGTCTCATTATTGTCATTTTCTTGGGTGAAGTTATTAATTATGTCTACAATTTGCTCTTTTACCCAATTATTCTTGAGTATAAGATTATTTAGTTTCCAATTATTTTTGGTCTATTTTCCCCTCGCTTTTTATTAAATATAATTTTGATTGCATTGTGGTCTGAAAAGGATACATTTACTATTTCTGCCTTACTGCATTTGATTTTGAGGTTTTTATGTCCTAGTATATGATCAATTTTTGTATAGGTTCCATGAACTGCTGAGAAGAAAGTATACTCCTTTCTGTCTCCATTTAGCTTTCACCAAAGATCTATCATATCAAACTTTTCCGGTATTCTATTTACCTCTTTGACTTCTTTCTTATTTATTTTGTGGTTTGATTTATCTAATTCTGAGAGTGCAAGGTTGAGATCTCCCACTGTTATTGTTTTGCTGTCTATTTCTTCTTGCAGCTCTCTAAATTTGTCTTTTAAGTATTTAGATGCTGCACCACTTGGTGCATATATGTTTAATATTGATACTGCTTCATTATTGATGCTACCCTTTAGCAGGATGTAATGCCCTTCCTTATCTCTTTTAATTAGATCAGTTTTTTGTTTTTGCTTGATCTTAGATGAGGATGGCTACCCCTGCTTTTTTGGCTTTGCCTGAAGCATAGTAGATTCTGTTTCTCCATTTTACTTTTAGTTTGAATGTATCACCCTGTTTCAGGTGTGTTTCCTGTAAACAACATATAGTAGGATTCTGACTTTTAATCCAGTCTGCTAACTGCTTCCTCTTTATGAGGGAGATTACCCCATTCAAATTTATAGTTAGAATGACTAATTCTATATTGCTTGCCATCCTATTAACCCCTGCTTATGCTTTTCCCCTTTCCTTCTCTCTTACCCACCTACCCAGTATTAAACTTGTGAACACCACTTGCTTTTCACAGCCCTCCCTTTTTAGGATCCCTCCCCCACCTTAAAGTTCCTCCCCTTATTTTACCCCTTTTCATCACAATTTCTGTATTCCCTTCCCCTTAGCTTACTCCTTCCCTCTCACTTTTCCATGAAGTAGAAGAAGTTTCACCATAAATCAAATATGTCTATTGATACACACTATGTTCATCTCCCTCCTTTCTTTCTCTCAGATATAATAGGTTACCTTTGCCTCTTCATGAGATGTAGTACCACCACTTTACACTTTTTTATTATATAATTTCCTTTCCACCTCTAATTTCTAAGACAAATTGTACACATGTTCTTTACATATTTTTTGGCAGAAGTATAGTAATCAAGATTTCTTTTTACCTTTTTAGAAATCTCTTGAGTTCTGTATTTGAAGATCATGTAGGTCTGGTTTTTTTCATCAAGAATAGAATTTATTTCATTAAATGTCCATCTTCTTCCCTGGAAAATGATGCTCATTTTTGCTGGGTAAGTTATTCTTGACTGCATACCAAGTTCTTAGCCTTTCACAATATCATGTTCCAGGCCCTTCGTTCTTTTAATGTGGATGCTGCTAGATCCTGGGTTATCCTTATTGTGGATCCTCCATATCTGAATTGCTTTTTTCTAGCAGCTTCCAATATCTTTTCCTTTCTCTGATGGCTCTTGAACTTGGCCACTATATTTCTTGGTGTTTTGATTTTAGGGTCCCTTTCTGTAGGTGATCGATGAATTGTTTCAATCTCTATTTTACCCTCTGTTTCCAAAAATTCTGGGCAGTTCTCTTTGATAATTTCCTCGAAAATTGTGTCCAAGCTCTTTTTTTCCTCACATTTTTCAGGGAGTTCAATTATTCTCAAATTGTTTCTCCTGTCTCTGTTTTCCATGTCTGTTGTCTTTCTAGTAAGGTACTTGACATTCTTTTCAATTGTTTCATTTCTCTGGTTTTGCTTGACTACCTCTTGGTTTCTCCTTGAGTCATTCATTTCTACTTGTTCCAGTCTAATTTTCAATGATGTATTTTCTTCACTCACTTTTTTATATCTCTTTGTAATTGTCCAATTGAGTTTTTATCTTCTATGGAATTTCTTTCCATTTCATCCATTTTATTTTTTAGAGAGCTGTTTTCTTTTTCCTGCTCACTAATCCTGTTTTCCTTGGAGTTGTTTACCTTTTCCAGCTCACTAATCTTGTTTCTCAATGATTTGATTTCTTTATCCACTCTGTCTTTAAATGCATGGGATGACTTCTCCAGGCTCTCTTGCCAAGCTTCCCTTTCCTTTTCCCATTTCTCTTCCAGCTCTCTTGTGAGAAACTTTTTGATTTCCTCTATGAGATTCTTTTGTATTGAGGAGCAGCTCATATCCGCCTTAGGGGATTCCTCTGGGGACAGTCTGTTTTTAGTCTCCTCAGTGTTTGAAGTCTGCTCTCTCTCCATACAAAAGCTGTCAATGGTTAGAGCCCTTTTGAATTTTTTGTTCATTTTGTCAGAGTAGGAATCGAAGAAAACAAATTGACAAGAGAAACAATTGGTCTGTTTTGCAGGGGATGGGGCTGGATGGTATTAATGGGATTCCTCTACAGACTGGGGGTAGGGCAGCAGAGAGCCACTAACAGAACAGCAATGACTGTACTGAGTCTGCGCTCTGAGGCTCTGAGAACACACTGAGTCAGTCCAGGTGGGGGTTTGGGGTGGCCGGGTTCTGAGAAACGTTAGCTTTCCAGGGTTTTAATCTTCACCTCCAGTGTTTATACCCTCTCCACTGATCCTAGCTTGCTGCCAAGACATAGTATCCACACTTGGGTAAAAACCTTTTCACAAAAATGGCAGAGATCATACCCCTCCCCCTCAGGTCTGAGCTGTGTGAGCTGCCTCTCTTGCTCTGGCTTGCCTGCCCTCAGTCTGCGCCCAGTCTGATTGACCCTCCCCTGAGCAAACACAGACTTTTTCTGGTGACTTTCAAGGATGTCTTCTCTTGGTGATTATTTGTGGATTTCTTTCTGGGTCAAACACTAAGTCTGAGGCTTGTCATGAAGTAAGTTCTGAGAGAAAACAAAGAGCTCAAACAGCTGTCTGCCTCCATGCCACCATCTTGGCCGGAAGTCTTGATACTTTTTGCACATAATTCCAGATTTATCTCCAGAATGGTTAGATTTGTTCACAACTCCATCAACAATGCATCAATGTCACAGTTTTCCCACATCCCCTCCAACATTCATCATTATTTGTTCCTATCATCTTAGCCAATCTGACAGGTGTATAGTGGTATCTCATAATTGTCTTAATTTGGATTTCTCGCATCAATAGTAATTTGGAACACTTTTTCATATGAGTGAAAATAGTTTCAAATTCATCATCTGAAAATTGTCTGTCCATATCCTTTGACCATTTATCAGTTGGAGAATGGCTTGATTTCTATAAATTAGAGTCAATTCTCTGTACATTTTGGAGATGAGGCCTTTATCAGGACCTTTACTGTAAAAATGTTTTTCCAATTTATTACTTCCCTTCTAATCTTTTTTGCATTAGTTTTGTTTGTATAAAAGCTTTTTAATTTGATGTAATCAAAATTTTGTATTTTGTGATCAATGATGATTTCTAGTTCTCCTTTGGTGACAAATTCCTTGCTCCTCCACAAATCTGAGAGGTAAACTATCCTATGTTCCTCTAATTTATTTATGATTTTGTTCTTCATGTCTAAATCATGGACCCATTTTGATTTTATCTTAGTATGTGGTGTTAAGTGTGGGTCAATGCCTAGTTTCTGCCATACTAATTTCCAGTTTTCCCAGCATTTTTGTCAAATAAAGAATTCTTCTCCCAAAAGTTGGGATCTTTGGGTTTGTCCAACACTAAATTTCTATTTTTATTCACTATCTTGTCCTGTGAACCTAACCTGTTCCACTGATCAACTAGTCAATTTCTTAGCCAATACCAAATGGTTTTGGCGACTGCTGCTTTATAATATAGTGCTAGATCAGGTACAGCTGGAGGCCACCTTCATTTGATTTTTTTTTTTTTTTTGTCATTAATTCCCTTGAAATTCTTGACCTTTTGTTCTTCCATATGAATTTTATTGTTATTTTCTCTAGGTCATTAAAATAGTTTCTTGGGAGTCTGATTGGAATAGCACTAAATAAATAAATTTGTTTAGGGAGTATTGTCATCTTGATTATATTTGCTCTTGATTATATTATATATATTATACTATCCAAGAGTACTTAATTTCTTTCTAACTATTTAAATCTGACTTTATTTTTGTGGCAAGTGTTTTGTATTTTTGCTCACATTAATCCTGATTTTCCTTTGGTAGATATATTCCCAAATATTTTATACTATCGACAGTTATTTTGAATGGAATTTCTCTTTGTATCTCTTGCTGTTGGATTGTGTTAGTAATGTATAAAAATGCTAAGGATTTATGTGGATTTATTTTGTATCTTGCAACTTTGCTAAAGTTCTGAATTATTTCTAATAGCTTTTTAGCAGAGTCTTTGGGATTCTCTAAGTATACCATCATGTCATCTGCAAAGAGTGATAATTTGATTTCCTCATTTCCTACTCTAATTCCTTGAATCTCTTTCTCGGCTCTTATTGCCGAGGCTAGAGTTTCTAGTACTATATTGAAAAGTAATAGTGATAGTGGGCAACCTTGTTTCACTCCTGATCTTATAGGGAAAGGTTCTAGTTTATCGCCAGTACATCTGATGTTTACTGATGGTTTTAAATATATGCTTCTGATAATTTTAAGGAATGGTCCATTTATTCCTATACTCTCATGTAAGGGTTAAAAAGCCTCTGGGAGCAAGAAAGGCAGTTCAAGGCATGTGGGAGGACCTGAGAGATGAGAGGTTCTGAGGTGCAGGCGAGTCCTACATGGAGGTGGGGCATAGCCCTTTGAGGTAGTGTCTGATTCCAGGTACCACGCCTCCCTCCTTAGTGGTCTCAAGGCCTAGCATGCCTCCCTCCTTCTTCTAGGGCCAATGCCATTATGCCATGTTCTGAGAGGACACCCCCTTTTCCCCCCATATCATCAGTGGGGTATAAATATATGCTATCTCAAAATAAAACTCTCTTTTGCTTCACCTCTACCTCTTGGTGTTCTGTCTCTTTGGGATCCGGGTTGGTGCCCGAAGACGGGTAAGTGTGGCCTAGCCGTGCCGTTGATGGATGGGCATTAAGAGTAGCTCTAAGGGGTGCTACCAGGTTAGAGTAGTCCATAGGGGTGTAACACTCTCAAGCTTTTTTAGTAGGAATGGATGTTGGATTTCATCAAATACTTTTTCTGCATCCATTGAGATGATCATATGTTTTTTTGTTAATTTGGCTATTGATATAATCAATTATGCTAATAGTTTTCCTAATATTGAACCAGCCCTTCATTCCTGGTATAAATCCTACTTGGTCATAGTGTATTATCCTGGGTATGATTTTCTGTACTCTTTTTGCTAATATTTTATTTAGTATTTTAGCATTAATATTCATTAGGGAGATTCGTCTATAATTTTCTTTCTCTGTTTTCAGCCTATCTGGTTTAGGTATCAATACCATGTCTATGTCATAAAAGGAATTTGGTAGGACTCCTTCAATCCCTATTTTTTCAAATAGTTTATATAGCATAGGAGTTAGTTGATCTTTAAATGTTTGGTAGAATTCACATGTAAATGCATCTGGTCCTGTGGATTTTTTCTTAGGGAGCTGCTTAATAGCTTGTTCCATTTCTTTTTCTGAGATGGGACTATTTAGACTACTTACTTCTTCCTCTGTTAATCTGGGCAAGCTATATTTTTGAAAGTATTCTTCCATTTCATTTAAGTTATCAAATTTATTGGCATAAAGTTGGGCAAAGTAACTTGTAACTATTGTTCTAATTTCCTCCTCATTAGTGTTGAGTTCTCCCTTTTCATTTTTAAGACTAACAATTTTCTTTTCCTCTTTCCTCTTTTAATCAGATTTACTAAATGTTTGTCTATTTTGTTGTTTTTTTCATAGAACCAACTCTTAGTTTTATTAATTAATTCAATAGTTTTTGTTAACTTTTAATTTTATTAATCTCTCCTTTTATCTTTAGAATTTCAAGTTTCATGTTTGTCTTGGGGTTTTTAATTTGTTCCTTTTCTAGCATTTTTAGTTGTAAGCCCAATTCATTGGCCCTCTCTTTCTCTTTTACATGCAAGTAGGCCTATAGAGATATAAAACTTCCCTTTATTACTGGTTTGGCTATATCCCACACATTTTCGTATGATGTCTCATTATTGTCATTTTCTTGGGTGATGTTATTAATTATGTCTATGATTTGCTGTTTTACCCAATCATTCTTTAGTATGAGATTATTTAGTTCCCAATTATTTTTTGGTCAATTTTCCCCTGTTTTTTTTATTGAATGTAATTTTCATTCACTGTGGTCAGAAAAGGAAGCATTTACTATTTCTGCCTTACTGCATTTGATTTTGAGGTTTTTATGTCCTAGTATATGATCAATTTTTGTATAGGTTCCATGAACTGCTGAGAAGAAAGTGTACTTCTTTCTGTCTCCATTTAGCTTTTGCCAAAGATCTATCATATCAAACTTTTCTAGTATTCTATTTACCTCTTTGACTTCTTTCTTATTTATTTTGTGGTTTGATTTATCTAATTCTGAGAGTGCAAGGTTGAGATCTCCCACTATTATAGTTTTGCTGTCTATTTCTTCTTGAAGCTCTTTTAATTTCTCTTTTAAGAATTTAGATGCTGCACCAGTTGGTGTGTATATGTTTAATATTGATACTGCTTCATTATCTATGCTACCCTTTAGCAAGATATAATGGCCTTCCTTAACTCTTTTAATTAGATCAATTTTTGTTTTTGCTTGATCTGAGATGAGGATGGCCACGGCAGCTTTTTAGGCTTCATCTGAAGCATAGTAGATTCTGTTCCACCCTTTTACCTTTATTTTGAATGTATCAACATGTTTCAGGTGTGTTTCCTGTAAACATCATATTGTAGGATTCTGGCTTTTAATCCAGTCTGCTGACTGCTTCCTCTTTATGGGGGAGTTTACCCCATTCACATCTATGATTAAAATAACTATTTCTATATTGCTTGCCATCTTGTTAACCCCTGCTTATTCTTTTCTCCTTTCCTTCCCTCTTACTGCCTCCCCAGTATTAAAATTGTAAGCACCACTTGCTTTTCACAGCCCTTCCTTTTTAGTATGTCTATTTTACCCTCCTTCCAAAACTTCTGGGCAGTTCTCTTTGATAATATCCTGGAAAATAGTGTTCAGATTCTTTTTTTTTTTCCTTACATTTTTCAAGGAGTCCAATTATTCTCAAATTGCATCCCTGGATCTGTTTTCCAGGTCTGTTGTCTTCCCAATAAGGTACTTCACATTCTTTTCAATTGTTTCATTTTTCTGGTTTTGCTTGACTGCTTTTTGGTTTCTCCTTGAGTCATTCAATTCTACTTGTTCTATTCTGATTTTCAATGATGTATTTTCTTCACTCACTTTTTTAATATCTTTTTTGTTATTGTCCAATTGATTTTTTAAGTGAGTTTTTTTTTCTTCTATGGAATTTTTTTCCATTTCATCAATTTTATTTTTTAGAGAGATGTTTTCTTTTTCCAACTCACTAATTTTATTTCTCAATCATTTGATCTCTTTATCCACTATGGATGACTTGTCCAGACTCTCCTCCCATACTTCCCTTTCCTTTTCCCAGTTTTCTTTTAGCTCTCTTGTGAGAGTCTTTTTGATTTCTTCTATGAGAGTTTTGTGTATTGAGGAGCAGATCATATCCCCCTCATGGGATTCCTCTGGGGACAGTCTGATTTTAGTCTCCTCAGGGTTTGAAATATGATCTCTATCCATACAGAAGCTGTCAATGGTTAGAGCCCTTTTAAATTTTTTGTTCATTTTGTCAGAGCAGAATCAAAAAAAACAAACTAACAAGAGAAACAGTTGGTCTGTTTCTGTGGGGGAGATGTTATTAAACCATTTTCTCTTAATGTTTGATAGGATAAAGGTCTTTTATCTTATACCTTTGGCTATACTTATTCTCTCTTAATTTTTGATGGGATAAAGGTCTTTATCCATTTTAGACATCATTAGAATATTAGGAGCCTCTCCAGTACCTCCCATTATGTCATCCTAGGTGCCTCCCCCCATTAGGTCATCTCCATCCAGGTACCTCCCCCATTATGTCATTGTTCTTGTTA